>NW_027316500.1:18130434-18482934 GCF_026437365.1 Eucyclogobius newberryi | reverse complement strand
CCTTGAGGTCTATCAATTAAATAAATATTATGTTAATTCAATATTGTAATGTAAAAAAGGAGTGAAAAAATGGAATGGAAAGTGCGGTAGTGATCAATGAGAAAACAAATTGAAATGTATTTAAATGTATGAAATGCAAAAAGCAATCGACCACTTTGGAGAGTTATTCATGTTTTGATCTAATTCCTCTAGTTCAAGTCAATCAGTCATCTTGGCCCTTGACATGATCCTTATTTAAGTGCGTGGCCCCTCATCAATGCCGCTTTCCCCTTCGCCCAACCCCAGGGGCCCGTCCTGACGCTTTAAACCTGTTTGTGGAGGGGAGTGCGGCGGGGGAGGGAGGGGGCCGGGGGCCGGGGGCGAGGGGTGCAGGCACACGGCCCCGGCCCGCCTGGTTACAACAACACGGCCGGAGGCTTCGTGACTACAGCTGCCACGCACACACACAAACAAACGTACACACGCTCACCAAAGCAGATTTTTTGCCCAAACCTAGGCCCGCTGCTGCCACCGTGGCCGCCCTGAGCTCCAGAGAGAACTTGGCTGGCAACCACTGCACTGGAGAGCGTGTGTTTGTGCGCGTGCCCCACGGCAGTGCCCCCTCTGCTGCGCCGCCAACCTGTCATGCCAGTTGTTGCTCTTGCTATCACACATCGTTTGACATGGGAACACTGTTGATTTTGATCAGGGCGCTTCACATGCGTTCCTTCAATGTTTGATTTACTGTGAGATCAGAGCAGACATAAGAGGTGGGCTTTTAAGAAGAATTGAGGCCTTTCTATGCTTTTGACTGGTTTTATATGCACACATTTAATACATGAGAAAACATGTGGAACATCAGTTTACTTTGCGTTATTTGACATATAAATAATAAAAGTATACTGCAAATTATATTTATTTGAGGTACTGCATTATATGGCTGGTAAGATTAAATTGATTTACTGTACCTTAAGTTTTAATTTTTGCCATGTAAGTGAAAAATAATTAATTGTGGGTATAGTAGTGCAATTTTTTACTAGGCCTAGAAACTTCTGAATTTCTTGCCCTTAAAGTAAATTGGTTAATAATAAGATGTTTTTCATAAAAAAATATAGTTGAAATAAGGTAAAGTTGTGTGTTTAGCACTTTCTCTTTGCACAGATTGCAGTACATTTAGACTGAATGACACTTGTACATTTGAACACAGATGGGGTTAAGAGTGAAGCCTGCAGCAGCTGTAAACCTGTGCAGACGTCGCTGCTTTTATTCCGAGGCCACATTTACACAGGTTTGTGCGGTGCTGAAGGCAGCGTTATCATTTAGTCAGTGTCAAAGTGCTGCCGTGAGGCTCTCCTTTTTAAATGCTCTGTTTGAGGGCTGCTTTCATGGCATTAAAAAGAGTTTACTCCTTGTGTAGTTACTTCTGAAGCAGGGGCAGGTGTTTCTGCTTTTCTACTTGTACTTTTATGAAGTTGTGTTAGCGCGTGTCGCTGACTGGGGCTGGAGATGTGAAGCTTTGCACAGTTAACGCTCCAGCTTGTGAGCCGCTGGCTACAGCGACATCTGAGCTGAAATGTGTGCGTCTGAGCGCGTTTGTGTGTGAGTGATAGAGCTGTAAAGCCACCGTTTGACAATGCTTTTTCAGCAGGCTGCCCTACGCTTGCTCCCGGCTACAGAAGCCAGCTGGGCAACACTGAGACAGACCTCAAGAACAGATCAGGAGAGGAGGACTTTAGCGCCACCCAGAGGGAACCATTTTAGATGACAGAGGAGCAGAGGGGGCTTTGACATGCAAAAGCTGGGGAGGCCTAGGACATTTTATTGTGTGGCTCTATACATCATCAAATAGTTATAACTGTGTGCGTGTGCATGTGCGTGTGTGTGTAATAATGTGTTAGGTACAAGCAAAAAGTTTAGAGGAAAAAAAGAACATTGATGATTAAAAAGAGAATGCAAAACATGTGATTGTGTGGGTTTTTCAGTATTACTGGATCTTTAAAATGCAAATGAGTAGTGTTTCATTGTGAGGTCCATTATAGTAGAGAGGATAAAGGCAGCGTGTCTACTGCACTGGCCTATGCCTGTGTTCATTTGATCCTTCAGTCTCTCATCAGCCTCATGTCTCAGAGTGTGTGCACACAGATGAGGCAAATAAAAGCGTACTTCTCCTTTTACCAATCCCTGCCAACTTCATTTGCAAATGAAAAGTTTAGAGAGGAGCGTCCTTTTGCTTGTGGGGCATGGCAGCACACTGCGTGTTTGGGAGAGGGGTGTGGGGGAGTGTGGGTGGCAGGGGCCCAGATGAAGCAGCCCTCGCCCGGGGTGCTCCGTCCGCCTGCGGTAGCAGCAAGCCTGTTCTTCTTCACTGGCCCGCTGCGACCATTTGTTCCATTAACCAATCTCCTGGAGCCTCTGGTGCACGGGCACGCACACATCCATGGCTCACATACTTCAACAACTGCTTGCACAGCTCATACCACACATGGCCCTCCATCGTCCTCCAGCCCTCCTCCCCGCGCAGCGCTCCTCCAGACGCACGCACCATCTTTCTTCGTGGAGCCCATATGGCCCTGCGAAGCCTGTGGATCTGCAGCACATCTGCGTATATGCTGTGCTCTCCTTTAAGGCTGCGCTCGCTTCGCAAACAGCACTGTGGTGGTGGTGGTGGTGACTGGGTCTGTCACTGTGTGTGTGACACGGGTGAGTGTATATGACCTAAGTGTGTACAAGCACAGTGATAATTGGTGAAACAGCCTGACAGCAGCTGTGGGGTGACAAGGTTGTGTGCGGTTTGCTACAGATTGAAAAGGAAGGAAACCGTGGAGGAGAGCGGAGAAAAGTTTCAAAAGTCCACATGCATAAAATTAAAGAGATATGGTGCTGAGAAAGACAACACAATTGACTATCTGAAGTAAAGATCACCACACACAAGTGTAATCCACATAACCAGAACTACTAAGTGGTAGTACTGCATCTGAAATATGCTCACGTACCTATGGAAGAACAGTAATTCTACCGATAATTCAAATACAATAACTGGCAAAAGAAAATAAGTTTGCTATGATATGCAACAAACTGGAACAGACTTCTCACTCTCAGTGGTGAGACTGAAATAACATGAGGACAATGTTTTTTCTTGAGGAAATCTCTCCTCTAAAATGCATTAAAAGACTACTCTTTATTCTTCTACATACATTATCTCAATAATGAAACAAAGATAAGAATATGACTGTTTGTGACTACATGCACAAAAATTAGGAAACTAAAAGGACAAGTTGCTATGTAAAAATCTATACTTTTAATTGAGTTTGAAATAATACTAAAAAATGCAGTTTATTCAAGTCAGACGCTAGCTTTCGTTCCATTCAAACTCTTCTTGGCTGGAAGGCAAAGGGGGAAAAAACAAAAAGTGATGCTGAAATAGTAAAATAAATAAATAATTGGTGCAGAAAAACATTGTGTGCTAAAAACCCCTGTGTAGTTTGGCAATCAGCTTGCCCATGTAAAAATAAATCAAGCTGATTTTCCAAATGTTTTGTGCGTGGTGCGCTGTTGCCGCTCTTCGCAGCACAGATTGCAGGCCGATGGAGAGGCTGTGGGGAGGGGCGGGGCACTGGATATTGAACCCACTTGCACCAGCTTGTTAGCACATACACCTTAACCCCCAAGCAGCACGGCAGGGCGCCCACCCAGAGAACGGGGCACACAACTAACCACATAACGTATACTCCATTTTCAATTATCAAAGAGCAAAATACCATATGTACAATAACTTCCAGATAAACAGCAGAAACTGTTAAGAGCTAATAAACTGTACAAATGCAGCTATTCATTAGAGATAATGTCGACAAATGCACCAGAACAATGATGTACAGGACAAGCAATGGTCTAAAATTGACCTGCACCAGAACTAAGCTCAGGAGACTCACAATATCAGGAGGATTCATCAACCCAGTAAGTGTCAAAGCAGAAAATAAAACTCACTAAATGCCAAGAGTGATTATCGTGGTTCAGTTGGGAGACGAGAGTAGTTAGGTGCCAACTTCCCAGCCAATCCACTTTTGGCAGTCAGACTCCTGCTCTAAACCCTCTCGAGAACATGCAATAGCGAGCCATACACATACACACTTATAAAAATGCCACCATAACATATGTGCATAAATGTCCAGAATATTCATACTTCACACTTTATGACAACTCTGACGTTTTTTTTTCCCATCCACGAAACGCAACCAGGAGGCAGCTGTGACTCGGTAAACTTTGTTTTTGGCAACGTGGAAGCAGTCGACAGGTTAACGCCGGTGGGTGGTAGACAATATGTAGTGTCAGTGACAGAACTAGGGAGAATAGTGTGGTGGTGTGTCTGAGTAGGCAGCGGGGGGGCGCTGGGGTAGTGATCCTGCCGAGCGGGGCAACAACTCCCACACAACTGCGCCCACTGCGAAGTGCCGGGCTGAACGCCAGCCACACCCAGCGCCGCACGTACAGATAGTGTAGCATACGCCCAGTAGAAATGTGTTCACATGGGAGTCGAAAAGGTAAGCAGCAACTTCCACTTCAGTGGATTTATGGAATAATCTAGTATTGAATGTTTTTTAGCAACAAACACATGAAGGAAAAAACACTCAAGAAATATAAGCCGTATTTGGAGCACACAAAATCAGGTAATAGATTATGTATTGTCCAATTTGACTTTTTTTTTAAAGGTATTACTAGCACTAGGGTTGGTAATAGGGCTGGGTGATATGGCAATAAAAAATCTGATCATAAGCTCAGCCAATCAGCTATTTTGTAGACAGTGACAGGTGGGTTTAACCAATCACAGTGCTGCGCAAACACTCTGAAGAAGCAGGTGGCTTTGAAAAAGATAGTAACTGCATGAATCGTGATCAAATCCTAATTGTGATCTAGTAGTCATAACGGCCACTCCATCTATAACTATTACCGATATTTGCATAACTACGTCACTACCATGAGTACTGTCTCAGTCTGAAGCGGGTGTACCTGTCCTTCATGCGTTGGTGCATGCGGCCGTGCTGCACACACTGCTGCTCCAGGTCCACACAGCGCCTCCTCAGACTCTTCACTGTGTCCGCGAGGTGCTGCCTCTCCAGAGACAACTGCTCCACTTCACGCCTGACACAGATCAAGAACAAGACCAAGTTTATAAACTTATATTTATCCTAATATAGAGTGATAGTAAAGACAGGAAAGTGTAAGAGAAAAAAGAAGAAAAGAAAAAAGTTTCATTTAAAGTTAGTGAAATAACAGATGATTAAGGGAGGCAGTACAATACTATGATGTAATTTAAAGTTTCATCATTCATTTAATTACCCACCATCCAAAAGTGGCACAAACTGCTGCAGAAACTTTGTTTTACTTTTCTGAGTTACTTTTGCAGCAACTGTGGAGTGTAACCTCACTTAGCCGAGCTGAGGCTGTCCAGCAGGACTTTCACCGCTACAGTGGGCTTAGACTCCAGGAGCTCAAACAGCCCAAGGCACAAAACACACCAAGACCAGAGTGAGTCTAAACCTCTCCACAAATATGTACAGTTGATTTGTGTCGGCGAGGGGGAGGAAGCACACAGAGCAGACGTACAGTACACATGTAAGATATGTCATTAATGTAGAACCATATACCAATACGATGCAGCCTGTGGCTGTGGAGCACTGAAGGCCAGTGTCATGTGACTAATGTGCAGCTAAAGACACACAGAAAAATACAACATGCAATCACACAATCACACACAACACACACAGAGACACAAGCAGCGCAGATGGAGCTGGGCCGGCCTGCTGTGACCACTGTAGCATCAGGTTAACAAGAAAACAGGTCAGTGTGTAGTGTGTCAACACTGCCTCCAAGAGCTGAGTGAGATGAGGCTGTAACAAAAGACCAGCAGCTGAACTAATGCATAGATGAGTTTTTAAGCACATCTGGGTGAAGATCTGTCCTGGAGTGACACTTCATAAAATTAGTACAATAAATAATGAAATGATATATCTTAATACTATACAATATTTAATGTAAAAAAGAGTAGCCAGATTGGCATTGCTACTAAGTTATATATAAATCAAAGAGTGATTATATAAAGACAAATACATTCAGTTATAAAGACAAACATTCTAAAAGCTTAAAATTACATTGCTCTTTACAGCATTCTTATCAGGGTTCTGATGCCCTGATATGAACCACAGCAGTTTTGTGTGTAGTAAAAACAACTCGTGTTGTATTTTCTTTTAAACACACCAGTGCGGTGTTTTTTCATAAGTTGCAAATCAGCCAAGACATGTCACCCTGATATCACATGACTCCCTTTTGAGGGATGCAGAAGGCCTCTGAAACAGGTCTAGGTCTGAGAAAATACCACACTGGTCCATTTAGAGGAATTGATACATATGAGAAATAATTTGGAAGCCCAAAAAGAACCTCTTTGAAGTAATAAACATAAAGATTTTACAATTAATGAATTAAACATTTAAATCCTTAATTAGCTTTCTTTTACAATGTTTAACAGATCACCATTCCTCACATTTTATTAAATCAAACTTTATGAATAAAAAAATTATGATATTGTCACATAAATAACCAGATTCAAAAAATCTTTTTTGGGGAATAAATTTAAATTTAAATTACTCAATGTTGCTTCCTACTATTCTGATTCTGATTATTACTATTATTAATCATCAAAATGATTGTATTATTTATTATCTATTGTATTATTTATTGTATTATTTATTATATTATTATTATTATTACATTGTGATCTGAATAATCACAATTATCTTGACAAATGTGTCGTATATTTTTGCAGAGGTGAAATAAGTATGAGAACAATCGGAGTGAAAGCGCACGTGGTCTGTTAAAGAGAATATAAATTCTTTGTTAAATTAGCGGAACAAACTGAAGAAATGAGGCCGTTTAAAGTTAATCTAATAATAGTGTCAGGATTACTGCACTTGAACACAGCTGGTAGAGATGGAGCGAGTAACTCAATTGAATAAAAGCTGAATAATCACCTGCTGTTTTCAGTGCGCTCCTCCAGCAGAGCTCCCAGAGAGGCGCATTCCTCCTTCAGTTTCCTTATCAGGGAATTTTGGGAACCCAGCAGGCCGTCCAACTCTGCCGCTGCAAGGGATCATGGGAAATCTTTGGGTTACTGTGAGGTTACACTGGGTGAGTTAATGCAGTCCGGACAGATAAGGGTTAAAGCACAAGTTTCTTTCAGCTCACACAGATTCAGGGGCCACCAGCTCGTGCAGCGCAGCACAAAGCAGCGGTCACAGGCCAATTACACCACACACCTCTGGAGGAAGCATTTGTATTATCATATAACATCCAAATTCACTGTAAAGATGTTTGAAATCCAATGGAAAAAATAAAATAAAATTGAGCTATAAACAACTCTCTATACATGATTAAAAGCTTTATACAAATTCCATTTTTATTTATTTTTAATCTTATGGCCCGTAGGCTTTATTAGACAGGACAGCTTAGCGTGAAATGGGGATGAGAAAGAAAGGAAGACATGCAGTAAATTGTCGGAGTCACAACACTGTGGCCGGCTGCACTTGGAGCCTGGCATACGTGTGCCGTGTCTTCACCGCTCGACCACCGGGCAGCACGCAGCACATCTTTATATGTTAAATGTGAAACAAATCATTATAGTTAACAAAAAAGAAAAAGTAAACAAGCTTACAAACTGCATTCCATTTTAGGCAAAGCAATGTGGATGGAGTTTTAACATAATTTAAGAAACTTAGTATAATAGGGAGGCCAAGGCCCAAAGTCACTGGGATAGGCTCCAGTCACCCGCGACCCCTAACGGGAACAAGCGGTAGAGAATGAATGAATGAATGAATAATAGGAAGGGACACATTTTTACCCTAAACTATAGTTGGTGCCGTGTTTGGACTCTATTCTTTAAAAGACCACGTCCACTAATGGACAGGGATTAGATGAAGTCCAAGTGAAACAAATGGTGCTGCAGAAATGAGCTATGTCTCTTTGAATGTATTCCCAAAAAATGCTTTTGTCAACATTCACATCAGAATAGTTCAAACAACAGAATGCAAACTGTAGACAAGTAGGAAAATGAAAACGTAAAGCGACGGAAGAGAGGAAACGAGATGGAAAAGAGAGAGGATTGTTGTTTGAAGGCTTTTCTTCCTCCTTTAGCGCCCTTCCTGCCACATCCTCGTCCGCTCACAGAGGCCTCTTTTTGAACAGTCCAACACTGGGCTTTCATCATTCCTTTGAAATGAACTGCGCTTCACTCTCCAACATATGTCTGCTCTTTTAAAATAACAATGACTGCCATTTGGAATGATCCACCTGCTCCACCATTCTGTTACTGTCAAACGGAACCAAAAACACCAAGGACGCTCTTTGAAAGCCGCCTCGCACTTGGGCACACACTATTTGCATACAGTAGGTGAACAGCAAGAATACCTGCAACAATTAAGACCTTCTTTTTGTCAAACACTGTTTATTCACAAAATATCAAGAGGAAAAGACACAGCATTAAGTTGAATTAATGCCATCACTCATTGCCTTCACATCATGAGCATAAACCGACTAAATGCAGAAATTAGTTGCCATAGATCCAGAAAGTAACACAAACACGCACACGTTACACTGAACAAAGTTTGGTCAGTGGTGGAAAAGTTGTACGAAGAATGCTAATTAGCTAAACAGGCTTTGAATGCGTCTGGCCATGCGTAGGCCAAAAAGAACCCTGGGACACAGAAACACAGCAGAACTGGCACTGGAAACAAACAGAGGAAAATGAGGGAGGGAGGCAGGGAGAGGAACAAATATCTGATATCATCTAGAGGCCGCTCTGTTCGCGTTTACTTAAAAAAGAAACAGGAGAAAAAAGTCTGAAAAAGGTGGGAGGGGGTGGACAAAAAGGGAGACGGGGATGGATGGAGCGGAGGACAAGCGGATGGACCGAAAGGCGGGATTTGGAGAGCCAAAAAGCTAATTATCAAGATGGTCTGTTGGGTTGCACAGGGAGAGGAAGTGATGCGGGCTACTAAAGGACGTCTATCCCTCTGTCCCCTCCCCATTCACAGTGTCCTGCTGCGCTCTGATGTCAGCTCTCTTTAGACAACATGTGTGCCACCGACACACGCCAGAAACCAACCCTTTGTACACCCCCCTCCCCCCGTCCCCTCCCCCTCTGGTAGTCCTCCATCTTTGTAGTGCGTACCAGCGGGCTTCCTGCTTGTTGAAGGGAACCACAGGTAAATAAAAAGTACTGAGGGTGAGGGAGGGGTGGGTGTGCATGAGAGGCAGCATGTGAAGGGGGATCCAGATGGTGCAACAGATGTGAGAGCAGCAGCAGCTCGACTGTGCAGCCAGACAAGGAGCTCCGAGCTGGGCCTGTGTGTCTCTGCGCTCTGTTCCGCGCTCGGCCTCTCTGAACCCATCCTCTCCCCTCTGCACTGCCCCACGTCTATTCTCTTTCTTTAGCCATTAGTTTTGCTCTGTTCTGGTCCTGGAGGTCACTGCGGCCCAGACTCAATCATCTCACATAACGTGTGTTCTTGGCCGCCTCCTCCCACTCGTCTATTCAGCTGCTCTGGTGGGGTGCAAGGTGCCACAGAGAGAACAGAGGCCATCTTTTTAAATGGAGGAAGCCGGTTCAGGGGAGTCGTCATGCTGAACGTCCTTGTGGAGGACGCACAGACGGTCTCCTGTGTCTCATGTACACTATGGCTGACCCTGAACACTCTTCTGTGGCTCTCTCATAACTTGGCATTTCTGACCCTGAGTCTCTCACTGTTAAGTTGTTTGTTCTCCCCGACTGCGCCATGTAAACTAAGCACAAAAATGTGCTACAAAATGGCTGCAGTGAAAAAAGTTCTGAATAACAGTGTCCGAGGTGTATTTAAAGTAATATTTTTCAGCAAAACCAACAGACTTCATTGGTACTCGAATGAGTTCCGATATGTGCAATTGACAGGCAGATTACCAATCAGAGGAACTCATAACATGTTTGTGTTAGAACTTGGCTTGTGAGTACATTTTTATTTTTTTTCACATTTTAGAGATATGCGCAATGAATACATCTCCAGGATTAGATACTTAAGACTTTAAATGTGTTCCTAGACCCTCCTGCTTTCAAACAGAAGGTAGCCTAGCTCACCGGGCTAGAAAACGAATAACTTCTTAGATTTGTACGTTTACACCGTTTGAGAAGGATACGCATGTAAAGCTAAATTGGGAGAAACAGGTGCAGCTACATGGAGCAAACGGGCCCCACCAGAACGTCCAACTGAGACGCAACTGAGGTGTCTTCATTTAGGGTTGAGTGTTTAGGTTTTGCTATCTATCTATCGCACTAAAAAGAGACCATAAGCCACTGTGTATGTAGTTCATCTAATTACTCCAGTGTATGAACTCGTGCATGTTATACCTGACGTACTAAATGTCCGCAGTTGGAATCTTTGAGAAATCAGCGTCAGTGCAGTGTGTGTTATTTGTTCTGAATGTTTGTGTGTGAGAGAGGACTGACCTGTCCTATGGTGCTTGGCCTCAGTCTTCTCCAGCTCTGTGGCCAGCTCCTGCTCTTTCTCCTGCGCCGACAGGTTTGTAGACGCTATTCGCTCCTCGTATGCACGTTCTGCACTTTCCTTTTCCTGTCTGAGAAAAAAACAAGGTGTTGAATGACATTGTAGTGATATTAAAAATACTAGGCACAGCTCAAACATGTCAATTCAACAACACCTTTAGTTACTATTTAGTATTTACAACACATACAGTTTTCTTGAAATTGATTGGCCGGCCACGTGTAAAACCAGCCTTCACTCAAACAGTTGTCAAATGTTAAAGTGTGCTTGATCAACGCTTACTCATCATCTGCTGCCAAAGAAGCGTGAAGACTGATATCAGCCCACAATGTCCATCATTTATGTTTAAGCACAACCAGAAATGTTATATGTAGATTCAAGGTGCCATACGACTGCAGATGGAAAATGATCAAATGAATAAAAATATAATGCTGTGTTTACAACCTACTGGAGAGCGTAATTAAGCGTTGGCGTATACATTAGATTTCAATAATGACAGAAAACATTTTAGACAAAAGAAAAGCAACTAATTATCTTCTGTAATACAAACGTTCTTAATAATGACACGCAACATGTTCTAGTCTTTATCTAATCTAAATAATACGTTATATTTTGACATAAAAGGTGACATTAAAAGTTGCAGTTGAAATAGAAAGCAGGTGACAAAGGGGGAGAGAGGGGGCGGCTGTCACTTTGAAGACCCCTGAGTGAATAGACAGCTGTCTACTGTCCCACATGATGTCCAGTGGTCAGACCATCCTATAAATTCATCTTGACAAATTACATTTTTAAATACTTTGGTTTTAAAAGATGCATTAACCCAAAACAAATTGTAGCTTATCTATTTCAGAGAGTTTGAACCAAGTCCCACAACTTCCCACAGGTATCACACAAACAAAAAGGTGTTCATCTGTGTTTTCTTCAACAGCTACTAATTTTCTCAGATTTGTACAAAACTTTCCTTACACATCTAAGCCCAAATGTAGCCAAACACGAGCGAAACAGACAAAGACGAAGAGAAAGAACTACAAAAGACGTGGAAAGACGAACAAATAAACAAAACTCTTCCTGAAGTCCAAAGGCGCTAATGAAGAGAGAATTCTCCAGTTTAAGTGAAAACTTTTCTCCCCTACAGCGCTTGGCCTGCATCTCTAAAGTGACCGCGTCTGTCTGTTCCTCATGTGTGTGTGTGTGTTCTCCTGCTGTCCTGCTGTCTGGGGTGTGAAAGCGGGTGGCGGGTGTGCAGGGGACACAAGGAGCGAGTATGTGTCTACACCGATGACTGTACGCGTTTGTGTGTGAGTGGATGAACCCCCGCTGGGCTTGAACAGCAGCCTGAGCCACCAAAGCGCACACCAGGGCTCAGCGGGAGATGGCGGGCAGGCGTTGCCAGCCATTTGGTCCTGCAAGAGGTTCCAGGGGGCCGTGTGTATTTGTGTATCTGCGTGTATGTGTGTTTATGTGCCATCGGGAAGGGGGGGGGGCACTAGACCTGTTTACCCACCAATTAGCATCCTACAGCCAGCCAGAAAGTTCCAGCAGTCAGTGAGAGAGAGCAATGGAGCGGTCACAAGCAGAGGATCCAAAGGGACAAAGGCTAAAACATGAGAGGTGTGCAGTTCTTTTAAAAAATAATATTTCATCAAGGAACATCTTTGATGCTGTTTAAGTTGTAACCTAATCTCACAAAAGCAAAGCCTCCTCTCTGTAACAAATGTATTATATATTAATTAAACTAAATTGACTAAAAAGTAAGTAATGTGTCATATGTCGGTGTAATCCCTCATTCGTCCTCATTGTGCCCACCAGCTCAGAGGGCAAGAAGAAAGAGGAAAAACATGTCCGAAATGCCCTCTCAGCCTGTGGTTACCCCGCTTGGGCTCTCAACAGAGTGAAGAGAACCAAGAAGCAGGACAAAAGGGAAACTGAACAGAGAAGGAAGGGTGTTTCTATCCCTTATGTGTCTGGCCTGTCGGAAAAACTGCAGAGAATTTTTAGACAACATGAAGTCCCTGTTTATTTTAAACCAGGAAACACTTTAAGACAAAAACTGGTTCACCCTAAGGACAAGTTGCCGACTCAAAAACAGAGCAATGTAGTTTATTCGATTCAATGCAGTGAAGAAAGCTGTAAAGAACGTTACATAGGTGAGACTAAACAGCCTCTACACAAGAGGCTTTATCAGCACAGACGAAATACAAGTTCAGGACCTCAGAGTGCCGTGCATCTCCATCTTGAAGCCTCTAATCACTCGTTTGAAGACGGTGAGGTGAAGGTTTTAAGCAGGGAGAAAAGATGGTTTGAAAGAGGAGTCAAGGAAGCTATTTTTGTTAAAAAAGAAAGACCTTCTCTAAACAGAAATGGAGGGCTAAGATTCAATCTTCCTGGTATCTATAATGGAATACTGAACCCCTGGAAAGGTAGAGGACCAGGACCAGGACATTTAGATGCTAATCAGGTACTCAGGGTGGTTGAGCCAGGGTCTCACAAAGACAAAGAGGATTCTAATAGACCATTAAAATTCTGAATAGGCTCGGTAGATACAGGGGGGGAGTTTCTGTTGAAACAAACAACTCTTTCTACTTCAGGAAGGCTCCGCCCAATGGGTTGGGTCTTACCACAGAACAGTATAAATATCGGAGTTCTCGACCTAAATTCTTTTATTGACAATGACTCTTGGATGAGAGTCGAAACGTCTATTTTTTCTAACTGAGTTCAGATGACTACAACTGAAGCTTTTTCTACTAATGTGTCATATCTTGTTACCTTCAAACCAAATACAAACTGCTTAATTACTAGATGCACACGGTTGAATAGAGCATTTAACAGAGGCAGCAGAGGGATGACGAGCCAGGTCCTGGAGCGAAGGCTGATGTGAGCGCAGAAGCTGGATATATGAGGTGATTCTCTGTGGACAATAATCTGCCTTCGAGCTAATTGTGAATGAGCTCTGGGCTGCAGCCTGGGGCCGAACCTGTGTTTGGGCCTCGGTGCCTGGTGAGTGTTGAGTTAGCTCATAGCTGGGCCTGTTTGGATATGCCTGGCCTGATGCGCAGTAGGACAGCTTGATAAGTGTGATGGGAGCTGCATGGGCCAGGGCCTAAGGTAGCAGCAATGGCTCTGGGGCAGCGGCCAGGTACAGGGGCTTCTGGGTAAGAGGGGGGTGGCAGAGGCAGAGGCTGGCTGGAGCAGTGCAGAAGTAAAGGGGGTCCAGCCTGCGCTGTCTGCCTAAGTGGGCACTATTCAAGCTGTTGTCCATTAGATGTGGGGTGCCAGGGCCTGACCAAGCGCAGAGTTTGCTGCACCCCACGGTGAAGCTGCCTTCCTACGCCAGAACCACCAAATGCCGCGGTTTATCAGAGAACGAGCACAAATTGGAGTCAGACGGTGGACTTGGAGGAACTGAAGCCATCCGCCAACGCTAGACAGTTGACCACTGCTTGGACAGACTGGAGATACTCACTTTGTATGCAATTTACATACTCAACAGACACACACAGTAGTAAATATGACGACACTCAAACATTTTAAACACAAAAGCAGCTATTTTTGTACAAACTTTTATGTGCAATAAAGAGACAAATTTAGATGTACCGTAGGCCAAAACTTTGAAACATTGAGTTGCAGACAGGACATGAAACGAGAGTTTGACAAACTGTGCGTTGTTCATTGTCCCAGTGTGTAGGGGAAATAAATCAACTCTCAATCATCCCTTTATACATATTCAACATGTATTCATGTCACTGAACAGGTGCTGAATTAAGAAGCAGGTGAACAGATTGAGAACACAGCATAATAGCTCCAGCCTGCAAAAACCAAAGCTTGATTGTTAGACTTTGATGAACTAGACAAAAAGTTGACCATAAAACAGTTTGTACAATAGTCCATAAAAGACAGCCATCTGCACTCACGGGTGAAAATAGTGCGTGCAAGGTAAATGTAGCCTTTCCTTATGTATCTCAGTCCAAAACCAAACTTTACAGCAGATCAGCCTTTGTAATCAAGTACCATACTCTTAGCATTCAAAGCAACAATCTGTTCACTTGGTATTCTCAGAGATGTTTTTTGCAGATTCCTACATCGATTAAGACATTACGGACAGACAAGATTACACATTAGAGAACCAGCAATAAGGAGTATACTTCTATTTCCAAGACTGTAGCGACGGTTTGAAGAAAAGTATTTCGAGCAGACATCAAAACATGTAAATGTGAGAGGTGTTTACAACTACGAGCCATAACCCTCACAACCTGATTAGAATGGTGACACTCGTGGTGATTAATTTATGTGGAGGAATTCCAATGTGTCCACAGCTATTTATGATAGACTACATCAATCATCCAGCTTCATTAATATTCAACAGTTTGGTACAATTAACTACAAACCTAATATCTGATGTGTACAAGTGTATTTTTGCACCCATGTGTGGCTGAGAGGCAGTGAGACAGAGGCCTCGAGCAGATCTGCCAAAATCTAGCGAGTCCGTCATGCTCAAAATGAAGTGACATATTGAACAATTGCCTTGCTGCCGTATCATTAGCACGGTGTACAATAAACATTTGAATTGTTCTCTGCAGCAGACCACACAGTGTCACACTATTCTCTCTCTCACACACCTCAATGTGTTTTTAACACATTTTATCAAACCTTAGGGTGATGTGATCGGTAGCACTGCTTCCACATCTTTCATCTGACACCCTTTTCTTCTCAAACAAACACATCGTGCGCAGAGGCAGCCTGATGCATCTCTACTGTCTGTCTGTCCACCTATCAGTTTGTCTTCGCTGCAAGCTTTTTTCAACTCCCTCCCTCCTCCCCTTTCATTTCCCTCCCACCTTTTTTCCTGTAACTAAACTGGCTGTGTCTCTCTCCATCTGCTGGCTCTTCCTTCAGCGGCCCTGCACCTGTTCACACCTCCTCTCCTGTTGGCCACCTCTCCTCTGCGCTCCCCCCTCCTTTATCTTCCTCTCTCTCTGCCTCCCTCACTCCCGGTCTCTGTGCGCTGCGATGCTGCCAGGCCCGATCCTGGCTCGCTTAGCCCCTCTGTCATTCAATCCATCTGTCGGCAAGTCAACTTTGTTTACAGCGGGTGGCCCGAGACCCTTTTCTTCTTCAAGGAGCACCGCAGCACCCCACCAGCACCAAGGTCAGTGAGCCAGTGGTGTCCGAAATCTGCAACTGTTTTCATTTGAACAAAACAAAAAGGTGCCCTGCTTCGAAGACACAGGCGCACACAACATCCAGGAGTCCGGGCAGCATAATGTTTGAGGTGTACCATTATCATAGCAATATAACAATCTCTGCCTGACAACGGTCTATAACGTCTAATTAGAGACTATAATTAATAAAAGGTTATGACAAAATATGCCTCAAAAACCCTGATTAAGTGTCTTCCTGTCCAACAATAGTTTAGGCTCACTTTGGCCAGGTTTATAATAGTCTTGGTATTCAATTTAGAGTTTAAAATATTTATTATTTTGTCATTTTAATCACAGTATGTAGTGGTTGGGTTTTTTTCAACTTATAACATGGATTTACACAAAGCTGCTGCAAATACAATCTGCTCAGAACACTTAAAATCATGTGACCCTCTGAAGTTGTAAAAGTTGGAACTTCTCTGCGCGAGTAATTAGCATCTGATTGGCCTCTGTCATCATCTATCTGTTCAGTTAGAAAGTTTAAAAGTCTTAATTGGCGTAGATGACTGATGGTCTTAACACAGGAGGAGCACTGGAGGAGCAGGCATCTGTGAGTTTTAAAAATAAACACACAACATACGTACAATATGCTCTCAGAATGACCCAATTCAGAAAAACAGGATTTAGCATGCCAGATTTGTGCCCTACACAAACAATTTCTGCGTAACATATGTGGCATGGCCTAGGGTCAGAATAATGAAGAGAGAAGGTGAATTATTGCCTAAAACGCAAGGTCTTATTAATTCCTAACCATTTCTGGGCTTTGAGTTTGGTTAAAAGGAGTTTAATGAGACACTGAGGCAACATTTAATATGCAGTACGGGCTGTGAAATAATAGACATTTATCATGATTACAATTATTGCTTCAATCAATTACAACACATTTGTAATCTAATCTGAAAGATACAGACATGTTCGTCTGCTGAGGAGTCAAGAAAATCCTTAGGCAAACAGCGGCATTTAAAACACAAGTTAATAAACATTATGAATAAGTACAGGTTTGTAGAATTGTTTTGAATAATCTATTACAACCAAAATATTTGTGATTGTAATTTGTTTCCCCATAATCAATAAGCCCTTCTGCTGGGTTTCAGATGATATTACAACATTCTATGGGCCACAAATATTGAATAGAGATGGAGAGCAGATAAAATAAAGATTATTGTTATAGAAGTACCAAGGGTCTATCGGGTTCAGGATTTGTGATCAGATATTTGTGCAATCAGTGGACAGAGAAATCGGCATCTTGTCCCCCATTTGGGGGAGTAACATATTCACATTCTAGAGTTTTAAAACTACTAAAGCGAGAGACAATGTGCTACGTGTGGTTTCTGCACAGACCGTGCAAACTAGGGCTGCAACAAATGGATCAGATTGCTAATCGATTAGTCTAGCTAGTTATTCTTTCAATGAATCAATTAGCTGTTTAGAATGTAATAGTCACGTGATGAAAAAGTTTTTAATAAATTTTGACCCAGACAAAGCTGAAGTGAAGCTGTTTGAGGATCCTGGTGAAGCACATTAAATGTACACAATTTAATGAAGTACGGCTTAATTTCAGTCATAAAACTTTTCTCAGCTCATGGCATGTTTTAGAACCTATTTAAAGAGTTAACAAAGATTGGATAACTGAATAGTAAATAGCAACACCTTTACTGAAAAACACACAGAATGTAGGACTCTTTCATGGTCACAATAATGACTATATTGATTACATTGTGTCAATCACTCAAAATATGATAAAAATATTTTTTCAGGCTCAAAACCTAGACTAGGAGGGATTTATTTTTCTTGTTTTTGTAGTATTAGGCCTACGACATTTGGAGTGTAGTTAGTTAATTACTTAAGTGTTTACAGTACGTTTCACTTAGAAAAAGGTTATCCTTCTTAAGTTATTGCGTCCGTGGTATTATAAAGTAGTTTCAATATTATATATATATATATATATATATATATATATATATATATATATATATATATATATATATATATATATATATATACAAAAAACTACTTTATATTGTGACAAGTCTACTCTTTCCATAATCTTTCCTCACAGTTCGTGCGACTAATATAACATACGCTGACCTGAATTGACAAAGAATGTTGAGAAGCAGAGGAAAAAACAATTGGTTGTATTATCACAGGAAATATGTGCAAAATCTGAATCTGAACCACACGGAGCGTCTCTCCTGGTGTTGGAATTCACTTCACACCTGAGACGTACCTGATGTCGGTTCAGTCAGGTCCCAGCCCCTCAGCCTGTTCAAGGCTCGGGGGCAATTGGCAGCAACAACATCGCTCTCTCTACCAACTCTGTGAACTTTTATCTGTTATCTGGTTGATTCCCTTGTCCTCTCCCATCCTCTGCCATTGTATCACATGACTGGTGCGTGAGCAGGAGCACTTCAGGTACAGTAGTGTTTAAAACTCCACAGGAGGCGACACTACTTACCCACACAACTTTCTTTTACATTTGCTTTATAAATAATTTATCTTGAGAATTCGAATTGTAATAATTATCCTGTGCCAAATGTTAAGTGTATAATACAATTTGTTCCAAAATTTGTTCTACAATACAGTTTAGCATAGATATGTAATAGAGAGTGCTTAGACTACTGCACCCCTCAAAAAGTGCAAAAGACATATCCACACAAAGAAAGACAAAGAAAGACAAAAATACATTGTCTAAGTATTGGCCCACATAGTTACAGTATGTCAAACTCTTATTACTCAACATTACTTTACATACATTAGTATCGACTACACCGCAAGTGTCCTTTTGTCAAAACTTTCCTGAAAATCTCACAAGAGACTCAACTGTACAACAAAATGGCCCCACATGACACTGCCACTGAACACTGATGGAAAAGAAAAACAAAGTGTAGCTAAGAGTTTATGGATTGGCTTGAAAGCAGACATTTAAAATGCAAATATGTATAAAATATTAAGTGAGAAGGGACATTAAACGACTGCACTGGGTTGAGGTAAAGTCACAATGATCAGATGTTTGAATGACCCACTTGCTCTCAGAATGTTATGTTATATCTTCAGGCAGACAATTTAGTCAACAGCAGTAGCTCTTTAGAACAAGAACTACTTGACCTACATCAATGTAGTTTAATCTCAAAAATAGTGTGCCCGGGTTAACTAAATTTCCTCTAGTCCGGGAGAAGGTGATCTTTTAAAGTACAAATTTAAATCACAAAATGTATATTTATAGCTTAAATGCTCAGCTTTTAGTGCTGTTGCACAATTAACTGAATCTTCATTGATGTCCTATGATTGTAATGCAATCTCAACTATAAATGTTTACGGTATAAATGTATAAATGGTAAATTATTCAAATCTTATGCTGTTTCTTCTTTCACTTAAGAGTTGTACTGCCTTTTCTTACGAGTTGTGACAGGGCTTATTAAGTGTGGATGTGTGCATTCATTTGACCAGGAAGCAGATCTTGTACACATGGTGTTGAAGTGATGCATCTGTGTAATATTTTGAATGACTGACTGTGAGTGGAATTTTTTGTCACACAGTTAAAAGTAACGATGTAGCCCAAGATACATTTCTCTCTCAATGGACAATAAAGTTTACAATAAAGTAACAATTTCTAATCTATAACCAAATCCAAGCATCGGGTATATGAACGCACTACCTCTCAAAAAGGGGAATTGAATATAGCAATAATTTAATGGGATTGATGTGCAGACATGTTAAACAAAGGTGCATTAAAGGAGGTGATTGTTGGAGGGTGGATGGGCAGCAGAGGGCTGGTGCTCTGTCCTCCAGCAGTAGTGGGAATGTAGGCCAGTGTCCCAGGGCAGATTTGGCTGGGGTGGGAGCAGTTGTAGCCGACAGATTTGCCTCCATCTTGCCTGAGGTTCTCACAGTCAGCGATCTGTCTTTTCTATCCATTCTCTACCCTGCAGGTTGAAACCACTACAGCCCCATATAATAAGTAGTAGAAATGCAATTGACCGAGATCTTCCACTTGAACACCACTCTTAGGATGTGTGTAGGTATGTGAAGATTATGGCATAAGCTTAGCATTATACAAGCTGCTGACAGAACATGTTGTGTTTTCAACCTAATTTCAAACTCAAAACTGACAAATATAAAAAGAGTCCAAATGTTTCTTCCCCCAGTCGCCATTTGAACAACAAGAACACAGTACTATCATTATTGACTTTAAGTGGTTAGTTCTGTCTATGACCGGCATCCCATATTTTTCGTCCTACTCTTACACTCCAGTTTCCGTCTCACAGAGACATTATGCTCTTGGACCAGCTTGTCTCTCAACTGACTGGCCGTCTTAGTTACAAACATGACAACAATCCAGGACTATTTAAACCTCCTTGTGTGGACGCGTCGGCAGACTTGAATCTGCAATACTACCTCGATGTGTAGAGTGTCTTCAGGACTCGTACTGAGATTAGATCATCTTTTCCTGCCTCAAACATCCAGACTCCCTAAGGTCTCTTTACAACTGTTTTTCCCAAAGAGGATCCAATTGCTTTGTAAGTTCAAAACATTCGAGGTAAAGTATATTAATGTTTCTCTTTTATACTAAATAAAACCATTGCCTAATTATGAACTTTAAGAAGGACACAGACGAGACTTGGAGAAAAGTTGAACGAAGAACAAAGGCACAGAGGAGTCAAGCATCAGAAGAAGGTCTCAAAAGATTGAGGCAGAGACAGTGTGAGAGCAGAGAACGAGGTGAGAAGGCAGGATGGCAGCGAGGGCACTCCGACAGAGAGGAGAGAAGAACGCAGCGAGGTTTCGTCACCGGGCCAACGGGCCCACCACTGTCAACATCATGGCACTGTGTGGTGCACACACATACACACACATGCGGCTGGCCCACGGCCCTCCCAGCTGCCCTATCCGTAACTGTCTGATTAGTTGTGCTAAGCAGCCCCTCCCCTGCCAACCATGGTGCCATCTGCTACCCAACAACATGGCTGTCGACCAAACAGGCGCACACAGACACAAACGGACAGAAACACTGAAGAACACACAGCAGCCTCTTACCTGGCACTGCTCTGCTGCAGTAACACAAAAACACACTAAACTTCACACACACAGGTGTAGCCTAAAGGTATCAACACTTAACGTTTGCACAAGGTAAGCACATGGGCTCACTTAATCGCACACAAGCATTTCAGCAGCAAACATCGTCATGAAAGAGGCCTCTGCTGAGAGTGTGAGAGGAGGCCATGCTAATACCAGGTAGCGACAAAGTGTGTGCTTTCTCACTGGCAGGGCAGGAAGGTTCATTAGGCCCCTGCCTCTCTGCAGCGACCACAGCCCGTGTGGTGCCCAGGCCCTTTTATTCCGGGCCGTGATTGGACAAGGGCCTCCTGCCGAGTTGGTTTGCAGCAGTTTTGTCGCGCCCAGATTTCACTCTACTCAAAGTGAGCCTCTGGCGGGACACGGCATCTGTTGCCTCACCTTCCTCATTTACACTTCTCCGCCCTCACACACCGCCTCTCCAGACCTCGCCATAACCAACTACAACTGAAGGAGACACAAGGAGAGAGCCGCACTGAGGAGTTTGTGAAACTTAAACCCAACTTTTTCTTCTGTGTGTTTGTGTCCATGTACATGTGAACCAATTATTATGAAAAATATATAATTCTGACATTTATGACACTTTTCTCACTCCTCACATCTATTCAGTTATGATCAAAGTTTTGTCAACAGAGTCAGAGCAGAGTCTATTAGATGAAGTAATGTGGAAGTGAGTCAGTTAAAGCCCCAGGTCACACTTGTAAAAGAGGTCTTGGTCTTAATGGGTTTCTTAAATAAATAATGAAAGTGTCAGGAAGCAAGGAAAGTGTTCTTATAGTGACGGCTTCTGGTTCGAATAGACCGTATCCTCCATCACTAGCTTTGCAATGTTGTTCTGTCCATGCTGTATATTTTTATATATAAATATTATATATTTATATTCAGCTAAAGTCTATTTCTAATCCAACACGTTATTTTATGCACGCCTTTATTATTATAGTTTATATTTTATTTACTACTATTATCATTCATTGTTTACATCGCATCACTTCACCAAAGCAAATTAAGTAAATGTTGTTTACTTAATAACGGCAAAAAATCTTTTTATGATTCCGATTCTGATTCTTGTCAGAGCACTTCAACACAGTCTAACACCAGCTCTGAAAAGGCACCTCATGAACATGAATGCTCAATTTCATGGAGGATAACGAAACCTGCAGAAGATTGTGCTCAGAGCCCAAAACACAAAGGAGATGAACAGGTCTGTCTGGGTGATCCTCGGTTTCCCTGACGCATACAAACAGATATTCCTATCAATTTGGCACGTGTTGGCGCTGAAGTTATGCTGGCCACTTTTCACTGGAGCCTTTGGGACGCATGATCACAGCAGAGGGAGAGAAGGCCGGGTGGAGACTAGGAAAGAAGAAATGAAGGAAACGCAAGAAAGACAGGAGCAAACAAACAAACCAAACTGCATAAAGCCCTCTGCTGATCAGAGCCGAGCCTGAAGAGGAAGTGTGTGCGTGTGTGTGAGCCGATGTGAACAGAGTGACGAGGATTAGCACAGATCTGGGCTGTCCAACTCACAGCTGGCTGATGATCCAATCCTGGAGCGCAGCGCACCACACCAGCCGCCATGGGACCGGCCGACGCAGGCATGCATCTGTGCGAGTGTGGACACATGCGCTTGTATGTGGATATGGTAGTACTAGTGAAGTGCATTTTGATAGAGGGCATTTAAATTCATGCACTTGTACAAACAGAGCTCTGTGCAAGCTGTAATTATACCATTGTGGAGCAAGCACAACTCATACACACTGGTTTAGTAGACTGAAAATTCACAGGGAAGAGGAAGCAGCACTGATATTCTGAAAATCATTTCTTTCCAAACTTCAGAGATCACAAATATTTTCGTTCAAGTACAACATACTTTCATGTCATTACATTAATATGCATGTTAATCCACACAGCTGACAATAAACAGCACCGAGTGACCAACATATTCCAAAAAACCAGACGGGTAATGCAAGGAGGTCAAAATGTGGGCAGCTAACAGGCTAACACGCACACAAAAGCGGATCAAGCGCACACATCTACTAGACAAGGGGCTGACAGACCCAAGCACACATTACAAACTTGTGTCCCGCGGTTTCTGTCACAACAGGGCACCGCTGCCACATCTGTGCCCATCTCAAACACCTCAGCTTGGGCCAGCAGGGGTGAGAGAGTGCCCTGAGAGTCTGGCACGGGCCGGCATGGCCTTGGCAGTCAGTGATGTGCAATCAGCCGCCAGATGATGAAAGGCAAGTTTAAAGAGGAATATACTAGGAAAACTGTCACAAATCATAATTGAAAATAAACGAATAGGCAGGCCACATTATGATACAGTATCATGTAAGAGCAACAAGTCAAATAAAACCGTGATGGAAATGACAAGGAGGAAAACCAGTCATGTGCTGGAAAAGGAAGGAAACTGGTAGGAGGCACTTAGGCCAGGCTGTCCAGTGACCATCAACCCACTGTTCACTGTGTGTGCATGGCAACTTGAGCCAGGGACAGAAAAGGCTCAGGCGCCATTTTGGCTCAACAGGAGTTGTTGCTGGGTTGGGTACTGTCCCGGTCACAGAGTGTACAGTGTGTTCAGTGTTGTGTGTGCTGCATTATGTTGTGGCATGCTTAACAGGATTATAGGTGACCTGGTGAGGTCCAGTTGGTACCGGGACCATAGCACAGCAGCACGCGTGTGAGTTGTGTGTTTATGTGTGCGTGCTTGCAATAATAGGATTAGGCGTTACCTGGTGCGCTACAGTTGGTGTGCTGGTCTGAACTGGACTGGACCGGACTGTGTTGGACAGGAGCTGGGCAGAGGGGAGTGCTGTGTACGCCTGTGTGTATGTGAGTGTGGTGGCATGTATAATAGGATTAGGTACTACCTGGTGAGGTGCAGTTGGCGCTGGGCATTTGCCAGCTGTTCTGCTAGGCTCAGGGCTTCGGCCTGCCATTGGCTTCCATCCTTTTGGATCGCCTCCAGATGCTGCCGACAGCCAACCAGCTCTGAGTTCAGCCTTTCCACTTCCTGTCCAGCAGAGAGGGATGAAGGAGGTTAGAACAACTTACCTTATGATCCAGTCAAAAGGCTACTGTGGATTAAAATTTAAAGGTTAAGCAGCATGAACACACCAAATTCAACCTTTAACCAACCATGTTTATAGCACAAACATGTTTATAGGGAATGTAATACTTCATATTTTTGAGCTTGGCAGGTGGTGAGCCCAGTGCTTGAATATGTGGGCTTTACTGTAAGAAAAAGTTTTTGGTCTTTTTTCAGTTGAAACTTAAAAGTTGGAGGACAAACAGACCTGTGCAGCTTTTTCTATCTGTCGATGTGTTTTAGCAGTGAGATCTCGGAGTTCTCGCTCTGCCTCCTCTTTCTTCAGCTGGGCTTGGCTTAGCTGGTATCGCAAATCCACATTCAGCTAAGAGGTGACAAATACAAGCTACTAAACACTCTTTTTATAAACATTTTTAACACATTTTGTTCCACAATGTTTTATACTATACAACTGCAATATTCCAAAGTAAACAGCCAATTTTAATTTTAACTGACACAGAAAGTACATCATTACTATAAAATAACCTATATTGTAGGTTATTATTAGAGTAAATTCAATTAGTAAATTAGTTCAGAATATCTTTCCTGTGTGTATGGCGAAATGTAATAAATGCACCTAAACATACTTCTGTCAGAATGAATACAGATTCTTTTCCAAATTGAAACTTAAAATTAGAATTTTAGACAGACTGCCAGTTGCAGAACAGTCCTTAGGTGCCCCCTAGTGGAGTTATTGAAGCATTACCATCATTTAAAAACTGTCTTCAAGCACATACAGAGATTGTGGCATTTACCCTGGTGCTCTCTTGCTCTTGAACAGTGAGTTTGCGAACAGTGTCGTCCAACTGATTGGATAAGGAGGTCTTTTCTCTGCCTGCTCGATCTAGCTTCCCTTCCAAATCAGCCAGGCGATGGGTCACATTAGACACCTTCCAGAAAGAGAAAATACTTTCATTTTTACTTCTTTTCTTCAATTATAACATTTTCTGATGATAAATGTTGTCATTAGCGCTTACTGTTTTCGTAAGCTCCTCTTTCTGCTTGCGGGACTCCATTCTGCCTTCTTCTCGCGCATCACTCAGCCTCAGCTTTAGGCCTTGTGCTTCTCGTTCTAGTTGCTCCCTCTGTCGCACCAACTCCCGGGACAATTGTTTACACTCCACCTCCATCTGCACAGACACAGCCACAATAGATTTTTTTTCCTTCAGATTTATAGAATGAAAGAACTGCATCAAAAATTACACATTGTATTTCTTCAATTATTTGCTAGCTTTTAATACATTTGTTTTACATGTTTTATTGTATTCTTCCCCACCCTTGCTTTATGAAGATTTGCTTCTTCAGCCACTTCTACAGCCTGCTTGACCTGAAGACAAGCAGACCATTCTCTCTGCTGTGCATCCTGTTGTCTGGCTCGAACTGCCTGGAGAGCCAACAGCAAGTCATCTCGTTCCCTAGAATGTAGTAAAAAATAGATTAAAAAACAAAAACTAAATATAGCTACTTGAGATTGATTGTAGGTTCAGGTGTGGTTTCTATTACTGACTTTGTCAGTCTTTCAATAGCCTGGACATGGACATTTGCATGTGTCCCGGCCAGGACAGCTTCATGCTGGGCACACTTCAAACACAATCCTGACACATGCGTCACGCCATCGGTTTTGGTAGTGTGGGCCAATTGCTTTTCTTTGTGCCTCAAACGAGCTCTGACCTCCTCATATTCTTTTTGAGAGGCTGCCAACTCCTTTCTGTCACAGGAAAAGACAATGTACAGTACATGACATTTTGAATTACATTGTACACATGTGTACTATAGAGTCAATTTACCTGAGAGAGATGACCTGAGCCTCCAGGACTTCCATTTGAGCTACATAGATACCCTTTAGTTGTTCCTAGAAACCAAAAACTGGTTATGGCTCTTTAAATATTACTATATGAATAATAAATGAATACTTTGCAAACCATCTCATTTTTCCATTTATTGGAAAACAGTTGGTCATTTGCTGGTACGCTTTCATTCACCTGAAAAATAAGTGTCGAAGTGAGCAATTTACAATGTTGTATTACACATTACAAACACTTATACCGTTGTCTGAATAGTGACATCTTTGAGGGATTCTTCCACTGCTCTGGATTTGAGGTCAGACTGAAACTTCTCATTCTCCATCATAACCACCGTCACACGTTGTTTCATCCCATGAAGCTCTTCCTGAAAACCACAAACCATGACAAAATATACATTATATTACATGTAATGAGCCATTTATAATGACTTAAACACACAAACACACTTTGCAGAACTTGACTTCTGCTTCCAGGTGCTGAATATAGTCCGACTGGTTGTGGATCATTGGGACCAAATCTTGAAACGTGTGTCTACCAGACCTGCCCTCTTGTGGCACTCTCTATGAAACAATATAGGTCATTTCTAGCTAAACCATTGCTGCAGTCACTCAAGAACATGAATGTAATGGTGGAAACATGATTAGTTATTATACCCTTGGTGGAGAATGACTCTTTGGAGGAGATAGAGGAGTAGGAATCTCTCTGCCCTGCTTGAGAAGAAGACTTTTTAGCTGGTTAACTGTAGAAAGAAAAATCATGTGTGTAAGACATGATCCAAGACGAGGATCCTTTAAAAACAGGACACGTTGTTTTTTTTAGTTTATTCCTACTCACCTGCTTCACTCTGAGTTTTCAGGCTCCACTCGGCATTGACATCTCCAGTTTGAAGAAAGACGGCCCTTTCCTCACTGGACCTGACCGCTGCCTCCTGCTCCGCTTCATCAAAGGGACTTGGCTTTTCCAGAGCACTGCTGAGCTCTTGGATGCTCTGATTGGCCCGCTCTACAGCCATGTGAGCAACAAGGTCAACGAAAGGTCTCCTATTCATGTTATATATTTGACAGTGTAATGTTGACATCAGTACTCTTACTTGAGACAAGGTTTTGGTTACATTTCCCACTGTGAGTAAGTCTAAGTGACAATGATTCTCTTTTCTCAGTTTTATGATCATTTTTGTGCGTCACTTATGCTTTTCTTTCCAATACATTCATTTTGAATTATAAATCAGGTATTACTGTTACTCCTGCAGTTACTATTACTTAGGACTGGTGATCAAATCATGATCGCATCCCTGTGACTATCTGCTTTTTTATCATATTGTCATTCTTTGATTCCCGAGTGTCTGCTAAATCAGACACTTTTTACTGCCACTGCTCCTGTTGGTCAGCCTCTCAGGCTTTGAATGAGTGACAGCTGGATTTTACCAATCACAGTGAAGTGTAAACTATAAAAAGAAGATGATGACTTTATTTACTTCTTACAGGCAGTAGAAAAATACAACGTGTACATAAATCGTGTTAACGTTGAAATCGTGAACTTGCGCCAAGAAAATTGTGATATTGATTTGATTTTTTATTTCTTATTTTTGCCATAACACCCTTACTATTACTGTTTCTTTCGCTAAATACTGTTTTATCAGAGTATTTTCAGAGTTAAATACTTTCTTTTATCACTACGTTTTACTTCCACTTAATATTATTATGAAAATATTATTTTAAAGTAACTTTACGTTCAGCTAGTAAACCTCCCCCAACTTTGTCCACAATAATATGGATCATCGGGCAGCAGTGTGACAATGATGACAGTGGCATCAATTACTAATCATAGATTAGTTTGACCAACCCTCGACACATATGACACACGTACGCTACGTAATCATAATGCCGTAATACCTTTATGAACTTACGTCGTAGTTCCTTTTGATATGCACCAAGTTGCTCCGCATCCTCTTCATCCGAATCTAAAGGTTTCATTGTTGTGAAGTAAGTCTTGAAACAGCTTCAAGTGTTAATTTGGTGCTAGGCTAGACGAAGCCTCCTGACAACAGCCATGTCTCCAACGTAGCAACGGGCGTCATGACGTCACCAACAAACAGCGTTTGTTTTCTTCACCGCGGTTACAGTGTCCGCCCGCCTGCCTCTCAATATAACTTAACCCTTTTTTTTTTCTTTTTTCCCCGGATTTATCTTTTAGTGAACTGACTATAATTGGAATCCTTAGTGTATCATGACTCATGATTAAATTAAATGATAAGTTACATGACGAGGTCCTCTACTGGTAAAAGTAGAGAACTGTTTTCTGGGCCAATTGTACGAAGGTTATTTTGTGTTTTTATTACGATTTTTTTACATGGAATCTAATACAAAAAAATCGCTGTATATAAATACGATAAAACATTTTTTAATTCGATGTAAAAAAAATGATGTAAAAAAAGAAATGTATTCGATGTAAAAAAAAATACAATGTTAAAAAAAGTTTTAATCAATGTAATAAAAAAATTAATTCGATGTAAAATAATGTAAAATAATAATACTATGTAAAAAAAAATGTATGTCAAAAAGAAAATTGTAATAAAACACAAAATAACCTTCATAGTATTGGGATGACTTTGAAATTAATCCTTACTGACGTAAAAAAAATATATGTATATAAAATATATATATATATATATATATATATATATATATATATATGTATATATATATATATATATATATATATATATATATATATATATATATATATATATATATATATATATATATATATATAATAAAAAGTAAGCCTACATAAAATTAAAATATATTCATGAATGAGATAGAGCCAGTATCTCGGTGAAGTGTTCACTAATGAAACAATGCACTCTGCAAATGAATGTGTTTGCATAGCAGGGTATTTCCAGGAAACCGCATCAGAGTCATGTGTGACTGTGGTGAAGGCTCTAGGCTGTTGAGCCTACGCACCACTTTGCAGTCCCACTAACATTAAATGTCACCTCTGACTTAGCTTATGTATATAAATATTGCACATTCTCCATCACTCATCGTCAGCACTCCCCTCTCTGAACTCCCCCGCCTACTGCACCTTCTTCTTCTTCTTCTTCTTGTGGCGGCAGATTGCTTTCTGCGCTGTGCTGACTCGTACTGACTCACGGAGCACGCATTCTTTAAAATTCAAGTGCAAGTTCAAAGGTTGGAATATTATAACAAAGAAGAGGGAGACGAGTGAGAGGAACGCTTTAATTAGTTTATTTCTTTATTTATCTTTATGTATATATTTTTTTTTGACAGTGTGGTGTGGAGCACATACAGTAGGTGGCATTAATGTAACACTTGGATACCAAACGCTATAACACACAAAAAAAGAAGAAGGACAGAATCCATGGAGCAGGACTATGGATCTGTTAAGGACAGAGGAGGAACAGAGAAGAGACAGAGGAGAGACAGAGAAGAGACAGAGAAGAGACAGAGGAGGGACAGAGGAGGGACAGAGGAGAGACAGAGAAGAGACAGAGAAGAGACAGAGAAGAGACAGAGGAGGGACAGAGGAGGGACAGAGGAGAGACAGAGAAGAGACAGAGAAGAGACAGAGGAGGGACAGAAGAGAGACAGAGGAGGGACAGAAGAGAGACAGAGGAGGGACAGAGGAGAGACAGAAAGAGGAGGGACAGAGGAGAGACAGAGAAGAGACAGAGGAGGGACAGAAGAGAGACAGAGGAGGGACAGAAGAGAGACAGAGGAGGGACAGAGGAGAGACAGAAAGAGGAGGGACAGAGGAGAGACAGAGAAGAGACAGAGAAGAGACAGAGGAGGGACAGAAGAGAGACAGAGGAGGGACAGAAGAGAGACAGAGGAGGGACAGAGGAGAGACAGAAAGAGGAGGGACAGAGGAGAGACAGAGGAGAGACAGAGGAGAAACAGAGAAGGGACAGAGGAGAGACAGAGGAGGGACAGAAGAGAGACAGAGGAGGGACAGAGAAGGGACAGAGCACATATTGCGCATAGAGAAGCCAAACCGTGCCTGCTGTGTGCGGGGTGCAGAGGCAGACTGACTCCTCCGCTGCTTTCTGTATTTAGAGATGAACCCAGTGCACTTGAATACGTCGTATACTTACGTATCACAGACTACACTCACTTTTTGTCTTTTAGCAAAAATTGTATTTGGTCATACGCTGCATAGAGAGCTGCAATGTTGAAGTTTCAAAGCATTCAGCCAAATGTATCGGGGTGTGGTTGTTACTAGCATCTGGGGTGTAAGTGTTAAATCTTTAAAAGGAAAGAATCACATTAGACAGAGTTCAGATTTCTTAATAAAAATAATTCATTTCAGGACAACATATAAATAATTATTGGATCACACAATACAGATATCTTGATATGAATAAATACTTAACAAATAAAACCAGCCTTTTTTCATACAATACCCTATTTCCAAAAATCACACAAAGAAAACGTCCACATGGTTTGCATGTTTTGTTACACCTTCTGTTGTTCTGCGGATGCTTCTCCTTTTGTTGGAATGTCCCTAAGCAAGTCGGAGTACCATTCCTAAATGCCTCAGCAGCTTTGACAAGTCATGTGCAACTTATTTGATCTCCTCCCAGTCAAATTCAGTCCGCCCCAAACCCAAAAAGGCTTCGGCATCTGGTGAGCTGACCACTAATTGGCCTTTAATTGATTAAGGTTTATCTAGAGGTGATTAAAGCACACAGAGTTCTACGTATAGGCCATAGGAACAGACCTGACAGCTTTAGATACAGATGAATGAAAAGGCAGAAGAAAGGCCTAAGCTGTCTACACTTGTCTAACTAGAGGCTCGGATGGACATCTGCCTACAGCAGTGAAAAGTCAAATGTATAAAAATCAAAACTGAATTTATTTGTGGCAAAGTTCTCAGTAGTTTCTTCTTCATCAATGTGTCCATATGTTTTTTATAAAAATGTTTTGGTAAACCATCCATGACATGGAGACAGTAGTTAGTAATGCTGTCAATGTCAACCCAAGCTCCTCTAGTTAGTGTAGACTAGGTCAGGCTGTACCTTTCATTTTTAAGAAGGTAAAAACAATTCAGACTGATGGCACATGTCTTTTGAAACACAATGCAATTAAAATTATAACATGTCAGAAGAAAAAAATGTCAGTTGTCTCCTAACTGGTCACATGTGCAATGTGAATGTATGTAAATTATAGATGAGGCATTGTGTTAAAGGTCCAAGAGGATGGACTAAGATCCATATTCACAAAGCATTTGATAAGCGGGGGCACTGATCCAGGATCACAGATCAGGCCCCTCTGGTCCATGAAGCTTGAATTAAAGGCAAAACGTATCGAGGATCAGCCCCAATAATATACTGCTGTGAAGCAGCACAAACACATTCAGATAAAGCAGACAATGGGATTGCTGTCTGAAATTTCAAAAGTGTCGGCTTGGCACATCCAGTGGGTGGAGCAAAGAGATTAATTTTGCTTACATCACCTCTGGCTAAGGTGGGGCGCATACAATCTCAAAGAGTTGTGTGTGTGTGTGTGTGTGTGTGTGTGTGTGTGTGTGTGTGTGTGTGTGTGTGTGGTGTGTAGTAGAGGGTGCAGTGTCCAGTAGTAAGAGCCTTGTTTGTGCATGTGTATATGTGTCTCTAAGTGCTCGAGTGGTCAGTAAACAAGAAAACAAGGACCAAGGCAACAGATTAGTTTAAGAGGAAAAGGGAAATAAGAGGAAGTATAGGCGGAATAGAAAGATGAGCCTTGTCTCCACTGTGTCCATCAGCATATTGGCTACAATGAAGAGGCTTGGAGTTCTGTACATGCAGCACCAAAACTAGCAGGGGCCTGCCCTGTCTGTCTTGCTCATTTCTAAGACTTGTGGTCTTATGTTTTGTTCCACATCAAGTAAAAACGTTTTATCACAAAACTCTTATGAAATAGCAATAGTAGATTTTTGTCAAAATATAAATGAATACTTTCATTGCTTGTCAATTGGAAGAAAAATATTGTATTTCTTAATTTTACAAGAGTATTTTTGGTATTAGTATTTTGGAACTTGTCAAACTAAAGTAGCCGAGCCAACAATGTCAATTGTCATTTGAATTCTTTCAAGCCCTTCATTGGAAAGAAAGTTCAACGCCAGTTCACTCCTGCTTTCCCCTCTGCATTAGTCTATTTCTGGGCATCCAAAGCTGCATCCCTCGCTCTCCCGAGCAATGCTAGACAGACAGGCAGACAGATACACAGATGCATTAGGACAGACGACAATCAAAATGGGGTATAAATCCTTGGCTGTGGTCTAGAAAGCAATGTCAGATGCTTCTTGTTATGTCGACATACAATCATTTTGTCCGGCACGATGTACTACGTACCTCTAAATACATATTGTACACTAAAGTCAGTTGCTGACATGTAGCCACACCTCTCGTCGTGTGCACGCACACGGCACATCAGATGATAATTGCACAAAGAGGTATTCTGGAGGCCATGTCTAATGTTAACACACACACATTCACCTCCTCCCCATGAACATACACGCTTTCTTCACATTCTACATGGGGGGTGGATTTTAGGCCATAAGGTTACTAGTAAGTCACTAGCTAGTGAGTTGGTTAGTTAGTATCAGAGGTGCATTGACTGGCATAAGCGCCCGAGCAGGGCAGCGGCTCTAACGTACTAGCCATGTGTCATCATTGTTGCTCATGTGATCAGCCGCGATAAATCTGTTTAAAGTGGTCACACTCGTTGCAGTAGCCCTGTTTCTCTTGGTTAGCGTAGTGGTCACAGCCCTGTGTCCGGCATCGCTGCTTGGACTTCTCCTTGGGCGCCTGCGCCCTTCTGCCCCCTTCTCTGCCCTGGCCGCGTGTGTGGCACTCTGGACAGAGGTCTGTGCACCCCGGGGACACGTTACTGCAGCCACTCCTGCGGCACTGTGTCTGTGTCTGTGTCTGCGTCTGAGATTGCTGTGAGGATCTTGGCTTAGTAGCACGGTCACGCTTTGGGAAAACAGAAACAGAACAGTATTTTTTAGGTACATTGGTTATTTTTTACATATAAAAACAATACTTTAGATTGACCGTTCATAATAATATCAAAAGTACCATTGCTGCATACAATACATGACACACAAATACATGCGCACAGAATGTTGTGTTAGCTCTTACCACAACAAGAGGAGGAGAGTTAGGTGTGCGGTGCGCCACTTGGTTGAGCCGGGCGCTCTGCTCTTTCACATAGCACTTGTCGCAGTAGCCCTCCAGCATGGCCTTCCCCACTGCGCCGCAGCCCGCTCCACGACACCGAGAGGCATTCTGGAAACCCGCCTCCAACCCATGCCGGTTTGGAGCAGGTGCAGGGGGCGGAGTCAAGTCTTAACGTAACATTAGAAAATTATTACATTTATAGTTCTACTCAATTACTGTGGTACGGAACACAAAAATAATTTGACTTACGGTGGTTAGTTTGATAGTCCACGTAGCAAATAGTGCAGAAGCCAAACTTCTCAGGTGTTCCAAAGAACTGGCAGCCTGATCTTTTACAAGGCCTGGCCAAAGGAGTCTGCCAGGCTGATGTGTGTCCCGGGGTGAGGGTGAGGCACGGCCGCTCCACGTCCCTGGCCTGACTCCACGTTGAAGAAGAGGCGTCAGTCCTTGTGTTGTTCTGCGGAGGCTCCGCTCTCTCGGGAGCCTGCTGTCTCTGCATGCAAGGAGGGCACAGGCCATTGAATATCCTGCACACCTCCTGTCTGCACATGCTGCAGCGCTCTGCTTCTGTCTCATGACCTGCCCACTGAGTCCAGCCAGTGCCCTGGGCCGTGTGTGGGGCTACAGGCCCCCCATTAGAACAAGGAAGTCCGGTAGCTGCTGTCCCAGCAGCAGGGGGGGCTTGGTTCTGCCTAGAGTTGAAGCAGCGCTCGCACAATCCGTCATGCTCCACACTCAGAGTGAACAGGCAACCCGGTGTCTTGCACTTCATGGCATGGGTTTCACTGTACAGACTGAGGCTGGGTGCTGTGGGTGGAGCAGAGCGAGGGCTGGACAGCACCACTACCCCTCTCCCAGAGGAGGAAGACAGTGGACTGCTGCTTCTGGCTCCTCTGGCGCTCACCTCACTCTCCGAGCCTTGTATTCCTCCACCCTTGGTTTGCACCACTCCCTCTATTCTCGCCTCTCCACCTGTGGCCTGTCTCTTCTCAAAGCACTCATGGCAATGGGGCTGTGTGTCCACTGAGACATAGAAGGTGCAACGTGGCGTGGCGCACCGGATTTCAATGAGAGACAGTTGAGAAACAGAGAAAGGCGGTGGACGTTGTGGCTGAGCGGCCCAGGCTTGTTCTTTGTCTTCCTGCCATCGCTGGAACTCATGGTTGACCAGCTGTAAATAATCCTCCATCAGGTTCATGTCTTCAGGAAGGTTGCCCTCATCCAGCCTGTGAGAAAAAATAAGAAATATGCTTAAAAAATATATAGCTAACAATTATAATGAAGCAGATGACATGTTTAACAAGTACCTTGCTGCATTGATGATGCGAGTAGCATCATATCCCAAGCCAATGACGGGGATCTCCAGTAGAAGCAGGTAATCTTTGAGAAGTCTTTCTTTCTGTTGTTGTTCTTTCTCCATCAGAAAGTGAACCTTGAGTTCCTCAAATCCTCCCCTTCCAGGGTTGATCAATGGCACAGCTCTAATCTCTGTCGATTTTAGACAATACATTTATTAGTTTTACACCAAGATTAGACTAGAAGTGGGCAATAAATAAGAAGATAATCTCAAAATAGTTGATTTGAAGTTATCTTAAATTAAAAATATAAACATAAACCCTGCAGATAAAATGAAAACAAACAAAAGAGTTCAGAACATGCTTCTACTTCATTATAGGTTATATATTTTCCTACCTGGACCACTGTCTTTGATAGTGATGAGGGGAGCAAAGTGCTGAGAGTCGTAGCCGAGTACTATGGGATACTTGTAGCATTCAGCAGGGGGCCAGTGCAGTGGAAGGTATATCCCACCCACATTGAGAGGTGAGATAGAGGAACCTGACTTCATACTCCTCACCACTTGGTCTGAAACACAGAGTTGACAAAATTGAAGATACACAAATACAAAGGAACCTTTGTGGATTATTGTGAGTGAAGAAAGTCCTTTCTTTATTGCTGTATGTGTATTGTATTATCATTGTTGTTGCGTATGTCTGACTACTGATGCAGATGAAAGAACACACACCTGCAATGACGATGATTGGTCTGCGAAGAATGTTTGAGAGGACGAAGATGTGAATGTCTTCCAGAGAGTCAAACTGAAGGCCGTTGCTAGTAGAAACTGGTGATGCCATCTTGACAATCTTCTCCCATTCCTCCTCCCAGTTCTGGAACAAACACAGAAATAATATATAATATACAATGACCAATTCTTCTGAAATAATTACATTAAAGCAGAGGTCGTTTTAGTGTGGACGATAATTCAAGTTTAAAGGGGTATTGCAGCCCCTCGTACCATGGTGGTGTATCGGAGTCCGGTCTGAGTAAACTCCTGGGACCGTAGGAGCTCTGCCTGAAAGCGAGCTTTGAAAATGCCAGTGTCGGTTTCTTTCAAGACGCTATGGAGGGCTTTCCGGAGCACAAGGTCTGTATCCTGAACACCCAGCATGTACTGAGAGGCAGCATGGAGTAAACAGTTCCCATCCCCTGTGGACAGAGGAAACAGTAGCATTTTAATAATTAAGAAACTGGACCGAGCACTAAAACACGTGTGTGTATGTGTCTAAATTGTGTGCGTGAAAGGTACAGAATACACAAATAAAGCATGGGGATTTCCAGGCTGTCGTCACTTCTGATGTCTAAGCAGAAGCATAAGTACATTCTGGTGAAGATTAAGAGCTATTACCATCATTGTTGGACATTAAAACAAAAGAGATGATGTAGTATATTTTTTCTCTTCTACTCTAAATTGCACAATATAAATGCATATTTTCCAGGAGTCTTGTGTTGCAAAGCTTTGTCTTTTTCGTTGTTGTGAAACCATAGCCATGTTTAATAAATATACGGTAGTTTGAAATACCCTGTTACTGCTGCACTAAACAGGAATTTCCCTGCACTTACTTCTGCCTTTTGTGTGTGACTGTTCCTCTTCTTTGATCCCTACTCATCAATGCTACTCAGCTGGTCCTGCACTTTCCACAGGGGCGGGGCTTGGACCAGGTGGAATGTTATGTTATAACAAATGCAATCAGCGAATGACTGTGATTGATGCATGCAAAATGTTGACTATTTTCACAGAATGACTCATGGCGCATGTCCCCATACACACAAAAGATTTCGTTTAACACGCCCTTCCTTTTATTTGAAAACTTTTTGAGTCAAAAATAATTAAATCAAATTACTTTGCCTGAAAATAATAAGTAAGCAAATTAGTTTGATGGCAAAGTGAGACACACAAGTGGGTTGCTTTTGGAGAAGTCCTAGGTAAGAGGAGAAGCAAGTCTGAAACAATAATAGGATTAGCGGAAGTTGCAGTAGTTAGTTCTGATTGGGCATTTCTACTTTATTCATTTCATATCGACGAGCAGAACTTTTACTTCTTCACTTCTGCCTGCTTGTCTCTGAGGTTGCAATTTCCTATAAAGTTACAAAAGCTCAAGCTGCAACTTAGCTAGGAACAGACTGACTCCATTAAGATTAAATGAGTCGTTTTGTCATGTGATAGCCATTCTTAACAATGATGTTGCCTGTAGGGAGCCTTTGTATTACGTGATTGGCTTGTTTTCATTGGTGTCATGGTACATCCTAGTGCAGGGGTGAATACAAAAGAATTTTGCTCTATTTTACCTAGATGTAGTTGCATTTCAACACGCTTGCATCACTTCAACAAAAACATCAAAATCGAGTGAGAAAAGGCATCCTCAAAAGCACAGAGCACAACTGCATAATCACAGGCAGAACAATACACTTATGTTTGACCCTGCCGAAAAACTCCAGATGAAAGCCAGTCTCAACAGTCTAAATATAGATACTTCCTCTGTGGCAAGCTGGAACACTTCCAGAAAACATGACCAATGTAGAAAGCAGTGTCATTTTTCTTTGGTTAAGTTTAAAGCTAAAATGTTCCTGCTTCTGCATTATTGTGACGCTTTAGAGCCATTCTGACAAGCCCCCGTCAGCAGGTGTTTTGTCTGTGCGTGACTGGTACATTTGATAGAGTATGTGAAGAACGCTGGGAGTGTGTAGACTGATCAGCTGTTTCTTGGTGGCTATTAGAGTCAGTGGGTTGTTGTCGTTGAACAAATCTAGTCTGTTGGGGACACATGACACACATGGGATGCAGTTTGGGAAAAACCCACGGATGTGTCCCGGACATTTAAGACAGAGGGCGCACTGATTTTCAATAAAGCGTTTCTTCTCGGGGCAAAAAGGAATCAAAAGTATCATTTTGAGAGCGATTTATAAAGATTGTTGATTTCTGAGGCCTTATGGGGACAGTGTTTTTGGACTCAGCTCTTCTTTCTGGTCCTGTATCAGTCTGTGTTGCGTGTGTGTCTGCTCCAGTGACTACGCAGCCGTCACTCAGCCTTCTCAAAGTCATGTCGAGGTCCTTTTTGAGATGATGTTGTGGAGCACAAAGTTTCTTCACATCTCAGTCGCATGTCAGGAAATTCAAAGCCAGTTATTGGCAGAAAAAAGCAGACCTGTTAGTCAGTTTAGGGTCTTCTAAAGAGGAACTAAGGGTTTGTACAGTTAAAGTAACTGCCCTGGTCACCACTTTACAAGAAATGTATGAACATTTCTAATACATTCTTTTTCTAATTTCCTCATTTCAAATCATGTCAGTATTCAGTATCATTATTCACTACAAAAATCAACAGAAACAAAGATAAGTACTCTCGTGGCTCCTGCTACATTTTTCTACTTCACACTATTTCTTAATGAACAACTCCTTGAATGTGTAGTTTTTATCTCATGGTCTCATGGACACCAATTGGCTAAATTACTTCAAACAAGGTTCATTTGGCCTTTCATATTAGAAATGTTCAACAATTTCCCAGGCAACATAAGCCAAACATTTCAAATGTTAGAAAATGACATCCACGCATTCACCTACACAGAAACAGGGGGGCATGCCCCGTTAAGCACCAAAGTGAAGGTTGTGGAAACATAAACTGTCAATAAAAACCTTAAAGTGACGCCTGAGAATTTCCCAGAACAAAGTTTAATGTAATGGTATCAACTCAAATTGTTCATCTGCCCTGGGATGTTCCTGAGTTACAACATTCACGCAACAGAAAACATGACTTAGCAATACAAAGGTGGCTGAGTAAAAACAGAGGGGTTTGTTTGGTGGATCTGACAGCGGAACCTGGGGCCCTCGAGCGTTGTCATTTACAGTAACGTCGAGTGTGAGTAATTTATATATCTCACACAATCTATGTTGATTGGGCTGACTCATGAAAATGTGCTTTCTCTATCTGACAAAATTCTAACTAATGCAGCCAAAGCAACAAGCAGTAAGGAGATGGAGACTGATATGGTATCACTTATATGTTTGCTTGTGCGATGAATCAGAAAATGGTTGAAATGAACATGCGCTTAAACCTGTACATGAAGAACCTGTCATGGAAAAATAGAGGGAAATGAAATATATCACATGGTGGAGCTTCAGATGCCTCTACACGGTCATTATCCCATGATTTTCAGCATAAAAATTGCTGATAAGATCTTTGAATTTTACTTTGTAACAATAAATCTAACATAACAATTTAAACCGAACCAGAAATATACCAAATGTTTTGATTATGCCTCACAGTAGATTGTGCTTCTGATAGTTATCTTATTGCAGTATTTGACATTATCTTACCGTTGGTGCGAAGTGGCACCATCTTCTTGACCTCGCGGCACCAGTTGAGCTTCTTCTCCTGCTCCAATGATGCCTGCATGGCCCTGTCCAAGATGGCGGCTTGGACCACCTCCCTGAAGGCTTGGGGGAAGTGGTTCATGGCAATCATCTCTAGAGTGTAACGGTGCATGCCCCTCAGGTGATGCATAAGACCACCACCGGCTGTAGGCTTGACAACATCGTTGGGCACGCGCTGGCGAATCTTCACGGCCTTCAGCAGATTGGACACGAAAAGAAACTTGGGGAGGAAGTTCTGACCTTGCGACATGGTGGGTGAAGAGGGGCCAGGTGGGTGGAAGGAGGGGAGGAAGAGGAGGAGGCCCAACACAGAACAGTGTGGAAACTGTATGGGAAGAAAAGGAGAAAAGTGTTATTTAAAGTAGAACAGAACAGAACTGGCCAATGGGAAATTCTGAGTTTCCCTCCTCCTTAATGATTCAGTCTCAATTTAATTTACAGTTTGCGCTGGAAAGCACCTGACACAGAATTAACTGAGATTTTGATGATCCAACTGGAATTAAGTCAGCTGTAATCTTATCTTTTCAGTTGATCTTTGGTCTCAAAATTCTCTCTAGATAAACAAGTCCCTCTTTTCTGGATCAGATTCAGTAGGAAGTCTGCCAGCAAAAAAGACCAAAGTACAGAACCCTTATAACGTTGTAATAACAAACAGCAATAAACAAGGTGTAAAGTGTCGGCACATTAGAGAGAAGGTGATGGTCAGCCGCACACAGGCCTGGCGTGGGGCAGACTTTGTACTAACTTAACTTTGTGAGGCCAGACACCTGTCAGTGACACTGGAACTGCGGCGCTCTAAGTTCATGGCCGGCCCTAACTCCAGCAGCAGGTGCACACAGGCGCCTAGGCCATGCTACAGGGGCCACAGAGAGGCACCAGACAGAGGACCACAGAGCCACGATGGCACTGAGCCCTGGACATGTTGGCACAGATCAGTCATGCCCGGGAGCAGCGCCGGGGCTCGGGCAGACAGACCGTGGCGCACTGACGGCTGCGGTTTAGCCTGGCGGGCTACACAAAAACACAATAACACGGGACTTTGCTGACGTTAAAGGCTTACGTAATTCCAATGACAACTACATTTGTAACAATATATGGTGGAAGAGAGTCCCACTGCACGGTTTAGGGACCGTTGTGGCGGAGCCGATGGCCCTTTTGCTGGATTAAAAGCGCTTTATCCTTCTGCGAGTGACGTCTTTGTAAACAATGGCTGTCAAAGCCACTGTCGTGCGCGGGCTCCCAGCTTCCTCCATGTCCCCACAAACACGAGCACACACACGCCGAGGCCCCGCCGTGTTGTGGCCCGTGTGTCAGCCCCGGGATCAGAAATGTGGCCACATGTGGCGGCAGGACGGCGGTCTTACCTGTGTAATATGTCGGGCTAATAACAAAGCCTCCCGGATGCTCAGGCTAGTCCTCTCTGAGCCACTTCACTCAGCCTCACCGCTGCGGTGCTCGGCGCCATCCAAGCCTCTGTTTGCTTCACTATCGCGGCTCTTTCAGAGACTCGCGGTGTGCGAAGCCTTCAGAAGACTATACGTCCTCTTGTTGTGAGGAAAAAAAGAAAAAAAAAAGAAAAAAAAATAGAAAAAGCCCAAGTCAAGGGGATTTCCACACAGGGACTTTCCGTCCACCCAGACCTGAGCGCAGGCACAGCCATCTGCCGCCAGGGGGCGCTCTGTCTGTCTGACTCGATGGTGAAGAGCACATCCCTCCTGCTGGGCACAAAGGAGCGTCACTGAGGGAGACAGACAGGTCACGTCATTGCCTATTTCATGAGACATCCTCAGAAATAAATCATGAGTCTGTATGAGATCAGCCCCGCAACATGAGTCAGGGAAATAAGAAACATCTCTCCTCAAATGAGTTGGCCCAGAATTGTAAAAGGCTGTCTGTGCCCAAGGTGCTAAAAGCTAAAGAAATGTAAACAATGTATCATTCCGTAAATTTAGATGAGCTAGGCAATGAAGAAAAAATAATGTATTATGCTTAAGAATGGGCTCTTGTCTGTCCAATTCTAATGCTTAATGCTGTAGACATTCTTCTTTTCTGTGATCCAAAATAACAAAACTTGGCTTTAGAACCAGTCACCAGAGCTCCACCAAAATATGATCTCACCACTTATTTCATTTATTTATTTATTTACGCACATAGCCACTAGATGCTCCTACAATGAAATACAAAATAAAGTTGAGAATATTTTTAAATTTAAAAAACAGTTATAATAATTTAACTGAAGAAGTGCCTTTGGATTATAGTCCATGTGATAGAATATTACCAAAATATTAAATTAAAATTCCTGGTGATTCTAATGAACTATTTGTGAGAATGGTAGCCCGCATAATGATACCAGACAAGTACATATATAATGATGTATAAGAACTGTAAAATGTTTGAGAAATGAAAGAATAAAAAGAACTGATCTTAAACAATCTTGTTTTTATTAATACTGAGAGTGAACGGCGGGACAACAAACTCAAAAGATTTACAGACCAACATTGACCTCTAGTGGTACTTTTGCCACGGTGCAGCATAAACATTCAGGCATATTTATTTATTTTGTGTGTGTGTGTGTGTGTGTGTCAATCAAATGATGGCATAGGCGACTTGTAATGCATCTCCAAGTTTGAGTTTCTCTTTTTATTTGTATTTTATTAGTGTCAAAATGAATCAAGTTAAACATAAAATAATGTGTAATAATAATAATAATGGTAAAAAAATTCTATGCTAAAATAAATTAAACTAAGGGAATGCAAAATAGCCTAAGGCCCGAAGTCACTGGGATAGGCTCCAGTCAGCGGTAGAAAATGGATGGATGGATGGATGGAATGCAAAATAACATGAGTAGAATAAAAGTGATGTAAATACAATATCTATACGAGATCAGAAGGATAGTGCAAAACTAGCAAAATTAACTAAATTAATTGTTTTGTTTATTTTGGTAAAACCTTTTCTGTGGTGTTTTCTAGATAATTGCTTAAATCATGCGAAGTTTATACTATTTTAATAGAAGCCTCTATTCTTTCAATGTGATTTAATAGCTAACCTTGATCTGACAGTAGGCTCCACTGTAACATGTCTCTTTGTCACATGTGCTCTTCATAACCCGGGCACTGTCAGGACCTGCTCTGCTGCTCTGTCTCTGGGTGTGTCTCTGGGTGTGCTGCAGCTCATAAATCATGACTCATATTTGTGTTGTCTAAGCAGAGTTCCTCAGAACAGTGATCAACTGTCGGCTATGTCAGGCCTAAGAGAGAGATAAGCTACTTGTGATATTTAGGCTATAAATACTATTTAAGATAGTATCTATTTTTTCTCAGTAGCTTTAGGAATAGCCTCTCAGGGACCAAACACTCACCTCAAAATTAGATTCCTCAAACATTCTGAACGGAAGGGTACAAAAGATTATCCAGATTTAGGTTTCATGTGCCTAAGCGATCAAAAAAACGTAATACAATATATTATATGTTAGGACATGCTGTGCACAAAATGAAACTATATCAAAAAGTCTATTTTACTTTTCACACCAATGGTTCTCAACCTGGGGGTCGCGGTATTATTTCAGGGAGTCCCCAAATGATAGGGGGAAAAGGAGGGAAATTTTTGTCTTAAAACGGTCTTAAACTGGTTACCCTAACCCTTAGATTATTAATTAAACAATAAACATTAAACATGAGGCTACATTAGAACTGTGGGTGAGCTTAAAAAAAAAACTGCTTTGCACTGTGGATGTAGTAATTCAGCAGAGAACAGGTCTTCTCTTGTTTAGACAGGACTGAAACTGAGATCAGACTCTGGAACTGAACCGACCAGTTTAAGTTTAGACTGAATCGTATAAACCCCACGACATGACATGTGTATAGAGCCCTGTTGTGTAGTTCCAGATTAGTAACAGGCTGAAGAAGATAGATTAATTTTTTTCAGATTTTTATTATCGTTATTACTGCATTATAAAACACAACAAAGTATTATAAAACAAAGCCCAAACCTCCTAATAAACATAGTAGCAAGTGTTAGAAGAGATGGAATGACATTTTATATTGCTCCCTTTAGACGCATAGCATTTTACCAATAAAGTCGGGATGTTCATGAAAGATGAACCATGTACCATAAACTTGGTCATAATTAATAAATCATTATATTCAGACAGTAAGTTGATAAAAGTTTAAGGTGCGCACAAAAACTCTTAGCTAAATATACAGTGTCCATTTCTTTTGGCAACAAATTACAATATTTATATTTCCATTATTTGCCTTTTGGGCAAGGTAGTGTGCAGTTTGGGTTCTTTCTGAGATACAGCACATAATATATTACATTCATTTGCTTAAGTGCACTTGTGAATGTGTAAGTAAGGAAAAATGGGATGTATAGTTTAGTTTGTTTAGAAAATAGTGTTTTAACCTAAAATATATAGATTTGTGCAAAAACAGAGATGACATTTTGTCACAGACTACATCCTTTTTCTTTTCTGATGCAGAATTTCCATTGTGAGTCCAGAGCTGAACATGTCACAATCTTTGGTGAGAGGGTCCAGTGTCAAAATTTCAATCGGTCAACAACATTCATTAGAATTTTTTAAGGAACATGGTGGAGCCCTTTATTCACGGGGGTAGAGGTATTTAACCTTGGCCAGACCGCTCAGCTCATCCTCATAACGGGGCAGGCAACAGAAGAGGATGCCACAGCCAAAGGTCAGCAGAGTGGCTCCCCAGCCAAAACCATACGCCCAGTTGAAGTTATAGTTGCCCTCAAAAATCAGGTCCTGGAATCGAACTGGGTAAATGATGAGAGCGATGACTTGCAGGATCACTGCAGAACAAACACAGAGGGGTTAGACCAAGAGGCTTCGGAAATACATACATGTGGTAAATAAAACAGGCAAGTCAAAGAGCTCAATATATCCACATATTTGGGACTGGGTGAGTCAGTGCTGGGCTCTTTTATGTTGAAACACCTACAAGGTTTTTGTGAAAGGTGTGGTTGTAATTTGCATTTTGTTTTTGGTCATGATTCATATTCTCATTAAAGGCAGGGCAATACAACATGTAATTACTGATCTAAACATTTTCAATACAGCTTTCCAGAGAATCAGTTGGTCGTCAGTCTTTCACGTCAACAATGACGGGAATAGACATAACTCAGGATTCATGGCCAGTGTGTAATTGTCTGAGTGAAACTGTGTGCGGAGAGATCTAGTCACATATCTGCCCAGGCCCAGCGGTTCCCATGGTGATGTCAAACGAAAACAGCCCTCCTTCTGCACCCACGGCACAATGGACTGACTTCACCGCTGTTACCCCACTTTCAGAACACGCACCTTATGAGTTGCTCAACTGACTCTATCACTCTTTATTCTCAGGAAACTTACACAAGACTTTCATTATGTTTTCCCTTGAAGTTCATCCAAACTTACCAACGAGGAAGAGCATGGCTCCGATAACTGGCAGGAGGGTGATATTGAGGGTGCAGCACAGAGCAACGCAGGCGATGATGAAGGCTATGATGAGGATGAGGAGTCCAATCACCATGAGAGCAGCTACAGCCTGGGCCCAAGCTGAAGAAATGACACAACAATATTAAACATAATATCACATTACACATTAATAACAGATGACCTAAGCATTTTGCTTTCTATTGTAGTTTCGACCAATAGTCCTGACAAGTTTACCAGCCAGCCATCCAGACAACGCAACTGATGGTCATTATAGCGACTTCTGACCTTAGAGTCATGGCCCAGACTCAGGACTAAACATGGGGATTCAGAGTTTCAGTTTTGTGCACTTATAATCAGGAGCATTCTTCCTGAAGATGTGAGACAGGCCGCTACTCTAGCAATGTTCAAACCTGTTTAGCTGTGACTAAAATCATTTTATCTGTTTTCTTCTCTCTTTAAGTAAATTGATAGGATTATTTGGGTTTGACTGCTGCCGAAGAAGCAGAAGAAGACGGATGGGTTTCGCTTTATTTGTTTGTTCTGTGGTTGTTTTTGTTATTCTACAGTTCCTTGTCCTGTACAGCACTTTGAATAAACTTGCCTTGCCTTCTGACCCTCTGTAAAGTGTACTGCATGGTCATAACACATAGTAATAGAAGTATACAATGATATAGTGGTAGATAAAGCATGGCTCTTTGTTGTGAAATGATTATGCCCTGTCACTGTAACTACAATGTAATCAATCACTCACTGCACTGAACACTTTCTGCGCTACATCTGTAAATTTAACTGTAAATTTGTGTACACATAGTAAGTCTATTTTCATTTAAGTTGTTTTTCTGTAATGCGTGCCCTTCTTGATTTTATATATGTTGTTTTAACATTGTTCATTGTTTTATGTTGCATTGAATCACCAAAGCAAGTTCCTATGTTTGTGAATTCTGTTCAATGGTAATAAACCTTTTCTGATTCTGATCTGACTATGATTAAAATACTGGCATCACATGTTTGTTTCCAATGAGGGAATTATATATATATATTTTTTAAACTACAAAAATAAACTGCAGAAGCTGATAAGATGAACTCTGCAATGACTCCTCTGCTGGAATGTGCACTCTAAACCGCACCCTCAACTTTCTCTTTCTGCCACTCTAACTTGAGGACAATCTTCTATACAAGAACAAACATATATATACATAAGAACAAACATGTATATACATAAGAACAAACATGTATATACATAAGAACAAACATGTATATACATAAGAACAAACATATATATATATATACATAAGAATAAGAATAATCATTGGGGGATTGGAATAATAATAATACAACATACTTTTCTTATTGATACCCTGCGTGTTACCGGATCAGTACACAAGCTGAATAATTCACAGTCTGTGTGTGTGTGTGTGTGTGTGTGTGTGTTTCCACCTGCTCATGCCTCGAGCAAACTGGTCATAAACCTGACCAGTTGAACTTGTTCCTGTTTCGCTGTAGCAAACAAAATACATGCCAACTATTTGTTGACGTCAAAAGTAATAGCAGTTGTTTAATGGGGATTATTTGTCATCTTTGCAGTGGAACGATCATCTTGCTCATCCAATTTCAAAGCACTTTGTTTAAATAGATAGTATTTATTATCAGGTAGAGGTAATACTTTGTTCTTTTTTGCCAGTTCCTTCTAGAACCTAGTTTAATCTTTCGGCTAAAGGCAATCTCTGTGTTCTTCAATAAAACATGCTCAATCTTGCAGTTGCACAGGAAGGAGCCTCCAAATGTTTAGTTGGTGAAGAGTCAAATGTACATGTCTCCTCCCACGTAGGCCAAAACAATGTCTAATGTAAACTTCTTTTCTTTATATCTATATATATATATATAAATAATACATTTCTGATGTTTTGAGTGTGTGGCAGCTTTAGAAAACTCAGAATTGAGCATAGGCTGTGTTCACTACATAGAAAACAAAACTGCTCTTGTACAGATAAGCCAACAATAGTGCAATTGTTTGGATCTGCTGGGAATAAAGCACAACCCGAGAAGCTCCAGGCACAGACTGACCAGCCCAGAAAGGTCTCATGTTGTGGACATGGAAATACATGCCAGGAATGACCTATTTAAACTACAAATGTGGAGCGAGACAAACTTGGTGACTATTTGTCCAAAGTTCAGTGAGTGGGGCCCCCCTTCCCAGTAACCAGAAGCTTTCACAGTCGCGTTGAATCTCACGCCCTGCAGAGACATCCAGTGACTCACTCCAGACATATCAAGTCAACAACATTGTCCCACGTCTCAGGTGCTGTGGAAGTCTAGTCTAGGGTCTCACTTACAGTACTCCATGAGGGTCTTGCTGCTCCACACGTCGTTCCTGCCCCGCCAGTGCTCCCACATGTTGGCGTAGTGAGAATTGGCGTCCTCGTCCTCGATCCATCCCGACGTGGCGGCAATGGCGATTATGTCAAAGATAATGGCGAAGGCCAAGAGCAGGGGCACGATCCACCTGCATCTGGGGTAGGCGATCCCACAGCGAAACATGTCCGAGTCCCGGCGGTCTGGATGCGGGAGGACGAGGAGACAAGGACAAGCAGAGGAATGAGTGTTTGGGAAGTGTCGGCTGCCGCTCTTCACCGTCTATACGCGGAGGGAAAGTGCGTGTCCCGCTGATAAAGGAAGCTCCACCCGAACCTGAAACACTAGTGACCAGTGAGAGGTGTGTGTGTGACAAGCCCTGCCCCAAAAGAGTCATGTTCCACTGGGAGAGGTGTGTGTGTGACAAGCCCTGCCCCAAAAGAGTCATGTTACACTGGGAGAGGTGTGTGTGTGACAAGCCCACACGCGGTTGTACCCAGACCGTCACCCCGGTTCTGGAGAGATCTTTCTATCAAATTTTTCTTCAAAACGTGTTGGCCCAGCGGTTAGAGATGTTGACTCGAATGTATGAAGTGGGATGAGTTTGCTACACTCTTGCTAATACAGATCCATGGCATAAACTAGTTTTAACCAGACGAAGTAGGGGTTAGGGTTAAGGTTAGGGGTTAAGGTTAGGGGTTAGGGGTTAAGGGTTAGGGTTAGGGTTAATGTTAGGGCTTAATCTTATATATTTTTTCATTTATTTCAATCACAAATTACCATGATGACGAACGATCAATAACAATGTTAGTGTTCGCAGAGACAGGAAGTTTCTGGGCTCCAGAATCGAGGTGACGGTCTGTGTATAACTCCATGTTGACAAGCCCTGCCCCAAAAGAGTCATGTTCCACTGTGGGAGACTGTGGGAGGACAGTGTAACAGAGCATTGGGAGCTTTGGACTTTTGGACACATGCCTACAATTCAGACAGAAACTGAGACGGAGTCGTTTTGGGACATACAAGATTAAAATATACAACCGAAATCTAAGGAACAAGCCCAGAGTGTGTTTTCATTTTCACTTGACCAGTAGGTGGCAGTCGAATCCAGAAGAATTCAAATGCAATATTACACTACTCAACTGCTGTCTTTAGTCCCCTTGTGTCTAATTAGGCAGGTTTTAGGAACAGTTCAGTTGATGAGGTTTGTACAGACACTATCTAAGAACTGAAAAATAACTTATGACTTATGAAATCAATGAGCAGGCCTAATGATGTAGGCCCCATGTACAAATGCTGGTCTTTCAAAAGAACAAACCATGAATTGAAGACAATTTAAATCTTATGGCATGAATAGAACTATATATTTTCACATTACTATATCAGCAGCAGTTTTGGGGAAGTTACTTTGAAAAAGCAAGTAATTACACATTACTAGTTACTTTTTAAACATGGTATTAGTTACATTACTTTAGGATTACTTTATTTGTAGTAGTGTATAAATTAATCAAATACGTGCTTTTATGTTTTATTAATGACGTTTAAATAAAGGAAAACAACAAATAATTTCTCAAAAGTTGTCTCAAATGGCATAACAACAGCAAGAGAAATGGAACTCTCCTTCTCTCCTCGGCCTCTGAGTGTGAGCTGACTGTAGGTCAGAGGGTTTTCACTTTTAGCACATTAAACCAGCCATTTGTTTGGACTGTATCCTACATACTGTATCCCATATACTGTATCCTTCATACTGTATCCTACATACTGTATACTACATACTGTATCCTACATACTGCATCCTACATACTGTATACAACATACTGTATCCTACATACTGTATCCTACATACTGCATCCTACATACTGTATCCTACATACTGCATCCTACATACTGTATACTACATACTGAATCCTACATATTGTATCCTACATACTGCATCCTACATACTGTATACTACATACTGTATCCTACATACTGTATACTACATACTGTATACAACATACTGTATCCTACATACTGTATCCTACATACTGCATCCTACATACTGTATCCTACATACTGCATCCTACATACTGTATACTACATACTGTATCCTACATACTGCATCCTACATACTGTATACTACATACTGAATCCTACATACTATATCCTTCCTAAGCACTGTTGTTGGTGTCACATGTAACTGAGTGGGGTATTTGTTAGTAAATTCAAATTAGTACTATTTCACAGTAATGTATTACATTACTAAGTTTCTTCAAATTAATCAATTTAATTAAAGTAAGTATCGCCTATTAGTTTACACCCAACACTGATCAGCACAAAGTTTCTGTCACTTGCTGTCAGTTACACAAGGCCACTTCAGGTGGAGCTCAGCATCAGCCCTACTCTTAAATTATATTGCATTAGTCCAAGAGTTGTTACTGCTAAAAATACAAGGAACTTAATTCTGAAAGATGGTGGCACTATCTGCTTGTCTCCATGGAAATAGAAAAAAATTCCACCAGTGGCATAGTTTACATCAAGCAATAACGTACGTCTCTATGGAGATGAGCAAGTGGTGGCCCCTCCACCAGAGACGTTACATAGAGTGAGCCTTACAATGGGATTAACACTACTTCCTCGAGTATTATTACTCTGCACTTACTTTAGTTACAGCACTTAATTAATCTGCTAATTTACATTAGTAAAAAGCAGACAGTCAAAGTTAAAAAGTATGGTGATGAAGTTAATCTTGGTAGTGGTTAGTTCATAGTGTATACTATATACTTAATTATTAACTTAATTATTAATATTATATTAACTATAATTATTACTAATTGTGTACTATATACTACTTGAAGATAATTAAATATATTGTACCACACAAGGCAAACTTAGTCAAACATATACCTATACATAACTTGGTAATATTGTATTTTGGATATAGACTTCAATTTACACTTTTGGAGGATAAGTTTAATAATAACAATAATTTATTCATTAATAAACGTGCCTGTGTAACTTTTCTGGCGGAGGGTTTGTCACCTTCTTGTCTCATGAAAATGTTATTGTTTTGCCTTAAATGTTCCACAATATGGAACAAACTTATCTTAAATGTATTCATTTATTCATTTGCACCTGCTTGTCTCCAAAACTGGCTTAGTTCCATGTCATTTTGATTTATGGAACATAAATCTCCATGGAGAAGAGAATTCTTCAGGCCCTCCACCTAAAGCTCATGTAGTGCCCCTTCTATAGTATGTATGGCCCTCTTTGTCTTCACAATCATACAGCTATAATGTCCTCAGAACAATTCTAACGAAAGAAGTTGAATCAAATACCTCTGTTCCTCAGGAAAATGTTACACCATGACAGCCATAATGACAATATGATCATTTATTATCAGCTCTTTTGATTTATGCAGTTAGAAGTAAAATTATACAATTGAAATGACATGAAGACATGGACAGAGATGACAAAATGGAGTGTGTCCTTGTGTAAGTGCTGTTAAGATTATGGAGGAAGTTACATGCCCAAAATGCCCTTTACACCAAACAATAGCCAACTATATAATACCATACAGTAAGAGTCATTCATTCCGATAAATGTCTCATCAAAAGGCCTTTTGGGCTAATTGCATTTACAAGGCTGATGTAGCACTCTTGACTCGAGGTCTACACATTTATCCTGTCAACTCAAAAAAAGGGCAGGAATTTGTCTTATTTTATGTACATATTCATACCTTTATATTGCAGATAATCCACATTCAAACAAAGTAAAACTGAGGAAGGCGTCTGTATTATATATCAAATCCTCTAGCACCACCCACAGGTCAAATTGTTAACCTTCAAACAGAAATAAAAAGACTGCTTGCAGCACCAGTACTAGAAATTTGGCATCTAACGATAATTAATTAAAATTAATTTAAAATTTCAGTTATGTTTGTATAACACACGAGGGGAGTTGGGTAGATAAGTCAACAAGTTTACTTAAGTAATTAAGTACAGTAAGAGTAATGTTACTTCAGAATAACAACAAAAAGTACAAAGTACAAGTAAGCGTAAAAAGTATTTGGGAAAATCACTTCTCGGGTAAGAGTAATTGTCTGTATGCAACAGATTTATCATTTGATTTAATGTAATTAGAAGGACAAAGGTATAATACACAAAACCTCGTATTTTAAAAGGATAGACCACAAAAAATTTGAAAAATATTCATCCGAAGGAATGATGGAAGAAACACAGATACGCAAATAATTTTTGTCACTTGTAGTCACTCTGAGATGTTCAGTTTTACTTTATTGGGGGAGTCTGGGTCTGAAAACCAGTCATTATCTGGTGTGACCACCAAAATTGCCACCAAAGTTGCTGGACATTTGTAGAAACTTGAACTTGCTGATCCAGAGCATCCCAAACATGTTCAATGTGGATAAATTTTATTGTGACCAGCCCAAGGCACTCGTGTGCAATATTCATGGCGTCTTATCAAACTCTTGCCATGCCACACCTGTGAGGTGGGATAAATGATTCATATTCATATTAATTGCTCAGTAAGACACATTTTGATACATTTGTGTATAAACATTTGAAAGAAATGGGTCTTTTGTGTGTAGAAAAAGTCTCCTATCTTTGAGTTCAGCTCATGAAAAATGGAAGCAATAGCAAGTGTTGTGCTTCGATTGAGTAAAAGTATGTTGCTATAAATCTAGTATCTTTGACCCTGACGTATAACAAGCTTTAAAGTGAGTGCTTGGTAAATTGCTAAAGTTACTGATGATGATGATAATGATGGTGACAATGAGGTAGAGAATATTGAATAATATACAGTGAATTGAATTACCTTATACCTATTCAGTAAAAAATGTGCTGCATTTTGTTTATCAGATTTTACATTTTCTATGTTTGCCTTCCATCAAGGTAAAGGTGTGGACTCACTGCTCGCACTGGGTGGTGCCCTGAAATCCTGACATATGACCACCAGGCGGTACAGGTTGAGGAGGACCACCAGCAGGTTCTTGATGGCGAAGAAGATTAGCATTTGGTGAAAAACGTCAAAGTAGGTCATGACGGTGAGGCGCACTACCAGGAACGGGCCGTCCTGGATGAACAGGGCCTCCACAATGCTCCACAAATCTGTGCTGTGCTTCTTCAGGAGGGACATTTCCTGGACCCGCTCCTCACCGTCAGGCTCTGTGTTCACCACTTTAAAGAAAAACACAAACAGAGCTCAAATATGTCAATAAAAACATTTGTATTGACCGGACAGGCCCTCCAACCTTTTCCAAAAGACTCAGATTTGAGACTGTGAACACATCTAAAGATTCAGACTGTTATATTTAATGGATACAGGTTTGCTAAACATTTATATTGCTATGAACGTCTTTTCAGCATTTACCGCTTAGGCCCAAACCTTTCCGACTGCTGAATGTTTTTGTGACTTTAGGGTGTTAGCTCAACGTTCAACCTCGCTGCATAAAAGGAGGCACTGTAGACGAAAACTGTGTGTGTTCACTGACCAGCAAAATGGAAAGGAAACTGCAGCATACTCCATGTCCATACAGCCAGGATGATGTAGACCAGCTGAGGACTGTTATCTCTGGGACACAAAAAAACAGCACTGTCAGCTTCTTTGTATTCTTTTACATCTTCTGTTGACTTTGTTTTATGTGAATTACGAAGAACTCCCACTTAACATCGGAAAGGGTCTCGCTGGTGAATTCCAGGATATCTGCCGCCGTCCCGACGAAGATGAGGAGAAGTTGGGACAGTTGCTCGCGGGTGACCCCTCCAGCTGGAAGGAGCCACTTGCCGATGATTAGCAGGATGAGCAGGATCTGATGGAGAGCCAGGATCCAGTCATTGAGACAGACTGAGGAAACGGCTTGTTCAATGTTCTGCACAGTAACACAGAGAAATAGATTATGATATTATATATATTGTGATGCATTATGCTCTTCACCAAACCACAATGAGTCCCTTTTTGCGCCATGATTTAATACTTTTATGGTATATAGTACTAGATTTGACCAGTTTTATTCCAGTATTAGTTTTGTTTTGACTTGAGTAGGTCCTGGTTAGATCTGGTTTAGTCAGTTTTGTCTTTACATAGTAATTTCTCTGTTGATTGATCCTTTGTTTGATGTAAAAATATTTTGGGACATTCAATACATACAATGTACCATACAATTGACCTACATATATTAAGCGGTTATCTTAATGTGCCCTAAACTAAAACAATTCATCAATGCCAACAGTAATGTTTAATTGCAATATCGTACTGTATGGTGTCACATACCTTAAGGAAATCTAGAGTTAGGTTCACAGAATGATTGCTTGAAATCACTTTATGCACATTTTCCCAGGAGTCAAGAGACCTGCACTAGAAAAGACACGTTTTAACATGCAACATAGAGCAACACAGTAAAGTTCCAACATGATAAATGGTTACCTCAAGGGCATTAGCTTTGTTTTGCTGGTGGTGCAGCTCCAATAACCAGATGGATGGAATAATGCTAATCAGAAACAGGAAAACGGGTGGAGAAAACCTGCAGTTTCAGAGGAAACCAGATGAATATTTTAAGCAGGCATTTATAATAAAAACATACTGTAAAACAAAGCATTATCTAGACACTGCAATGAATTGGGTGTGTTCTGAGCATGTCCGGTTGGTATGGGTAAAATTATGAGTGGGGGAGTCTCAAGAGTACCACGCCAATCATCAGTGTCCCGGGATATTTTAACAATAGCGTAAGCACAGGATGGAATCAGGATGTCCAGGGATATGGGGGATGGGATGCATGCAATGACATGTTGAAACTAAAAAAAAAAAAAGAAGCACTTCGGATAAAATCTGTTTTTGCTGTGGTTTAAAACATCACATTTTGCACAATTACGCACACTATCACTATTACAGTTGCAATTTGCTTACCATTTATAGTCCTTTCCATTTCTTCTCTTAAGCGTGATAATCATTTCAATAACTAGCGGTAGAAATAGAAACGTGAGAAGCCAGTATATTTTGTTATCCTTGACCCAGGCCACTCTCCAGACGCCGATGAGGGACACGAAGAGGAACAGCGCTCTGGTGATGAGGGCGCACGCAAACTTTACCACGCTCATTCTCAACAGCCGCCGCGTCAAAGTGTCTGAGCTGATCCAAAAATCACCCGTCGGCCTCTCTTCTGTCTGGACAAAACTTTCGAACAAAGTCCCCAAAGTTGGAGCTCCGCCCACGAGCGCCCCACGCACACCCGACCCATGGTCTGATGGGTGCGTCAAGGGCGTATCGTGGGCGCAGCAGGAGAGGCGCGAGCTCCGTCTCAAAACGACTTACGTGCAAGTGCATTCAAGTCAATTTATGTATCTTATGATTAGACCGTACTGTATTTGAAGAGCTGCAGACGCACTTTTTTGCTGGGACCGCACGGAAGAGGGCAGCATTTTATATGTAATGGTTGTGCGTGAAGCTGCAGTTCCCCAAAAGACACATTATAAGTCCTGGTGGTTCAATTATGCATGTTATGGTTGTATTATTACTCATGCTTTAACATAATTCACATTGTCAATTTAATCGGTCCATTTATGTTCAATTCTTCAAGTCATAGTTTGTCTACAGCTATGATGAAAATGTATGGTGTATGCTCAATCATAATATATGCATATACTAAACACAAAAACTGATTCGGCCTTCTTGGTTAAATACATCTTATTTCTGTCTCAGTCACTGCTCATGTGGGCCTCAGGAAACTCTGCCTCTCTTTGTTCACAACAGTCTATCACCCTCATTTTCCACGATGAAATCACAGCAATATTTTTGGGAATTGCCACTAATAAAGTGCCAGATGCCCATGTGGTTGTCTGTTTTTGGTGTTTAAGTGCTACAGCCAGACTTCACAAAGCCACTGGCACACATCAATGAAAAAAACATCTCTTGGGTTTGTTCTGTTGAGTGGTTTTGCTGCACTTGAAGCAAACTAAAAATATACAGCGTAGCACAAACACAGGAAGACGTTTTCTCTATCAGACTTAATTGTGCATAATTCATAGTCCAAGGCTATTGATGGGATTGTATTGTAATGAGAAAGGGCTCTGTTCAGTGATGGAGAATGCAGCCCAAAACACAAATAGAAACGAGTCCAAGTACATAATGGCTTCAGTATATCATTATATAACAACAGTATATGCAGCCCAAAACACATTATATTTAGGTTGTACAAGAGAAAAAGCTAACCCTAACCCTAATTGTAACCCTCATAATGTGTTTAAATAACTGTCAAAGTAAAGGGAACTTATGGCAACATTTAATAATACCTACACTTATTCCTGCCTTAGTAAAGCATGAACGAAGACTTAATTTATAGTCAACAAATAGTTTATTAAGAATGATTCAGGCTTAGTAACTAATACTCAGAAACCTAACTCCTAAGCCTAGACCTAACTCTAACTTTAATTAAGTAGTTACTGAGCATTGAATCCAGCTTGTTACTATTCTTATTTTAATATTCTAATTTAAATTTTTACATTTTTAAATTTAAATTTTTTAAATTTCATTTTTTTTAATTAATTTTTATTTTTTTATTTTTAAATTTTTAAATTTTTTATTTTTTATTTTTTGTTATTTATTATTATTATTATTATTATTATTATTTTTTTTTTTTTTTAATTTTATTTAACTTCTTATTAAGAAGTGTTTATAAGAGCGTTACCATTAAGAGTGTTTTTTCTTAAAGCTTTCTATAAGTCATCTGTTCTTTTACTTCTGTACCTACTTGCGTTGCAACACCAAAAATTCCTCATTGTGTGGACTAATAAAGGCTTATCTTATCTTATAAAGGCTTATCTTATCTTAATAAACTATTTGTTCATTATGAATTAAGGCTTTGTTCATGCTTTGTCGAGGCCAATTAAGGTATAGTTATTATAAAGTGGTACCAAACGTATTTCTGCCCTTCTCTATTGGTCACTCAAAGTTGTCCTTAGCTGCTGTATAAGAATAATCAAATTAGACACTCCTATTGCATTCTTAGAAAACAAAATTGAGATAAATGTGCTGGCTGGTACACATTGTCCTTTGTGCTGAATTCTTACTGAAATAAATGTCAGTTCTGCTCCTTTGTTATTTTGTTACTTCTTTGGCTGTCCAAAAGGAGGCGATCTTCCCACGGTTTCTCCAGATGATACAACGCTTACAATGCCAAGCGTTTGCTATTTGATTTCAGAATCACCTTGAATTGTATAATAAAGATCAACAGAAAATATACAGACTGGAAAGCTGTTATTAAAATAATAAAGTGAATTGCTATTGGGTGAAAATGAATTTTCCGTCCACTTGACACAAACATTTTAAACACATTTGAATAAGAGCAGTTTAAAAAGACACACCCTTAAACACATGTCAATTATTTGCCCAAAAGATGACCAAAGAAAGCAGCACGTTTCTTTGTGACTCAATAGCAAATATGTTAACAGGGCTTTGAAGAGTAATTCCGGTTAGACATTGTGTGGAAAAAAGTGCACCAAAAATGTCTAAAACATGAATAATTCATTCACAGGTGAAAGCTGTACCTACTGGCCCAACATGATTTACCTCAGAACAAAATGGGTCTTCAAACTGTTTCTCTCTCTTTCTCAATGTGGAATCTAAACCCAAAATAAAGAAAAGATTTAGACACATTTTCACTCCCTGGACTTTTTTCCTGTGGTGACCTAAACCTTGACAACTGTAACAAATTCTATGTCAACAATCAAAACAAAAGACTATTGTGTGTATTTTATGGCTCCCCGGTGGCTGTTTGGCTCATATTGTTTCACAGTAAACAGGCCACAGATGTCTTACATTGATATGAATAATCTTAATTTGTTCTGCACAGAAAAGGCCAGGCGTAGCTCTGGGATTATCGTCTATAAACCATGTATTACAACACAGACAGCCATCTCATTTAGAGAAGTTTACAGCGAGTGGGTTTTGCATAGGTCATTAGTCGTCTCAAAATATCCCCTTGTCACCATAGCAACTTCAAGGCCAAATTGCCTTGTAAAATTATTAATATTCAGCTGTTAGGAAAGCTTTGAACAAAATAACGTGGTTGGTTTGTAGTTTTTGTCCATCATTTATATTTACTTACACATTAAACAAGAGACACAATAATAATATCATCATATAAATTGGTTGAATACAAAAGTATATAATCTTTACATAGCTTTGTTCTTAAAAAACTGTCAAACATCTGCAAAGCCGGCTCTCAAGACTTTCACATATTACAACTGTATTGCAGACGTGCCAACTCGAGCTATATTTAGAAGGAATACTTTGAGACGTCAGTGCAAAGCGGCTGCATTGTAATTATTATTTGATGTATACATAATGCAGTGATGGAGGTGCAGATGGGAGGGGGACATGCTCCAGTGCTTTATCTGATTTAAGATGTCTGCTGACATTTATGCCTCCTTTATAATCTTTCAGTGACAGAAAAGTGATGTATTGATGTATTGCTGAAGGGAAAAAGTACAACCAGGCAGGGCAGTTGTCAGAGATAACCAAAACACCTCTTTAAATATTAGTCAAGATGTAGAGGTGACATTGTGACTCCTTTAAATTTAAAAACACGTCTCGGTGTTTGTCTCAATCTTTCTAGTGAAAATATCTATAACTAACAAAATGTCTTCTCAATCACTCTCATCTTTATAGTAATATGAATCAAAAATTTACATACATGCATTATTCATGGCTCTAATCCTGGTTTCAGATGGGAGATATAAAATGCAGCTCTGGTCTCTGTTTGTGACTGAGCTGATGTGTACGCCGATGGAAAGACTATGAAGCAGCCTATTTAGTCTGTGCTTTTCACATTTCTCATTCAGCCCTGCACTCTATCAATGAACCAAATTTACATTTGCTGCCGCAGTAATAGCCTAAAACCCACCGTGACACGAGTACTTGTATATACTCAATATGACTCACGTTGGCAGGCCACATGATTACATTAGCCCCCCATTTAATAGAACAACACTTGACATTATCTGTAGTTATGGACTTCTGTTTTCCAGATAATTAGTTCATGCACTAAGCGCGCACCGGAAAATGTTTACAAAACTACCTTTTTCCAAAATGTTATTTTTATTTATTCAGTTTTGTCATGGACATTTCTAAGTGGAAGATAGAGAATCAAAATGTCATCATGGGCCAAGGAAAATGAATCAATTATCTTTCCGTCTGAGCTCCCCTAAAACGACTAAAATGAGTCCCAATTCAAACTGAAGCTGTTCTGGAACTGTTTGGCTTCTGGTTTTTCAGAGGGAAATCCCATTTTAAATTCCACCTGGATTTTGTTTGGTAAGTATGAAGGAGTGAGGCTGCTGTTGGAGGCATGGGCTGACAAACAGTAGATGAGCATTTGTTTTGACAAATTCAAAGCTGAGGCTAATTTCACAAAAAATGAGATGTATGGATTTGTAATAAAGTAAACAGTTTAGGCCTAACTGATTCTAATTCTTCCCAGAATGGTTTATTTGACTGCACATAAGTGGGTTATAGCTTTCTTTTACCAGGAGCTTTTCATCAGATGGTGAACAAAATTGAATAAATGCAAAAAATGTCAACTGGGTCTGCAAAGACCTGCTGGAATTTTAAGTTAAGGAAAGAGGACTTGATGTTATATTTAACCAGCAGGATATGAGCAAAGTGTATAATGATTGTAACATGTGTCATACATTCTGTGTGAAACTGCACCGTTTCTCACATAAACACATAATATCAGATCAAAGACCAAAAGGCTGCACTGTTTTTATAGTATATAATATATATAGTATAGCATATCTGAGTATATCAGATGGACTTTGAACAGTAATTGCCCAGCAGAGACACACAGTTCACTGCATGTGGTCTACTTTGATTTTAGACGTATTGAATTAGAGGTATTTTATGGGGTAAGTTAATATTATCTCTGTCTTGCAAATGCTGCTGTCAATGCTAATGTTCTATTAATAGCCAACTGTTTGACATTGGCGACATGCATTACCAGTAATTATTTTAATATGGTAATTGAAATGGGTGCATGCACTGTTGGCGCAGGGAAATGTGATACTGCGTTATAATAAGTGTGGGACTAAAATTAGCATGGCGACTTTACTCCATGCTCCTGTTACCTTTCCTAAAGACATCCTGTAGACGGGGCCATTGTCATGTGATTACAGCCGCACAAAAGAGCCAGGTGCCACGTTACTGTCGAGGTGTGTCCTCCAGGACTGATGTGTTGTGTCCTACAATTTTCCACAGCTGATCAAATATATGATAGGTAGGGCTAACCCATAATGAATCATGTAGATATATCAAGAGGAATATCATAAAAACACTACACAAAAAATAACAATAATGTATCAAATCAACAAATCAATAAAAAATTAATTAATGTTGCAAGAAATATAAAATTAAAGGCACAGTGCAAGTGTGTGTAAGTAACTCTTCCCATTAGTACAAGCTTGGAACTGGCACAAAGATCAAAGCAAATAATCAAACAAAGCATGGTAAATCAGACTAATTATAATACATTTTCATGTTGCGGTAGTACAGTTATTAATTTGTTAACCTGCACGTCTACCTTAGTTATGTGTAGTAAATAGTTCTGGTACAACGCATCTCACCTTTCTGTTACTGTAAAACATATACCAACTATTTCCAAGCTTAAATAATCATCCTAACCTATGGAGACAGACAGATAATTGTTTCTACCTGCTCATATCAAAATAACCTATGGCATTTCAACACAAGAGCAAACTGACAAGAAAATACACATTCTATTTTAATGACTTCATATACCCTGACTGTGGTTGAAACCGAAGCCGCCGGTCTGCATTTTGAGCTGGTTTTGCAGCACATTTGTGGCTCCCCGCTGCCGCTGCTTCATTATTTGGCATGTGGAACACCTGTGCTGAGGAAAAAAAGTCTACTTTACCATTTTTCTATCTCTGCGGCAAACGGGAAATCAGCATACTGTTTATACAGTTCATTTGCTGTTAGCAGTTATTCAGTAGTGCAAGCTGAAACAATGACACAAACAAAAGATCTGAATGACTTTGAAAAAGAAATGGATACATAGTTTGATCATATTTAATTTAGTCAAGTAATGACAAAATAAACAGTTACATTAGTGCAATAAAGGTTCAATCAGAATACAGCCTTGAATTGGAATAGTTAAGTTTTAAAGTGAAGCATATGGGTGAAAATGTAACTATACTTTTGTAACGGAAATTAACTGAAATGCTAGGGAACTGGAATGTGTGTTCAATAATTACACCTGACAATTACAAAACTATTATTTACATTTACTGAAGTGTGTTTTATGTGCACACATATCACTGTGAGTGTAAAAGTTGTTTGTGGATTAGAGCTTTCTTCTTGTAGAACATATTCAGAACAACCAAAATAATTTATCTATTTGGTCTTTTCATTTTAAGCATGCCGACGCACTGCCCTCTCTCCATGTAAATAAATGCTTTAAACATTTTCATTATGTTACTATGTTATGTATTTTTCCATAAGGCAGTTGCTTATCAATGCACATAAAAGTTATTCAGAATCATAAAATGTAAATCATCAGCTTGTGTCTTGATTTATCAACATTGATATCAATGCATCACTGTTGTTGCACTTGCTGCTGGGCTCTGCCTGTTGACAAGAAACACACTTGCCATTGCCAGATAAGAGCTAGAGTGGTGCCATTGATTAGACCAGGGACTTCATTATGGAGACTGCTATTAACAATGCAATCCCATTGATCCAGCATCTGAAATGGCTGTGGGAGAATCCACAATGATAACACTGGTAGTTGAGTTAGTGTATTCCCTGCAGGAACATCAACTGTGCTGCAGCCGCATATAGGACAATGGGTCCTGTGTAAGCCACTGTTTACTATGAGCCGCTAAACTGCTACTCAAAGTGTTTAATGGCCACACTGTATTGCCTGAGCTCTTTAGTTTGACAATCTAAAATGGCAAATAAATTAAAATATGTATTTGCCTTATTGTAATATATGATAAACAAACTCACTGTCAAATAGCTACGCAATATAATCATAGTAATACATGCAAAAGCAGTAATAGATAGTCAAAGTCCATCTGCATCTGCAAGAATTGGGTAAAGCTTCATTTTACAGGCCTACTTGTTTTATTAACAGATAATACAAGTCCACACATTGTAGGGCATTGGCCCACAGAGCAGCAGTGTTATAAAAGCTAGTTACATGTATAGACAGGATGTGTGAATCAATGCCTGTGCATGCTCTGTCCGTCAGTTCAAGGGAAAAGGCGCATTGCGTAATCATGCACTTGAAATAGCTGATGTCAGAAGTGGGCTTATGTTGCTGTTACATGCTTGGATCTGTGGAAGTGTTCAAGGAGTGCCGCAAAGCGCGACAACAGCACAACCCCGTGGACACTCGAGGGATCGTTTTACTAGACTACATAAATACATTTAACTGATAAAATCAAGCTGACGCACACAAAGTCAACGGAGAGGAAATGTTACGTTACAATGATAATAATATCGATTATAGGTCTACTGTTCGTATACATTGCATTCCCCCAAGCGTTCAGATACACGTTTCATAAAAGCCCATATGGCTTAAAAATAATTGCTATTGAAGATTATTTTGTACAGCTATAAATATCGGCGTCATCCTTTTGTTTCCACAAGGTCAGCGCGGCGTATTGAAGAGTGATTAATGTGAGCGTAATTGACTAGCACGTAAATCTAGTCTTATGACGTCTGCCGTCCAAACCGACCATTTTGCTATTGTTTGTTTACCTTAAATAAAGCTATTACTATTAATTCAATAAAGCACGCCATCGCGCCGGAACCACAGCGGATAGTCTATTTAAACAAAGTTGGCGAGAAAGCCCCAGAGCCGGTCCGTCACGGCTCCTACATGAGCTTTGGAGGAATGATTTGATGGCCCTATTAACTTTCATCTAACATTGTTTCTTGAAGGCTTCCACAGCAAAGCGCCTCATGTCATTACTGTGAGAAATGTGCTTTCATACTCACCGTCCTACAAGATGCACAAAACGGAAATGGGCACTTGCGTTTATTTGTGCGTTAAAATCAATCATGTTACCCTCATAATAAATGTATATATTCATTTAACGTGGTATAAAACATTATGCCTTTGATTATTCCCATTTATCTGTCGTATTCGTCAATTAATTTAAAATATGACGGCTCTTTCAAACGGCACGGATCGACGAAACGTGGACACAAATATACGCGTAAAAGTGTGAATTTAAATCTGCCGATGAGAGACTTTTTTTGTTGCCATGGTTTTGTGAAATAACAGAGTTTAATCCCCGTGACTCGTTCAGACGCGTTGAAAGTGCGCGGCTTTAGCTACCTTCCAGGACCTTGGGCAATCCATTCAAGCCAGCAAGTTTGGAGAGCGTGTTGAGTTTAATCAATTCATAACGTCGAGATGGAGCCGAACTCACTCAAGGTAGGGTTTCTTATCACATTTGCCTTTATTCACGCGTCTATTCGAGCCCGTGCCGACTGTTTCCCGGCCACTCCGCGCAACTCAGGCGGCAAAAGTTCCATCATTTGGCACTCACATCTGTGTTGTGTATGTTTAAACCGCCTGCAATATAGTTACACGCCGCTAATTACGCGCTAATAACCGCGTTACCGGGCCAGCTGCGCGCGATAACCGTCCTGTTTGTCTCTTTAAACGTTTCTTAACCGCTCATTTAATTGACTGTATTTTGTTTGTTTGTTTGTTCTCAACAGTGGGTGGGCTCGTCTTGCGGTTTACACGGACCATACATTTTCTATAAAGCCTTTAAATTTCACCAAGAAGCCAAGCCGAGGATTTTGTCTCTGGGTGACTTTTTCTTCGTCAGATGTAAACCAGAGGAACCTATTTGCATAGCGGAGCTCCAACTGCTCTGGGAGGAGAGGACGAGCAAGCAACTTTTATCAAGCTCCAAACTTTATTTTCTACCAGAGGATACTCCGCAGGGACGCGCGGGCACACACGGAGAGGTATGAGCGGCCATGCGTGCGGGGTCTCCTGTTGACAAAGGCTTCAGGTGGTGTTCAGGAGCCAGTGTTCAGTGTTCAGGGGCCAGTGTTCAGTGTTCAGGGGCCAGTGTTCAGTGTGCTTGGTATTACAGGCATTAGAATAAGCTCTGATACAGTATGTGAGGGCTCCAGACACAGTGTGAATGCGGTTGTCACAGAGCTGTATTCGTTTGTTTTGCTGCTGCCAGTGGCTCAGTGGCACTTGTTCAGTCCAATATGGGCTGTAATAACTGTACTCTCTATGCTGGGAACCGTGTAGGCAAATACATGAGGACGACTTCCAGCAAATATGGCAAATTGTGCCCAATACAGGCATATGACAGTAGGAGAGGATATTGCGAAACAGAGAGGATGTATTGAATGGAAAGGGTTTAAAACTTACACCAGTCACTCTTTTGTGATGGAAGATGCTGTTGAAATAAGGACTTATAAAGTGTACCAGAGGCAGGGCAAATCTTTCTTTTGCACTTTGCATAATTTTCCATGTACACATTTCATTTTTATTCTTGACAATGTGTTATTGTTTGGGCTCCCGTGTTACATTGCGCTGTTTGTTGGCACAAAAGGCACTAGTTCTGTTTGACCGTGATCCCCTCACTGCTCTAACACTTTGATTATTGGAGACAGTTTTACGCACCGACCGCACAACACATGATGTTTTGTTTGGTTTAAAATATCAGTCTGTCTGCTTTTGATCACATACATGACTGTGTGCTGCCTTTAATATTGTTTAGGCAAGGACAAAGCCGTGTTTGTACTTGTCTTCCACTGATGGTTTACTTACATTCTTTCCTCTTGAGTAATAATGGCTATCACATTTCTCTTTCATCAGAAAGGTGGGTATTTATTGTCGGACGCTTTTAAGCCGCGGTGTTCACTGCAAGTTGTGTATGAGCAGTTATCATCCCATAAAGCCTCTCTTTTTAGCCTTAACACGCAGCAATTATGTTGTAATTACTTTAAGTGATCACATTGCTGAATCCGTGGTCACGCTTGCGCAATGACTGTCAGCTCCGCCCCTTTCCCAAAGACTTATTTGCATTGCAAAAGAGCATACATTCCAAGCCATTGGCAATATCTTGAAAAGATTTTATTAACAACAAAATGGCTGCACCGCAGTGCAAATCTTATTTTATAGGTGCAGCACACTAGATAAATCACCTGCTTTACATTGTGTTTGATGTCAGTCTGAAGAACACACGCTTTTTCTCTCATGAATAATGCATGGGTTTGGTCCAGTTCCAGCACAGACACAGAAGATGCCTGTTTAGAACAAACACATATAAAACGAGACAAATTTAGCTGTAATATTAATATGAAATGACCTATTTAAAATAAATTCATTTTTGCTGCAGACAGAAATAAATTTAAAGGCTTGCTGTTTTCAGGGAATCAAGAAGACATTTGTAAAATGCTCTATAAATTACCCGGACAACTTTTACTCACTTTATGTCAGAATATTTCTGACATTGTCCAATAACAGTGTGACCAGACCTATTATGACCAGCAAGAGAGTTGAACTGAGACAAACTGAATAATGTCTTCACTTCAGCTGCTGTTACTGCTGTTACTGCAGTTACTGCAGCTATTCCAGCCTGAAATGGGGAAGTGTAAACAGGCCAAAAATAATATCTTAAATTAGTTTGTGATTCACAGACACCCTGTTACACATTGGCGTAGATAAACAGAGATTTTTGGGTGCCTGACCTCTAAAGCACGTTAAGGTTAATTTTCTGGTGTGATAATAATTCAACTTAGACCACTTTCTCCTAAAACAGAAACTCTTCCATTTGATATTGAAACAGTTTATCTGTTCTTCTGTATCTACCTTTGTATCTACCTGCGTTGCACCAATGAAATTTCCCCATGTGGGACAATAAAGGAATATCTTATCTTATCTTATCTTATCTTAAACAGTTTATGTTATTGTTGTGCGTGTAGATACAGTACGATATAGTTCCAGCCTGAAGCCAACATCCTTCAAATATCATATTGTATTTGGCGATATGTAGCAGAGAAGGCGGCATTGAACTGAATTAGATTACTGATTTACTTACAGACCTAAGGTATGATGATGTAATTCCTGGTTATTTCCTGGTATTTGTGTTAGCTCCATTCTCCCCTGTGTTGGTTATGTTTGCTGGAGGAACCGACCCCTCGACCTACTGCGCTTGTTTTACTTCAGTCTTGAGTTGAAAGTCAATTCCTTTTAAATGCCTCAAGTCAGCATTGAGTAAATCATAAATGTAACTCTTTGTGTTTGCCAAGTCACTAAAACACTGCTAATATTCAGTGGTATTATTACGTTTGTCTGTGAGTTACTTTGATTGTATGACAGTGTTTACTCCAGCCAGTTGACCACAGCTTACTCTCTGTGTTGAGCTGGTCCCACACTATGCTTATGACAACCCCTCTTCTGGGGCCTCAGCTCTATTTCTCTGCTGCAAACTGCCACTGACTAAACAGTCACATGTGTTTTAAACCTCTCTGAGTGACACATTATTTCTTCTCCCTCTCTGTACTATGGCTTGCCGACTTTAATACTTTCTGTTTTTGGACACCTTATTTCAGGAGAGAGCTGCTGGAAGATAAAAGCTCATAGCGGCACTGAAACAGCCCATTGTATACTGTGCTGCAGGCGACTAATTGCTTATGCTTATCTTTTATATATACCCCCAGTGCATATACAGCACAAGGTTCTTAATGGAAAAGCACAAGTGCACAGAGTAAATGTACATCCTATGATGTTAATATGTTGTTATAACCTTTGATTTGAGATGACCTCTTCTCTGTCCTGCCCCCCTCAAACATACAGCACTGACAGGCTGGGACTGCAGCACTAGCCACTATTGATTGCTGTGGAAAACACTTTGGCGTTCATCCAAAGCCATTTCTTCAGTACATGGCAGCGGTCCATGCATGTGTTTCAGTGCTTGGAAAGCCAGCTTGTAGGGAAATTAGATTGTATTCATTTGCTGCTTCTTTGATTTTTCCTCAGGGAAAAACCCTGAATGGGTAATTTAGGCATCTGGGATGCTAGTTGAGTTAAGTGTAAGTGGCTTAGATATGCGAGTGGCATTTGGACGGATAAGGTCGTCAAGCTGAATGACTTCAGTGTAAATCTGCTGTGGCACATTTTTCCACTGGCCATTTCAAAATATCCACACTGTTGTGTTGTCTGGGCCAGCCTGTGTAATATAGCAAATCTCCCTATTCAGACAACAATGGCAGGAATTTTGGAGGTAGGGGGGGGCACTGTGCATGTGTGGTGGTGTGTGAGCATGTGTGTGCCTCCTTCCGCTGCAGAACAAGTCATTAACTCTGAACACTGCCCTCCAGTGAATTCCTCACCATTGTTGAAATAGCATGTACATTATTACCAGCTTCTAAGGATAGTGTAATTTAAAACCTTTAAAAGGAATATAGTCACAAGTTTAAAAGACAAAAAAACATTTATTCTCTTTGGATGTCATCTCATCGATCATAACAGCCTCTCATACATTTCACTTGAGTGTGTTGTGTTTTTGCTTCATGTATAATGACATATTACAGCAGCACCTGGTTTGTCAACACCAGGGACTTTTGAGCTCAGATTTTTTCCACTTTGTCATTGACTAACCACTTGAACAAACAAACATTTGCCTTGATGCATGACTCGAGTGCCCCCAGCCACAGTGGATCGTTTTTATCAGTTTTGAAACACAAAGCTACATCGGAGAAGGCTATAATTTATCCAAAAGCACATTAGGACTAACTATGCTTAATCAAGTGTAATCTCTCATTCGTCCAGGAGGGATCCGTCGTATAAAAGGTTCAAAGGTAGTCATCTGGATAATGTTTTAAAAATCAATTGTACAAATGACTTCCTTTGCAACCTTTTCTGTGTGCTTAATCATATTTTCTGAGCAATGACTGAGCATTTGCCAGAAAGTACAATATTGCACCTATTGCAAAAGCTGATGCAGCGTTTTTGGGGCGTCCTCGAACATGATGCCTCTTTGACAAGGCTCAGATATGATATGCAGCTTGTTTTCTTCTTCTACTAGGGCTGTTCAATTAATCACAATAGAAACAAAATAATAATTTTAATGGACACAATTAGCAAATCGCAAAATATGCACTTTTTGAAGTACTGTAATTTCCTCCACAAACAACTAAAAATCCTGTTTTATTCTGCATAAAAAAGCTGCCAACCCTGTAGTTTGGATTTGTACAAACAAGTATATGCAATCATTTTATTAGTTTGTTGGTTCATAGGCCTATTTCAGTCATTCTGTCAGGGCATGTTTTTAAATGTGAATTTGGAATATAATCTTATGATTAAAACATAAATTGCAAATCCAGTTGCAATCATAATACTTCACAAGTAATAAGTCACAATCAGTTATTTGTAGCAAATTGTGCATCTAATTTCTAATGTTCATTCTTTCATTCTCTACCGCTTGTTCCCGTTAGGGGTCGCGGGTGACTGGGGCTTACACCCTAGTACACCCTGGACAGCTCGTTGCACAGTTAATTTGGATCTATTTTTATGTTGCCGGGGGCTTAATAAATATAACCTAATGGCACCAGCAGAAGCAAACTGTTTTGTAACTGCACACAACAACATTTCAAATTCTGAAATAAGTTTGTTTTGGGACATTGAAGCCAAGGTCAGTCATGAGGAGGGGACATAGATAATGAACCCATATTGTGTTTCGTAGCCTCTGTATCCTTATTGTCCATGTCACTATGTCCATTACTCAATTACTAATCTCTTTTGGCCTTAGAAATTCCTGTGCTGACCTGTGTGCAGCAGCGACCTGAAAGCCTCGCAGCATGACAGGAGCGCTCTTACCCACCGCTAACTCTGATGCTCAAGGTTCTGTCTCACCGATGAGATGCTCAGCTGTAACACTGTGACACTCAGGAATGCCTCCTTTTACTGCTACCCTCTGGAGCCATGCAGGGGACGGTGGGCACCGACATGGGACATTACAGGGGACATTGTTTCTAATTGGATCACCTCAAATAGCATTTTGGGGTTGATTCTTAAGAGCCACACTGTCACCAGTACACCACTTCATCTATGCAAATTGAATGATATGGATATTAGTCATAGGACAGCATGCTAAAAAACTGTGGTATATGAGATAATTCATTCATCTATGAAAATGGAGGTCCAAAGTGCCCAAATTACAGCCTGGAGGCCAAATGGTCCATATTATCATTAACATTTAATTCTAATACTGTCATCACCATGATTTGTTGAAACATCTTCCACTGCTTGTGTTGTTTTGGTTCAGTCCATATTAGGGCTCCACAATATATTGCAAATCATTGTTTTAAGGTTAAGGTACACTTACTTATCCCTGTAGAGGAATGTATCCTCTGCATTTCCTTCAAATCCTTGCTAGACTTGGTCAGGATTATCTTAGCTGGAGGATTTGACCTATTTTGCATGTTTTGGGTTATAGCAATGTTAGTTAACAGAATTTATTATATTATTATCTTATTGTAAAGAAACAAGTGTTCCAGGGATTGTTTTCCTTATCAATCTTAAAATATTCAGTTAATTACAAATTAATCATGATCTTCTCAATTTAGACCGGTTTATGTCCTGCTTATGTCTTGTTTTAAAAGTTTAGATGTTAACACAAACTTTAAACTTTAAATATAGTACCTTTTAAATGAATACAACTAACATGTACAGTATATTAATATTGTTAGCACTATATTCACTCATAATTATATAATATAATTATATAATATAGTTTCTCTCCCAGACCCTAACTCTTGTATTTACTTAGTATTTACTTTACAAAACTTAACAAGGACACAACATCCACACATAAAAGTGAACTGCATTCTCTAATCATGCACAAACATTAGACATGTTATATTTTTAAACTATTCCATGTACGGCATGTTACTAATATGACACTTGTCCGAGGCGCTGCTTATGTGCAGTGTCACCTCTTAGCTGTGGGCTAGCAGTCCTCTGACCTATATCATCAAGTGGCCCGCTGGCTGCGTCTGCTGCTTGGTTAAACAATCAACTGCCTAACTCGAGCTGACAGCACAGTGTGGTAGAGCGGCATTTACACAAGACCAAAGCCCCCCAAGTTTCAAACCAAAATACTTAAGAGAGATCACAAGACTCCGACCAGTTAATGAATTAATAATCTCTGCTATAGCTTGTCATGTGCTCAAACTGTTAGGTAGCAGATTTCCTAATGTGTGCTTTAAGAAACCATGGATACATTCAGCCTTATCTGTTTGGTAGTTATACAAGATAAGTAAACTTATCTTTCTCGCTCTTCTTTATTTTTTTACGCTATAGCATAAAACACATACTTTGAATACGTACAAATACAGTAGATGGCGGTAAATGCTCCTACAGTTGGCTGTCAACCACCATTAAAACTAACACAACAACAAGTAAAAGTAGAAGTATTTTCATTTCAGTTTGTGCAATCTACTTTATTATTCTTGCCAAATAAATTCTTGAACCACAAAGGATATTTCCCTCTAAAGTGACTGGTACAACTCTTTATGTGGTTAGTCATTCCCAATAGTGACTCCCCCTCTGGTATGCAACTCAACATTGCTCACATTTACAGTATTTGAGTGAATATTTCTCAATCAAGTATCAGAGCTTGTGCAAAGCTGCAGCCCACATGCCGTGTCCTGGCTGTAGGTGTAGTACAGTGCTGCCCACAGACTGAGGCTAGTGTAAAACAAAACAAAAGGCCCAGTGTATGGCAGAACTAATTGATGTAGCCTGTATTTGGAGCTGGGCTGTAGGCTCACAGACTGATTATATTGCTGACTGTGTTGACAGCTGCTGAATTGCTCTCACCTGTTGTGTTTTGCTCTTGAGCTGAACAAGTCCCTGAACTGGATATGTTGACACTCACACAAGGCAGCGTGTCATTGGCTTGATTGATAAAGAGGCACTCCTTGTGTTTTTAAGTATTTCTATTGCTCTCGCTGAGCGCCCCTGGTGTGCTATTACGGTAAATAACCCATAGTATTAGTGTTGGATTCATTCTTCAGCGCTGTAACTTGAGTGTAGTAGTTTAGTTTTGGTTGGACTGAAGGGAAGTATTTCTCTGTTTGCTTCTTTGTCTGCTTAGATAGCATCAAAGTGAAGTCTCTAACTTAGTACAATGCGGGTTTTGACTGCAGGCTGAATGCTATTTACTGTTGCTCTACATTATTCAAATGGCCTGCTTTTCTGAAGGCTGCAACAGCAGTCAGTTTTTCATTGCATGGAAAGCCAGTTACAACCACCCGCCACCACTTGACAGCCGAAGACAGCTCATTATAAAAAGACCGAAAACCCATGTTTGATGTTTTTACTTAGTGAGGGAGGCACAGCTATATCAAGCTACCCCTCGCAGGCTATTCCTTTATAAGGAAATACTGTTTCCAACTGCTCAGATTTGATAAACCGGTAGTTTCTGATGATGTGAATAATTGTTGTAAAGAAAAGTCTAAAAAGATACTGACTTTATGCTTATATTTGGTTTTGCACCATAAAAATGTCAATGGCTATATAGGACAGTGTTACAACAGAAACCACCATGAGGTTTACAAAGACATGATTTATTGCTTTGGATGTTATTAGGCTGTGTAGGCATGCTCCAACTGCAGTCCACCCCCTCTGTACACACATCACAGGCAGAAATGTCACTATTTATACCCCTGAAAGAGTGTTCATTTGAATGATAAAATGCAAAATGTGTTGTTATCTCCCAAATAACCACACAAACATGAGAGATATCTAAACATCTGTACTCCAGATTTGAGCTCTGTAATAGCCGCCTTCCAGCACACTGCTCCACTCTGTTAGTAACAAGCTCCTCAACCATTAGCCCTTCAAATGGAAACACATTTAGACATCTTTAGCTCTTTCCCACTCCCATCAGAGTTGTAGTTGTACAAGTACAAGTTATTAAAAGGGCTTGGTCTACCTACTGAGAAAACCCAGGGAGCGAAAGAAAGTAAAAGTGAGTGGAAGTGAGTGAAAGAAATGATTAATTTTCGAGTTTGTATGTCAAAGGGGACTGTCTGTCTCTTAAGCCATTCATTCATGTTAACCTTATTAATTCATTACACATTAAAGTTGTGCTGTTGGCTTCAAAGCAGAGTGAATAGAGATGATATGAGCCGCACCACTTAATAGATGTTGATCAAAACATCTTAAAACAACAATGTCCTCGTTGACATTGATTTAAATGCTGGCCTAAATTCAATTCAGCAATCACCCGTGCTATCCATATTCATGTCCCCATTCATTTACTTACACTTACACGGCCCTAATGCTGCGCGACACACATACCAATCATGCTGATAAATACAGTCGTTCTGCTTTGTGTCTTGTTTGAACTGAGTGTGACCCTTCGTCTTTGTCATGGTTTTGTTTTTGCAGCATGAAGTCATCGCTGTGTCCGAGAAGGTGATTTTGCGCCTGCAGGACCTGGTGAAGTGGGCCGTGCCGGACTTGTCGGTATGGGGCCACGGGCTGAAGGTGGAGCCACTGAAGCCGCCGGTGCTGCAGAAGCTCGGCACCAACGGCAGACGAGAGGCTCTGCACCGCTACAGGGAGAGCACATGGACCAGCGGCCTCAACTTCAAGGATGTGCAGAGGGAAAGGGCCAAGTTAGGTGAGGGCCCACTACAGGCATTTTACAGTCATAATAAGGACTACATCGTAGGTCTGTCACCATAATTACTGTATAGACTTATCATCCAATCTGATAGATGGAATATTCTGGGGCTGATTCGTCTGTGCATTTTCTTCACAAAAGTCCCAAACAAAGGTTTGGGGCTCGGATTCACTGCAGGGGCTTGGCCTCACAACAAGCACATTAAACAAAATTGTGGTTGTAATCAGCTTTATATAAACTAGTTCAAATGTTTGAGCAAAATGCTGATATAGTTATTATTAGTTGCATTTAACGTGTAAATCTTAAGTAAAAAAATATAACACATTACACAGCCTTGTTACAACTGATGGGAAGCAGGCTAATCACATTTTGTACAGCGCCCTCCTCACACTAAATCAAGCTGTCTTTCCTTTAGGCAGTTGGTCAGGCCAAACTAAAAATTGACATACCGGTATGTTTGAGTTTTAGATCCACTAACTGAATATGATATGCCAAAATGTGTATATCTCCACACAAAACATCATCACTCTTTTGTCTTGAACTACTATAAGTAGAGTTATTTTTTGGCTTATGTTTGCTAATGTGTGGTTATCATGCTTATGATATTCTCTGTTGGGTGTGACAGCAATAAAGAAAATACAAATTTGTGGATAATTTAATTCAGTGGAATTGTTGCCCACCATTTCCCTAATGCTGCTTTATCTCATGGTGAATGTTTTGAATATTATGATTGTTGTATATTGGCTTCATAGCCATGTGACTCTGAATAGTTGTCTTCTGCATTTATCACGTATATGTAACCATTAAATGTCAGCTTCTCTTTGACACTTAATGTTTGATTATTGCAGTCGGTCTCCCGGGTCTCACTGCTGTGTTAACCAAGACTCAGTCCTGAGATAAAGTGGCATGTCTCCGTCGATGACTCACCCAATGCAAATAAGAAGCAGTGGCATTTAAGCCTAATAATCAGAAAGAACATAATGTTCCCTTTGAAGGCACTTTTTTCTGCTCTCGTTCATTGCTGTGTTGTAATGTCTAATGCTCATTCTTATGACAACAGCATCACAATTACAATCTATTATTAGTAAGCACTATTTTTCTCCCTTTGAATAATGTATATTTTAATGAGAGTCAATAGATATAAGCCTAAATCACCTGTCATTTTCCATGTGTGTATAGACGAGATGTGTATTATTCCAGGAAGGAAAGACGTGTTTTTGAGTGCAATGCCCTTGATTACCCGACATTGCTGCAGTCTCATACGCAAAAAAGGGGAGGGATCGATAAAGGATGTTTTGTTGTTATTCCAGAGATCAATAGACTTTGATTGTGGTTGTGTTTCTGTGCATCTCTCACTTTCATAAATGGATGCCTGGATCTTAAATGATATTGTATTGCATATCAAGGCCCTTTTACAAATGCACCATGCTGGCCGTGTCGTATGGATTTATCCACTGCCACAGTATTAACCTGAAGACAAGGCTGTTGATAACTCAAGTGTGGGTGCGGGCCGCAGTGTGCACGCGTGTTGCTAATGAGCAGACATTAATGACTCCACCAGGCTGTTTCCAAATGCACCTGTCACTCCAATGGGACGCTGCTCTGAGAATGTGCACACTAAGCAGAACAGGCTGGGCTCACACACTGCTTTGTTTGATTTGTTTGATTGTTTGTGTGGAGATTCACAGACAAAAACTAAACAACTTTTACAGCTAAAGTATATTTTGGAAGAAAAAAAAGCTTTGTTTTACTAAATTTAAAATGTGAATATTTATTAACCTCAACAGATTACATAGTGGTTGCTCTTGTCAAGGTCTTTACTTGATTAGTCAACACAATTTTTACTATTTTACATTGTTATGATGAATTCAGGAGTGAATTTGGAGTTTTTTTCTGCCTTGTAACATGTACTACCAAGTTTACTACTTACTTTTCTTAACATAACATTCTGTGAGCTCGTTGTCACTTGTGAGGGCAGTTTGAGTGAAGCATTGTGTCATAACACAGAGGTATATTCCTTTTGAAAGATTTGGTTAGTGCCATGCCACGCCCCTGTTTTAGTCGACTAGTCAATGCACATGGATTGTTTTTACTCGACTCCAGCCCTAGGTATGATACTAGTAGCAATATTATTATAATAGTTTTAGCAGCACTACAACACTAGTAGTATTAGAACTACTGGTGTCTCAGCTGGACACATTGGACAGTTTTTAAGCATGTGACTTTTTGTGGGTTTGCATTAGAAATATGAAATATGCCACTGCATTGCTGACTGCTGAACTGAAATATTCATAATACAGCAGCCAATGTAGAAGTCGTCTGAAAGCAACCTGCAGATCAAAGTCCATGGATTCAGTCATTTGATCCCAGTTTGATTAGTCAGGCTTTTTACTCTTCTTTCTCTGGCTTGAATTTATAAACACAAGATCTCCAAGTTAGTATGATGGATATTATCTGACTGAAGTATTCTGTGATTGTTATTCCCAAGCACCCAAGCTTTGTCAAAGGAATTGAGTTGTTGCTCATAACAGGATACTGCAGCTATACCACAAACACGCAAAAGCATTGAGAAGCCTCACAGCTATTAAGTGTGCCATTGTTATTGAGAAAAACAGTCCTTTTTCCAAATGTGTATCCAAACTTTTCCTGGCACACTACCAATGTGAATTAAGAGCATTTTAGTGTTTGTCTCACAGGCAGCTTATAAAAATACCATAAAACAAACGCTTCTTCAGTAATAAAAAGGCTCTAGTGTGGCATTGCTCTTTTCTCTTGTCAGTGAAAGAGCTATAAGATTTAAAACTAAAAATCTTATTGCAGTCATTCATTAGAGAAGCATGCGACCTTCACTGCCCTGCTCCTTGCACACGACTACACTCAAACCTGTGAGGCAGAGAAGCTGTGAGCGTCAGTCAAACCAGTTCCACAGATGTAAAGGGGCTCAAAATGTTGAGACTCTCGGTCTTTCAAAGTCACTTTTCACTGGATTAATACACTCCCCGGACTTGTTAGTGATAAGATACTGTAGTAGTAGATAGTCATTATTATTCAACCAGAAATTCATTTTATTTAATTGTGTAATGCAAATTGTCCAGTAAGTTTGTCTTGCATGAAGTGAGCATTAGAGCTTCTTTTTACAGTTCAATCCACAGGGGATAGCTTGCCAGAGAAGTTTACATTCTGCACTTCTATCTCTCCCCAGAGAACTGGCCTGATTTTTTTTTTTTTCATTGCTGCTGAAATTGGTTTCTTGTTGTATACTACGAAGGCAAGAGTCGGAGTGCTGTATCTGCTGATACAGTTTGTTGGCTTGTGCTGCAAGAAACAGAGAACTGGGTTGGAAATAATCACAAAGAAACCAGCAGAAAGATGGTGCTCACTCAAGAAATGGCTTAATATTATTTCTGTCTTTTCTTTCTTTGACACAAGACTTTAGAGAGTGGGCTGTAGGTGAGCTGAAAAGATTACACAAGGTTATTGCTCTCAGACTTAAAAGTATACTTTGTACATTGTATGCCTAAACTCAGCTTCAAGCTAATACTAACTAAACATTTATTGATATTTATTGATGATAGGTAGAATACGTTAATTCATTATTAACTTAATGACATGACACAGAGAGCAAGCAATGAAATAAATCTAAATAAAATACAGAGTTCAAGACCCAGCTAGTCCAAAGTCTTTTTTTTAATGTCATTTATGGGTCCACTCCCAGATTTACCCACTTTTTCTAATTCTACATACAAGATTCCATTGTGCCCCTGCTCTGTACTTTTTTTTTTTTTTTTCTTATATGGTGATACATGTTGGATTTAGCAGTTTGTTGTTGCGTATCTATTTTGGTACAAAAATCCCCTGCTCACCCTGTGAACTGCAGCGAGTCATTTGTTTCAGGCAAATGATTCATTTCTGATTTGAATGATTTGTGAGGACATTTTCCCATTCAAAAAATGTATTTTGATTTGAATTGTACAATTGCTATGACAACAAAGAACAGTTGCCGTGCCAAATCCCTCAAATCAGGAAGGTATCCTTATGCCTGAAACCCATGAATAGGTGGAACTGTCAGCGACACTTTGTTTTTAATGACATTTATGGCAACATACCGTAAAAAAGGCAGGCAGGAATCAGTGCTATAAGTTAACAGGAACTTCGTGGTTTTTTATTATTATTTAAAATATCCAAAATATAGAAATGGGGCGTGTTCACACTTGTTGAGAGTGGTTCACTTTAAGTGTGCTCTGGGGTATTTTTATAAACGCATATCCACCGCCTTTCGTTTTATAAAAAGTATTGCGTACACACATAATCGTTTTAAATATGTCCATCCACAGGAACATGCCAGACCAATAGTTGGCAGTGTTTGCCTAAAAGTTGGACCCAATCTATCCAAAGAGAGAAAGCCTTTTCTTGTCGTCACTTCCGCAAAATATGAAGCATGGCGCCAGGTCTTTCGCCAGTGGCACAACTTCAATGGGTTATTTGGTGCAATATAGCCGACTGTAAAGCACTCCTTCTGTGCTCCTTGACAAGAAGCATTTGGGTTTGCAAAAAAAGAAAAAACACATTTCTCAAAGGATCCATGTTGTCCACTGTCAGGCATAAACAAGGACGCATAAGCAGAAGTGCACTATAAGTGTGAATGTGCCCTAAGGATCCACAGGTGTCATAGATCATAGCTAGCAGACAAATCCTAACATCATCAAGCATCTATCAAAACCAAGAACATTACAAATCATCTTCTTCTTTTATGTTTGTTGTTGTTGTTGTTTATGGCGACTGGTATCCAAGTGTTACATTACTGCCAGACTTTGTTCTTTAGACTTTATTCTTTTAAGATTTTATTCTTTAGACTTTATTCTTTAGACTTCATTCTTTAAACTTTCGCCCTCAGAGGCAACTGTTGTTGTGATTTTGGAAGTTACAAAAATAAATTGAATTTGAACTTTATTCTTTAGACTTTATTCTTTAGACTTCATTCTTCAGTTCAAAGGCCATGATCCCCAACATTCTTCTTCTTCTTCTTTGGTGTTTTATGGCGGCTGGTATCCAAGTGTTACATTACTGCCAGACTTTATTCTTTAGACTTTATTCTTTAGATTTAATTTAGACCGCCTATACTTTAAAGCCCCAACATTGTTGTTGTTGTTGTTGTTGTTTTATGGCGGTTGGCATCCGAGTGTTGCATTACCGCCAGACTTTATTCCTTAGACTGTTGTTGCTGTTGTTTTATGGCAGTCGACAGCCGAGTGTCGCATTACCGCCAGACTTTATTCCCCAGACTTTGTTGTAGTCCTAAAAGTTGTTCTTCCAGTGCTTTGACTTCCAGTGCTTTGACAAAGCCCAAGAGGTCATGAGATGCCATTGTCATTGTATCCTATAGAAGTTCTTCCTCCCCTCAGAAATCCATAACCCTAACCCAACAAAGAATCTCCACATTGTAAACTGTCAGAATGGCTTGTTGTGATGATGTAATAACCTTAGAATTGACTCAAATCTGTACTGACATTTCTCCATCACTAGCCTCACCATTGGACTGTCATGATTATAATACAAAGATAATACACATAAGTTATATGGGACATCTTTTAATCTTTGTGTTCGTGAAATGTCCCCGGCTCTTGCCCGCTGATATAACGCCAGATCCGTATGCGAGCCTCATATACTCACTGCAATATTTTAGTTGGAACATTTCAATTTGATGCAGAGGTGAGATTCTGTCCTTTTTGGAGCCTGTTAAGGCGAGTTAGAGCAGGTGATAAGGAAACAGACTGTTTCAGACGCAGCACGGTTGATTTGTTGTGCAGAGTCACATATTGGGGACTTGGAGTCACTATCACACAGAAATGCTTTATGTTTCGACTGCACCGCGACACAAACTGAGGGCTTTGTGGAAACAGATAAAAGGAACGTGTCACTCTATGGTGTTTTGGCTCTGACAGAATGGAAACAATGTTCAAGTAAAACACTGATGCTTACTACTCCATTCACTCAGCTGTTTACTTTGTCCTATACACTTTGGGTTTAAGATGTGATTGATGTTGTCAATGGCACGTATTCCCATTTCTAATTGATGATTAATTCAAACTAATTTGGTCCACCACATTTATCTGTCCAGCATCACATTTGTTAGAAAAAGCATAGTGACTACAGGGCTGCGCAATTAATCCAATCTCATATTACAGTTTTCAGTATTGTATTTCAATGTATTCACCTGCTGTCATTACATCTGTTCATCCTCGTCATTGTTTTTTTTTTTTCAAGAAGCAGCCATATTGTTCATAAACACTTGACGATGTGCCTTCGTTCTAGTCAGCCTTTAATTCCACAGGCAACAGCAACATCTTGCTTTGGTGCATACAAGCATGTGCTACTTACACGAATGTGATCTTGTAATGACAATCTGTTATTAGGGTGTTCTTCATATTGAAGAAAATCTATATTGTTATTTAGTGCTGTTCATGTATTGAATCCGTATTGATTTCTGTCGTTCACCAGTATCTATTTGTTTTCCAAGCTTTTGTTCCCATTTTGCTGTATGCACTATCTTCTGCATTATGCTCAGACCTGTAGCACGGCATCACAAGCTGTTTTTCCTCACTGATGTGCTCATATCATTAATTCCCTTCTGACTGTGGCCTGGCCGGAAGCCAGACAATTCTAAATCTGTAAGCAGTAAATTGTGTGCTGGGCTGGAAAAATCTATTAGATGTTTGAGCATGCCTTGAATTTGAATGTGAACAGGAATAAAAGACGCTACAATACAATCAAATAGTGCACACATAGATCGGTTAATGAGGCATCTTTTAATTTTTTGATAACGATAATTTGTTTTTGATTGGTGGCATTTGTCTAACCTGAAATACACCAAAATGTTGAATCTGTGAAAACTGTGTTTAAAACATAATAAATAGTGTTAAGTTTTTATACACACATTTCAGTTTTACACCATGTTTTTAGCTAAATAAGAATAAGATGTCAAACAATAGTTTTGTTGTCACATCAGCTATTTTATCTAACTATGACGACTCTATAATGCATTTAAAATGGCTGGAATACACTTTTGGAGAGAACATCTTCCTTAAACTGTTGTACACTGAGTTGCTCAATCAGCCCATCACGACACGTTTTCACATTTGTCTTCATCTGAACGGTGCTCATTTTATGCATTACAGCGGTAGTTATTTTTCTTCTCCCCAGCTTATTTCAGTTTTGCTTTCAGACAAAGAACGTGAAATGTCCCTGTGCAGTTTCCGTAGGATCCAGGAGACCTCACAGACTGTACAGTTAATATCGCTGAATATTTTATGGGCATACCAGTCCATCTGCTTTATGAATGCATGTAAAACTGTCCTCTACCAAATTACTTGAAATCTGAAAATTACTCAAATGAACATCAAACGGTCGTAAAATCAGAGCAGGATTTATCAGAAAGTGCCAGGAATGCAAATATAACAACTGTTTTGCTAATCTGCAGTGTGATATACAGTTTCTCCTCTGGCGTCCTGGTGAATGTCTACGATCACCCTGATGTGCACATTTTATTTTGACATGTTCACCCCAGCAGCCTTTACCTGAAATAAGTATGGCACAGCATAAACCATGTCTTCTATATTTTCTCAGTGTTTTGTACTATATCTCGGAACAAGAGCAGTGAAACTAAGGAAATATTTTTGGGACATGAGAACAAATGAACTGTTGCCTCTAATTCTGTTTTATTCACCCGCTGTGGTTGATGGAAGGTAAAGCTCACTCCATCAGAGCCGTGTCAAGGTAAAAATAGCTCTCACTGTTGATTGTGGATCTGGCTTGCTACATGCACTTAATACTTGTCTTCATTTATAAGGAACAACAGATGCAACAGGGTCACAGGCTTCTTAATATGGAAGATCGACTTCAGCCCTGTTAGAATAACATAGTGCTCATTTTACTGCGCAGAGGTAATGCATTTTTCCAGCACTGATGGTAATTGCACCGAGAGAATTGATAGATTCCAGACCTTTGGTGGAGCAGCGTGTGTGTGCCTGGGTACATAACTTCTCTTAATGCTTTTATTAGGCCAAAGAAATACAAATGATATCATTAGTATTTAGTAGAACATGCCGCTGCAGATGGTGTAATATATTTTGCTTTCTTTGATCCATCGACAGGCAGAGCATTTGGAACAAGCGCCTTCACTGCAGACAATAGATTACTGATGCCTCTCTGTCCTCTTTCCCAACCTGTCAGTCCATTTCCTTGTTATGCTCTGGCCCGAGGAGGACTTGGCAAAATGAGAGGCATCCAGACAGTGTTTTTCCCCTGGTTTTTCCTCTTAGCCATAACTCAGACGGAGCTGTTGTCTCATTTGATGTTTTAAGGATTATAGACCGTTAACAAAGCAGCACATTAAAAAGTGCTGTACACTCAGCGCTTATTACAGGACAGATGCCAAGTTAGATCACCAAACTATCATATTACATAAATGATACACTAGCAAGAAATTGGAAAGTACACATTTACTAAATAATTGGAGTTACTCAAACTGTTTCCATTCCACTGTCCAAATCAGTAAACTGATTATGTTCTTTATAACGCTCTTAACATAAACCATTTCTCACAGCTGATTTTAAAAGTATTTTCCTTGAAAGTACCTGTTAACTTCCAGGAAACAACATCAGTGATTATGAGATTACGACTGACCAGTTTGTGTTACCTTGTCATCATGGAGCGTTCAGCCTCAAATTACATTTTAATCTGTTCCTTGCGCCACACTGACACTGACTCTCGGCTGTGGTGCCCTGATTATAAAACGTTTGGTTAAAGAATGGTTTGTCAAATGTGAAAGTGCAGCCTGAGTGGTTTAAAGCAGAGCGAGTCAGAGCTGATCAGAAATGACCTGCTTGTTTAGCGGATCTTGTATGATAAAGGTTTTTATAGGATAAGAGGCAGGTCTTCAAACGCACACCATTAGGGCTGCAGAAAACACAATACTTTTTTTCTTCTTGTGGTGCGGTTGGATGTATAATTGCTAAAATTACACAGAAAATACTTAAATCCCACTGTTGTGTGTGTTTGCTTTTGTGTGTTCAACATGCTTTATATCCATGATGCAACATAAACAAGAAATGTGAACAGATGGCGCTAGTTTTTAATGACATATTGCTTTCTGTACAGTCTCGCTTTAAGCCACAGTCGAAAACGTCTCCCCTTGGGCTCTGCTCTAGTTGTTATCATCCGCTCGTAACTGTCAGGCCCCTCAGCCAAATAAAGCCACTATAAACGCAGCATTGTGTGCTATGTAATTATGGAAAAGAGTTCCGCTTGAATTAACTGTATGACTGGATGTTGATAGAGATTTGTCCATTGTGTAAATCTGCTGGTAAGGATCTTATAATTCAGGTTGTGGACCAAACAAATTACAGTATATACCACAAACTAAATGTATTACAATAATTGTATTTGGTAAAGATAAATCGCCCTACATGACTCTAGTGCACCTGCAGTCCTTTAGTTCTCTAGTCAATTAATCGGTTGGTCTTAATGGAACAAATGTTTTATTAGCCAACTAATTCTTTTATATTTTAGATATTATTTTAAGATTATAATTATATGTGCATGAGCAGAAAGGAGAAGCTCGGCGTGAGGTAACTGGAGTTTTGAGAGTGACTAGACAGTATAGTCAATCTGCTTTTTCTTTCTTAAAAAAATAATTTAGCCTTTGTCACAATCTATACTTTCTTTGTTTTTTCATTTGAAATGGCACTTCATTACTACAAATGAAAAGTATTATTTGATTGTGCAGTATTATTATTAGTCATATAGAGAATGGTTGTGGTTGGCTTAACGTGCTGTTTACATCCTTCCTCTGAGCAGATCTGGTGATCCAGAGCCTCTTACATAATGACAGGAATTCACTGTGGAGCCACGTCGAGTGACAACCCCCCAAACATGCCCTCCTCATTACACAGTTACCTTTGGGGAACGTGCCTGTCCCAAATAATGCTATCCTTCCACTCTACAAAACATATGAAATCCTTTTGCCCTGAGAAGTATGCCTGACTTGAAAATGAAGGGGCCTTTTTTGAGGAAACACTCTGAAACTTTGATCTAGAATGGCATGTAATTCCTCGCTTGACCCAATTCCCAATCGCCTCATAAGATTGTGTTTGCTCTCTCTCGTAGCCAACCTTCAACAGAATCCACTCAAACACAAACATGTGCTGTAAAGGAAAGAAAGAAATACATAAAAACAAAACAGTGCATGTGATGTTTGAGTTAAAAAACTAAACAAAAAGCATTCAAATACAGGCTACGGCTACGGCTCACTGCACTTTTCACTCTCTGCACTACATCTCTAAATTTAACTGTACATTTGTGTACATAGTAAGCCTATTTTTATTTGAATCCTATGGTAGATTGAAATGTTTTTTTCTGTAATGCATAGTAATGCATGCCTTTCTTGGTTTTATAGGTTGTTTTATCATTGTTCATTGTTTTATGTTGTACCGAATCACCAAAGCAAGCAATGGCAATAAACCTTTTCTGATCTGATTCTGATTCATTTTAGAAAACATGTTGCAATATAATATGTTTTATCATTATAAAACATATGTTATTTAAGTCATTATTTGTAGAAAAAAGTATGTTTTCAAATGTAATCAAAATTCTGTACCAGACAGTCTGTAACAGACTGTACTGTTCTCATCGTTCAACACTTGTATGTCATATCGTTCAACACTTGTACGTTGTAAATGGATCCTTCAGACGTTCATTGTGTTTTTACAGTTCTGTTGTGTGCCGCTGACAGCCTCAGCGATGTGAGTTCACAGCTGCCAGTGGATCATGGCTTTTGAACGGTTTTGAACTTTGAGCTTCAACATTTTCCCCATTTCTCACTAAATTAAAATAAATAAATAAAAATGTTGAATTTGTACCTTGTTCTTAGAGGTGAGAGTTAAACATGGATAATACCACAAATGTGTGGTAGATATGCATGGTATATTTTAATATGATTTAAATAAGGGTATGCCTTGATATTTCTGCACTTTAATGACTAGGTTTACAGTCCATTCACTTTTTGTGCCTTACTTGATCCTCAACCAAAATATTTACAGACATCTTTTAGCTTATGTGGTTGTATTACCATAATATCTTCATCAGGATAATACTTATTTTTAAGTTTTGTTGTATATTCTTGCTGCTTGCTTCGCTGTGTGGACTGCAGCGTCAGTGGATTGACCCCAGACTGCCTTTAGTAGTCTGTATGTAGCAGCATGCTGCAGCAGCAGCAGCAGCAGCAGCAGCAGCAGCAGCAGCAGCAGCAGCAGCAGCAGCAGCAGCAGCAGCAGCAGCAGCAGCAGCAGCAGCAGCAGCAGGAGAGATAGTGAACAGTGCTCTGACCCAATCTAACACAACACCAAAGTCCTTCATCTCTTCTCTTTAATCCCACTCATTTTGCCTTCATAACAGATAATAGAGAACATATTAAGTATAATAATGTTAAGATTCTGACTCATTAGAGGATTTTAAATAACTTAAAACTTAATTAAATACAAAATTGATAAAATATCAGTTAATATAAATTATTTTATAGTTGAACTAATGTATAGTTTTAACCTTTATGTCATATCAAATGTATTCAGAAATACCTGTTTTGTGCTCTGTAGCTGAATTCAAAAGAACCAAATTGTGTTTTTGACAAAAAGCCTCTGTTTAATACCTTTATGTTTTACAGGATCGTTTAAACACAAACTTTTCAATCTGGCGATCAATAAGGCAGCTGCTTATTGGCTGCATGCCAGACACTTAGGACTGGAGCGATGGTTGCTATGGAGCTGCTCAGGGAAAAGAATGTTTAATGTAACAGAATCACATAAATCATGTGGTGCAAAGTGATCTCTTGTTTTCTATTCAAAATATTTAACATAGAGCTGTTTTTTTTGGCAAATACTTTACAGGTTTTGTTTCTATTTCTTTGTCAACCACAAAACATCAGGCCAAGAACACCCTAAATTAGCATGTGAGACATGTACTTTTTTGCTGTCCATGGTGACATGACCAATCCATGCTTTTAATGCAATGTCCACAGTCCTTTGGAGGTAAAATGATAGAAATGCTCTATGTCCTTTTGTCACAGACCAAAGCTCCACCCAGTTCAAATGAATGAGCCGCTTTAGTGCTTTACTATAATTAAGAACAGCCAGCGCTCTCCCTGTTTGTACACCAGGCTTTCTTTACCCTCTGTACTGTCAGTATAATATCTCCTCTGGGGGTAAGTGCCCTTTTGTGAAAATATCATTCTTATAGACAAATTAGCACATGGACCTGAAGGATACAGTCCCATTTTCTTTAAGCCATATGCACCGCCACTCTTTAGTTTAATCTTCTTAAACAGCATATGTAATCTAAGTACATTCATCTGTAAAAGTGTTGCTACTTAATTTGTGTTGCAATATTGCACACATTTGTCCCAGTCGCCCCACTTCTTACTTACTTACTACATGTCTTCATTCTGGCCTCAAACTGTCATATCACTTAAATTGCCTTTTGTACACGATACACAATAAAACTATTCAACAAACAAAACAATCAAAACTGATATAATCCATTTATGTATGATGTGGTCTTTAATTCAAGAAAGAAGACAAGTTACATCACAATGTTGAGTCACTGTTGATAAAATCCATTGAGCGAGTCTGAACGTTTTGCAAAAAAAAAACTTCATTAATAAATACTTATTAATTATTAATAATTAATTCAGCACACATCTATAATCTAGTATAATGACGATAACGTCAGGTTGACATGGATACATGGATAAACTTTAAGCAACTTAAGGAGCAAACAAATAAGGCAAAGTGCTTTATTGTGGACATTGACGTTTAGTGTTGGATTATGCATCAATGGAATTTCCCCATGTGCATCAATGGAATTTCCCCATGTGGGACAATAAAGGATTATCTTATCTTATCTTATCTTATCTTATGTTGTTTTAACACAGTGATGTTCTCAGACAGACTGAGCAGAGTCTCACCTCTCAGTCTGTACTGGTTATTGTGCACTTGTGTGAGCTCCCACAGTCACTGCCTGTGACTGATGCCCCGCTGATCAACAGCCACTGACTCATTCACAAACACATTAGATTTTCTGCCGCTACATTCACATTTGAGAAAAAACACTGACTGAACAGTCTGCACTACAAAGTGACACACTCACTGCCATTGATTCATATGACATAAGAAACCAAGTGATATATTGTATCCAATAAAAAGGTTGTATTGTTTATTTGGTGATATTTTGCATAATGTCACCAAATAAAGTTAGAGCATGTAAAGTTATTGGCGTGAGTAAACTGTCATTGTTTAGTGGGCGGAATGTAAAAGTTGAACATTGAAAAGGCTGACCCCCCCTCTCCTTGTGCAGCCTGTCCATGGTGTCACTGACAGATGCTGCTGCCTCTTTATTTGGTCAGGTTTCAATAACATGAGACCCAGAGCCAGATTGGGCTTCTGCCGTTGCATGTACTGCCCCCCCGTTTTCTCTCTCTCAGCGTGGAGCCCCTTGCGTTGGAGCTGGAGGCTGCACACGTCTCTGATATGTTATATATTATGATAAGAGGCTAAATGGAAAGAGGCCAGATCAATACAGAGCAGTGAAGCAGTTACCATGTAAAGACAGACAAAATAGAGAAAATATATAGAATAACGCTGGATGTCATGACTGTAAAGAGGTGATATATCATACAAATGAGAACTTAAAAAAAAGATTCAGGATTTAATTATGATGAAACTATTATAACAAACACATGATGAATTATAAGAGTGAAATACTATTCCATATTATCATGTAACTATTTACATTTTTATTGGGTCATATAATATGATTTGATGTATTAGTCACTTACTTTGAGTGTAATATTCTGTCTGAATGCAGATTCTATGTGAGATTAAAAAAAAGTCACTGTATGTTATATTTGTAAAACCTAGTACAGGCTTCTATTGTACATTATACAACAACATATTGCTGAATGGCTTAAAGTTAAAATCAAATAAGACAATTAGATTATTGGCTTTCATGGCTGACCATTTCCCACCAGCCTCACAAAAGCAGCAGGCAGATCCAGTAAATTCCTTGGCCAAGCAGATAATGTGGAAACGTTGACAACAGCAAATTTGAGGCGCATGAGTGATTTAAGGACTGCAGTTGGTGACATGGAGCAGGAGAAATGAGCACACTGGCCTAAAAACGGCTGTCACTCTAAGGCAACCTGAATATTAATGATCTATTTGTCGCTTCAGTTATTGATGTCCTTGTATTTCACACGACTAAAGTAATTTAGACAACTGGAAACGCTTTATTTTTGCCTCACTGCAGTTAATGATTTTCTCGCATGTAGTGTTTCACGGGAATTTGATTGTGACTATAATTTATCATGCTTGTTGCAGGCAACACTTTTCTATTGCTATAATTAGACAGAATGTTGTGTATTTTCTTCCATATGTAACACATTGTCAAAACGTGTTGCCATCATTCATTTGCATTTTCTTGTTCTGATTTAAGTACCATTTCCTTTCCATTCTAATACATCAGTGAATATCAGATCTATTGTGCGCTGTTAAAAATAATTTAGCCATATTTATGAATTGAAATGTGTGCGCATATATCACAGTGGGTTGCAGTGAGCGTTGTAATTTTACTGCTCGCTGTATATCATGTGACACATTAATGGCTTTAGCAGACGGCGGCACACACCAGACTCACGCTAAGCTCTTATGTTTTTACCTGTTTGAGACACTTTTGGTGTGAACGACCAAATCCCAACACAGCTAAGACAAAACAAATCATGAATAATGTGTTTAGGAGGGATGGCGTGGTATGGATCTAGTATGTATTCAGCCGACACTTATATCCAATTTATTTATTTATATATTTTTTCCAATATCAATATTAAAAATTCAAAAGAAAGGCCCAAAAATGTAATTTTCTTGGACGGTAGAACAGCATATCACACTGAGTTTTCATGGGTTTTTCCTGTTTATATGAGCACTTTTGAGTTTTTGCCCATTCAAAAGATAGCATATTTAGTTTTGAATAGTTAATTGCTATGGTAACACACCTAGGTTTATTTTGATGAGATGCTTAATAACATAGCAACAGTTGGTTTGTTTGAAGAAAACCAACAACCGAGATAAATTAATTGGATTTTTGGTGTACCAAGAACCTTATCTTTCTTCTGTTTTTTACAGTTACGTGGGTGAAAGACCAAAGGCAACGGAAAAATACAATGATAAAAGAACATTTTTTTTTTAAACTTTGTGTTACCGGAGTGATTTTAAAAACATTTTAGCTTCAAAAGACCATCCTTTTTCATCAAGAGGTGGAGAGTATCAGACTTGATGTAGTTACAAATGACCCCATTATGACCACAGTTTGGTAGAAGCACTGTGAAAAAGATGTGTGCAAACTTGCCACTTGCTCTTGCCTCACTATGGAGTCATGTGAGTCAATCATATTTCATCTTAATCAAGTGTAAAGTGAGACATGGAGCAACACAAATCTAATCACCCCCGTACTTAATGTCACAGCATACTGAGCTACACATTACACAACATCCACCACACGTGATAATGATTCACCCGAGTTTAATCTTGGGAATAGGGTTGTCTATTCATTGTCAGTGAAGGCAAATGAGCACTTAGTTACACCGCACCAGAATGTGTATTAATGTAAGAGGGCTGCAGGTGTAATGTCAGGGGTGCCATAGAGCCGCCCCAGCCTGGACACGTTTGTAGTTTATGAGGTCAGAGGCTTCACAGTTTGTCCTGAAAATAATATGCTAACACTAGAGCGAGGGAGAGCGTCGCTGGACATAGAGAGAAACAAATGACATAATGTTCTGCCCGTGTATTGTAGCTCCGCGCTCATGTAGCCACAGCCCAAACCAATTAGACAGGTTACATAAAGATAAGACGTACTTTATTAGGAAAGGCTGTCCACAGGAACAAAAAGAATAGTAAATTGTGCATACACTCAATAGCACATGCTCAGGCACGCATGCATACACCCACGCTGCCAACGTGCGTCTTTCACAATGTCTTTGTACAGTTATTAATGCCCCGCGGCTGTGTTCCCAAGTTGAATCTAATCAAGTGAAATCCTGTGTGCGTCCTCCGGAGAAAGAGCAGGTCTGACGGTGACCGCTCACAGTCCAGTCCTTGGCATTTGAAAACTGTAACTGAGCTGTAATTGTACATGACAACACAAGATTTATAACAACGACAAATATATATATTAGTCCATTGTTTTTCATGATTGTTCATTATTATTGAACTATTGTACCGCTGATAGGTCCTTACTCTTCTATCCACTGGACATTACATCGTTGCCTTGCTCTTTCATGCTTAAAACAATTGCCTTTAAAATGTAAACTTAAACGTGTTTAGTCTGCACAAGACAAGGTGAAATTCTTGCTAGTTGGCCATCCTTGAAATAATAACTCACCGTCCAGAATTTCCCATGAATGTCATGTTCAAGGGCTTTGTACAAGCATCCGAGACAGTAAATTATTCATATAAAAATCCTGTTTGAAACTGGCTCTGCTTCATCAACTGTTGAACCACGTAGTTGGCGTTGTGCGCTGGAAAAATGTTAGCACAGTTTTCTGCTTTCAAAGAATCACTTCAAATGTAGTATGTAAATCTTATTAGATTAGTGTTTAATTTACAGGGTGATTTTAGAGCGTGAGTACAGTTAAAGTAGCCATTTAAATCACACAAGGGTCTCAAAAGACTTCATTTACACCTGGCTATTTACTTCATTTGATTGTCTATTGTTCATATTTTGCTTTGCCTGTTGTTTCAAACCCCAGCACTTAATTACTTTTATATCATTGTTGCGTGGGTGGAGACAGACACGTTTTTCTTAGCTAAAAATACATACGTCTTAATTAGTGCTTCCACCTTAATTACTTTCCATCTCTTACAAACAAAGTGTCTTTTTGAATAACTGATTATCATAAAAAGTCCACTTGTTTTAAATGGTAGAAAAAGCTTCAGTTGTAGTCACTTGTTTTAAAGTTCATTTTCAAGGGAAGTGCGTTTTTAGTTCTTTTGATACAGTGTGTAAAACCATTTGACCCACTTTGTCCTGTGTCACTTTAGGACTCCCTGTACTTTATGTGTGACTACTTACTCTTATCTTCTCCTCTTTTAGTGTTTTGTAAGTGTTCTGCTTTGTATGAAACGGATGTGATTTGTTTGCCAGCTGGTTTTCACAGGTGGTAAAGGATTAGTCAAGTCTCTGCTGCTGTATTCATTACACGCCTGTATAAAACAACCTAACACGCCCAACCACGAGTTAGCATACACCGTTTACCCTGGCTTTGTTTAAGCTTTGTGAGGTGGTGAAAAGAGATCATGTAACTACACCACAGTCTGCCTTCAGTGGTCATTGGAGAGGAGGATTAGATTACATATAAACTAACCAACTTAGTGTTTCACTACTTACTGACCAAAATATTTGTTTAGTTGCCAGCTGCTAGGAATTCATCCAAGTTACAAAGAACGGTGTGTCATCCTGTGAGATATTTAGTTTCCTTTGACTCCTAGATCCCTTGAACTGTTTAGTACTACAGCGCAACATATTGAACAGAACTGTCAATGTTGATAAAGTAGGTCAAATATGAGACCCTCATGAAGCCAAATTAATGACATGTTTGTTGTTCCAGGTCAAGAGGAGGATGGTCGTAAAGTGCTGGTCCTGAGTTACCCACAGTACTGCCGGTACCGCTCGGTGCTGGTGCGTCTCCAGGAGCAGCCCTCGTCTTTGCTTATAGACCACACGGTGCTGGCTCTGGGGGGCATCGCGGCACTTGGAGGGGCCGCCAGGATCCTCTACTGCAGGGACACATTCGAGCACCCCTCCCTCCTGCACAACGACAGCATCTGTGATCAGTTTGGTGAGTTTGTAATGCTTTCACAAGAACACATTTATCATTGTTCAGTTACATGGAACAAATGTTTCACTCGCTTGAACCTGTTTAAGTCTGGCAATGGAAAAGAAAGAAAAGGAATATTTTATCATGGAAATCTTTAAATATTTATAACATTTAAGTTTGCAGCGTAAACCTTTTTAGAAAATATATGTGTTACACCACATTTGACAATCTGTAACATACACATCATTTTGTTTAGGACACAAGTGACTAATTTACAAGAAGAAAAATGCATTTAAAAAATATGTTCACTTTGAGCATAGACTTTCCTTCACCACTACCAAGTCGAGCGAGGTGCCAAAAACACACATGGTACAGCTCTCCAAAAGATTTGATAAGAGCGTGAGCACATGAAGTGGGTTGCTGGTTATTTTGAGTGCTAACGTGTATGTGGGATGGACTTAAATAAACATAGTGCTAGAGTTTAACACTGTGAAGCAATGTGTCACCCTGAGCAACAGTATGAGGCTCATTATGTGTTTCAAATAGTTTCTGTGCAACATACTGTAACTATACACTCATGCATTAAGATGTTGTTGGCATTGTTCTTTGGCACTGCTTTTGTGCAGTAGTAATAGCTGTTTATAGTACCTACAGTGTTGATTTTGTCTCTCAATGGGTGCTTTTGTGCAGAAAGAAGTGCTATATTTATTTCTTGTAAGTGTATTAGAAATTCACATATACTGTACATCCCGTATTCTCTAGTGAACCTTGGTAAACTTAATTATACATATCTTAATTATACAAACAACTTATAGTTACATTAGTTTTACCTTGGTCAGTGTCACTACCTGTAGTAGTAATCAAAGTCATCAGTGTTGTGGAATGTTCTTGAGTATTTGCTTTTATTTTTATTTATTTTTACCATTCAGTCTCTAGTTAGGAATATGGAAAGTTCTGGAACATGTCTTTCCATTCACATAGTGTTTTTCCTGTCCTTCTTCTATCCACACATTTTATTAACCTTACGCCCAGCTAAAACAAAGGCATAACATGATGAATCCCTCTTTATATTTCCTGTGCTCGGGACGGGAGCGCGCTGCAGCTCTGGACACTTGTGCTGGATCAGTTTTGACATTCCCAATAACAGCTCCTCTAGTCCAAAAGTCATTGTTTTCTGATCCTGTAAAGTCACCCATCAGTATAGCTTTTTAAGAGATCTGCAGAGGTGAAGGCAGGAGGAAAATGGTTTTAGGAAGAAAAATAAGTTATGAATAGTAACCTGACTTCCTGCGGCTGCTGTTGCTCATTCACTTGGCCCAATAATGCCATTCCTGAGTGGGCCACATTTAAGCTAAGGTTTATTTTGAGAGCCTCTGGGAGCTCCAGGTCTGACTGTAAAGACTTGCTGTGTGCTGTTACTCACATGAAGGTTTATGAGGGCTGAACCACCTTTTAAACATGCTGTAAATGCTGTGTTTGTGACTGTGTCAGACAATAAAGACAAGTCGTTGACTGAAGTCATAGGCATGTAATCCATATTACATTATTGTAATATGGATGTTTGAACAGCAGTTTGTTTGCACATATGCCTAAAGGTGTGTGCTCCTTTCCACAAAGAATTATAGTTTGCATATATATTACTTTAATTATATCATAAAATAATACTGTTTGTTATTTAATTGTAAAGTATTTTAGAGTTCATCATCTCAGCAATTATGAAACACTATGCTTTCAATTGTGCTACATTGTAAATCACAGTTTTTCTTAGGACAAAAAAGAGGGTTCAGTGCTGGTGAAAAAGCTGTAGTTGCAAAAAGCAGTGCCTCAATTAAAGCAAAACTATAATAAATAAAGAAAAATTGTGTAACTAAACTTCTGATAATAATTACAAATGATCTCAATATCTGGTCTTATCTTGTTCTCTTGCACCCAAACTCATGTGGTGTCTCGTCTTGTGAGAATTGCGTCCCATCCCACCACTAGCTGCTGTCAAACTATAAAGACTCATTGTAATGTATATGCTTTATCTTTAGTATAAAATCGACCTGAGCCGTTCTGAGACTTTGTTCTCATCTCGCCTTGATGCAAATTCTGACCTTTTAAATTCAGCCAAATGTGCTGTGGCAGCTCTAATAGCTGTCTGTCTTGTCTGCGCTAATTCATGAAAGTGTGTCAGGCGACCTCAGGGGGTAGAGAAGAAGAGGAGGGAGGCAACTAACTGCTTTTGTGGCGACTCTATTGTGTAAAGATCAGATGAAAGCTCCTCCTGTATCTTCTCCTTCATATTGGTTCAACATGAAGCTAAGAGGTGTGCATTGCTTATACACTATTGATTAACCCATCTCTGACATTACGTCCTTTCTATTGATTTGTATATTTTGTTGAGCCTCCTGTATTTCCTCCCCCCTGTACTGTACATAATTCATGTTTTTTGTTCCTGTCACATTCGATGTCCTTGGCCGTGCGCGGGCCCGAACTGCAGGTTGTGCGTGTAACCAGATCTGGGAGCCCTGCGATCCATATTCATGTCGGGCATCAGCTGTCACCCCTGCAGCTGCTCGCCTCACGGGGAATGACACAGTTTTTGTTTATAATTATCGTGCATTCTTTACCAGTGAGCGATTGATTATACCCGTGCTAGTCTGCGACCCTGCCTAAATGTCTTGCCAGGAGAATAGTAGAAATCACTGTGAAGATAAAGTTGCGCTGGAAAACATAAACAAAGTCTCACATACTGTGTAATAATATTGGCATTTCTGCTGCAGTGCTTGAGCGGTGAGAAAAAGCCCGAAAATAGTGTGAGTGGGAGCAGTGAATGACAGATGACGGTTGTGCTATTAGCTGTGGTGACACTGTCGGGCACATACATTTGGCAGCGATTTGCAGAGGCTGGAGCATAAACATTTGTAGCCTGGGCGTTTCAGTAATGTATATCACGCCTGTGTTTGAACAGGGCTTTAGTTCACCCTGACAGACGCTTTTTTAAGGAAATATTATGACTATGACCTGCCATATTCCCCTGATTTCAGTTATGCTGAAGTTATGCCCCAGAACTGCTGACCTTCCTGTCGCCTCCCTGGTCGGAAACCTTACACTGCTTATGTGCACATTGCTTAAATCAACAGTATTTTCAGAGTTTGTGAGGCAATCATTTTTGAAGCAAAGCAGCTGACTATTTCTGCCTGGTTCTTATTTGTTGAAGATTTGAAAGCTTATTCGCTTTTTGGCTCTGTGTTTTCTGAATCAGAGATCTGGGTTTTGATTTGTATTTTAAAAATGCAATGCCTAGTTTGATAATCCAACAAGGCAACAAACTGTTTTTTATGCTGGTGCCCTTTCTGTGTAATCACTTTATTTTGATTTGACTGGATTTAAATTGCTCATATCGTTTTTTTTGCTTTGTATTGTTGTTCTTTCTTCTCCATTAAACACTATAAATATAATGCTGTTAAAATGTTGAAATAATACATTTGGTATCTACCTATCTAAACATGTATGTAAATATATCTCCTCATAATTAAAACTGAATGATAAATATCAGTACCATTTGAAAGCTTCTCAAACACGCACTGCCTTGTTGGGTTGGGTCACAGTTTGAACATACAGCAGTGATGTCATTGTTTCCACAACTTGAACCACTTTCTCACTCGTCTTTCTTTAAACTTGAAATCTGATTAGATGAAATATGCATACAGCAATACGGTCCCATGACAGCACCGTCTGTTAATGTAATAGGCAAATTGCTTGCTAAGCTCATGTTTTCCCATCTCCTCTGCAGAATTGTCTTAACCACCGGCCTATGAATTTTTCATTGTCCATATGTCAGGGTATACGGGGGCTGTCGAGGAGGACTTTAGAGGAGAAAAGAGCACATGTTGTCATTTCATAATCATACACTGCTATTAAAGGAATATTGTATGGTACATTGCTCGACATGAGCTGTCTAATACATTTTCTACACTATATACACAATAAATGTATCATATTATATAAATGTAATTTTTAAGTACATGGCTTCATTTTATTGTACACAAAGGCACAGGCTGCAGCTTTATATAACTCCACTCAAAGAGCTGTCTGCTTTTCATCCTGTATTAGTACAAAGCATGTACATAATGCTCTACAATTTAGTCAATTATTCCTACTGTGCCTTGCTGTTTATCTATTTGACCAAAAAGGGACTATTGTGTTGGAAACTTTTCAACAGCCTTGATCTGCTTTTTACATACAGCACCCGATTTTCTCTCAGAGAACCAGTAAAAATAAAGAAAAACTGACTCAATTAACTTATCCACGTATATTATTATTTTTTGAGTTAACATTATATTCATATTTGATTATGATTCATATACATTATGGTTTCCTATACATTAAAGGTGGTATGGACGATTTTTTTCAGCAAATATTTTATCATTTTTCCTCGTGGCGTGGATAAATCATTTGTCCTGCCATGTATCAATCATAAAACGCACCTACCGCTCACCTGCAGCCGCGTCAGGCTCGTCCCCACGTTTCCGCGTGCCTAAGCGCATTGATCTATCATAATATAGTTCCCTCAGTGTACGGGGCAAAATGAAGACGGAGAAAGACAGTTCAAGCTGACGCAGAAGTGGACAGAAATCTACGGGAGACGAGCGATGCGATGCACTCCAATGCGCTAATAAACAAACGCACGTGTGTGTTGTATCAGTCCGCACGGGGGAGTGCGCACGCGCACTTCCACCTGCGTTCTCAAATCGCCGAAAAATCGTCCATACCGCCTTTAACATAAAAATGTTTGAAAAAAGATAAAAACAAAGTTTGAAATAATAGACTGAATCTTTATTTAGGCCATAGGACCTTGATGTAATCTGAACTAACTTCACCTGAATTTTTTTTTTATTAAATATGATATTTAAATTTGAGTTTACAGGGATTAAATATGTTTTATGACACACAAACTGCAATGACTTATGCAAAAGGAGTTCTTTAGCAGTAAAAATTGTTCTGATTGTCCTAGGACAGCACCAATGACACATAAAGATGCAGCAGGGTCTGGAGAGTAGAATGAGACACAATCCTCAACCTCAAAAAATGTTTAGGCAGTTGTTCTGAAGCCATATAATGTTCATTCATCTATACTGGATAGAAAGCTTTCTCACCAGTTTTATTGTGCTTTAAGGCATTGCACACATGTGGTTGTTACCACTTTGGTGCTGTGGGACAGTCGACCACGTGGTCATTTGCCAAATGTCTCTACCTTCAATCAACAATGGATTCATTTTGTGCTCTGAAAACATGTCAAAGATTAAAAGAAAGTGGTTGAGAATTTCCACATGGTTTATTTTCTACCGCCCCAAAAAAGAGGGTCTCCGTGTCAATGGAGGTTTTGATGGGCAAACAGAAATGAATAAAATACTTTGTTTATAGTTTCAGTTGCTATTGTCAATTGCAAATTTTCTACAAGTCTTTTATATTTTTTATTTTAAAACCTGTAACAAAGGGAACAAAATCACTTTTATTTCAGTGGAGTTATTGAAAGCAGCTGACAGACGCTGTATTTCACAAAGCATGTAATCAGTGACTATATATGGCATGCATTGTACGTAGAGTGAAAAACTACTTCTGCATGACTTGTACAAACAAGTTGACTTTTCATTTTAGGACTATGCGATAAAGGCTGCAAATGATAAGGGCATTTTGGGCAGAACTTGTGCAATTTAAAACTGTGATAAACAGCCGAGTTTGCCATTAATAACTCTCTGTCAGGGCTAAGCGCTCCAGGTCAACCTCATTCATAACACACGCATAATTATTTAATCAATACGCAAGACAAATGTGTGTCTTTGTGCGGCGTAAACAAGATGAAACGCATGTTTTTCAAACCTATAAAAGTCTCCATTTGAACATGAGTGTTTTCTTTCCTCCAAATCCTGTTCTTGTTATGGCTAAAGTTGAGTGAATGTGTCTCTCTAATAAAAATTACAGGACGACGTGTTCGAGCCTGAGTTACCGCCTGTGACTCATCATGTAACCGTAGACGCTGTTTACAAAGGCTTGTGTCTTTGGCCGCGGCGCTAATGCAGAGAGAGTCAGCCTGTTGTTTCAAGTGTCAAGAGCTTTTATAACACAGGCAGGTGGAGGCTTGTTGTTACGCTAAAAAATTTAACTGGTAACAAAAACAGCATTATTACACAACTAACGGGAGGGTGTTATGTACTGTAACTCATTTCAGGATTTTTCCACAGTTACGCAAAACCTTTTGAAAAATGATTACAGCCATCATGTCTTTATTCTTTCCAAATGATTCTTGTAAAATGTACAGCTGCTGTTCCTGTTTTGATTTTTTAAATGCATAATACAAACCAGAAGTGTTTGGCCTAGTTTGTTGTGGGAATTATTCATATTTCTAATCACAATAGCCATTCAGATGATAAAGTCCCTATGTTTGGGCTCATTGGCCAGCTCAATCCCATCAAGTGTAACTAGAGCGTGATCTATTAGAATACATATGTTTTATTGATGTATGGCTTCGTGTTTATCCTGGCATTCATTTATTTATAGGTCGATGCTGTGATTTTTTTTTTTCATTTGCAGTAATGAATAGGATAAGCCTTGAAGCTTATCCACTGCTCCCTTTCATCTCTCTCTCTCCTTTTCCCCGTTCCCTCCCTCTATCGCTCCCTCGCGCTTCAAAAGCCAAATTGAAATAGTGTAGTTTTTTTAAAGCCGCGTCGTTGCTGCAGTCTGTCAGTATCAATGATGCGGAAGTGCTTGAAGGTTATCCCATTTTAGTAAATCCTCCACATGATGTAACTTTGTTTTACACTGAACAACAGAATGACCGTTTGGGACAGCTCCTCCTGGTGTGAATCTATTGTTATCTCAAGGGTCCTTAGGAATTCAAATGACCATAGCTTTAGTCCTTTCCTCAAGTTTAGTGATCCAAAATATTATAATTATTGTTTTGTTTTATGTCATTTTATTTTGGTTGATAATTTTCACCACATAAATTCCTTACGGTGATAATTTGGCATGTTTTGAACTTTTCTTCTAAATCATTGATACCTGGCACTGTGTGAATTTCACATTACTTAGAAAAAAATAGCCATAAGCGTTTTCTTGTGAACGCTGTGTAAGCAGAGGCAGTGGATATAAGCTCACTTGTCAAATATTCAACGCTCACATTCTGTTGTCGTACTTGTCATAGTATTTTCTGACAGCGATGCAACGTGAGTAATAGCAGAGGAACAACGTGCGCCTCTGGAGTGACGCCAACATCACATGAAAGCATTTGTATAATTATAATGCGTGGGCTTTAACAGTACATACGCTAAAGGAGATAAGGCGATATTATTCACTTCCAGCTGGGTCAGAGGTCGCTGCACAGCTCATTGAGTGAAAGTGTGTTAAGATTAAAGCCAGTGAAATGTGATGTGTGTTAATAAGTGCCTCCGTCATGGGACGATCACATGAGATGGACAAAATGAAAATATGGGAAAGATGTTTCATTAGCTCAATTTTCAGCTTGTTTCAAAGACAAATTAAGTTACAAAATGTATCTTGTAACATGTTTATGGCTTTCTCTGGAAATGCTGAGAGCATTTATGAGCACACATTCACACCCTGTCAAAGCACAGCACAATGAATCCTGATGAGAATGATTTCATAATACAATAATAAACTTCTTTGAACACTTTAATTGGCTCTTCCTGGAATGGCTCAGCTCCGCTTCATTTGATCTGATGAAAGAGTAATGTTGTCTCTCCCTGGGGGAACATTCACAAAGGCGCACAAATAATGAATTAAGGACACTAGTTTTTCTCCAAACAGCAGCTAAAAAACAGAAGACAAATTCCTCTAGTGCTTGTTGTCGCTCGCTCATGTGGTACATTTTTAGGCTTGTTTTAAGAAAACAATAGCCTAGATTCCTGGAAGAGCTGCACATGACATGGTCATGTTTAAGCACTTCTGTCATCACAAACACTTGACATTTTTCCAGAAACATTCCTTATGTGTGATTTGTAGGAACTAAAGAGATCATTGTTTTGCATCTAAAGTGCTTTGAATGTGCGGCTTGGCAAGGAGTGCAAATTGATTTGAAAGCGTCTGGTGTATCTAAAAGGCAAACTGAAGGAGGCTGTGCAAAAAAGCAATAGTGCTATGTAACATTAAACTGACAAAGTCCTGATGTCCTCCTCCAGAAGTGATATTAACAGTGGCAGCAAAAAGTAGCACCACTAAAATTAAACCTCACTACTTTACTTAATGCACATGTCCTAATTCTCCTGTTAGATTATTTAATTATTATTAAATGATTTTACACCTTCTTTTAACAACAGACATTAGTGGTGGAAAAAGTGCAACCACAATCCCAGATTATTACCTCTAAGATTAGTGGCTTGGAGGAATGTCTCAGCTCAAAAAATGCACAATAAAAATACAGGTATATTTTTAATGTCTTGGTAAACACAAAGTCGCTAGAATGTAGGCTTGTCTCCATGGCAACCTCGACAGAGCCCAGCCTGTGCATTTTGACAGCATTTCCCTGATGATGATTGATAATTACTACCTGACTTGCCGTCCCCGTCTCCACAAACATATGGCGCGAGCTGCCCTCCACCATATATCTGCCAAAATGTCCGCTTTTTCTGATAATAGCTTTTTAATGTGGTGCGTTTTGTTGTTGCACGCATAGCAATCATTCCCTTCACACCACCGCCACCACCACCCCACCCCTTTGTAATTACATTTGCTGCTCGTTCACATGGTTATTATAGGAAACCGAAGGAAATGAATTGAAGAGAAAAGTCCAAAAGAGTCATGCAGGTGGTAGAAATGCTTTTTTATAACCCTTGGACTAAATGTAAACCAGACAATTTATGGGATTAACATAAAGAGGCCACTTTCTATAATAAAGTTTCCCATTTGAAAATAACAGCTGATAAAAGCTGCAGAAGTCTGTTCCGCTAGAGTCTTGCTTTTTATGCGGTGCGTTTCGTATGCCTGATATTTAGATGCAATTGGAAGCAATCTTGTTATATTCAGAGGCCATAGAGGAGGACATCAATCTATAAACATGATTTATCCACTGCACACTATCTAGCAGGCATTAGCATAGTCTCTCTCTGTTGTGGATCTCATTACCTGACTGTATACCAGTCCAGCCTCCATACACTGCATTTGAATTCAACTCAACAAAAAGAGGAAAAGTCCTTGTCCATTTCTCGCTGTAAAAACTCCTGATAGTAAATCATTTAGTGCTCCACCACTGGAGTATAGTTGCATTATGCTCTTCTTTATTCACATTCTTCAATTGTTTTTCCTCCATGTTAACATTCACCGTAACATTTGGCGGTCCTCTGGACCCTCCCCTTATCTGCTGCATTGTTTTTTTCCCAACTGCAGTGATCCAATGTCTTTTAAAATCTAACTTTGTGTTAAGCCAGTAAACAGTGTCACAATTTCCAAATGCAGTTTTATGCTTTTTTATGGTTTATATTTTTGTGAAATTAAACATTCACAATTATTGACCAAACATCAGTAAAATCATTCACATTTTCCAATAGATCACAATTCCTCTAGTATATGAGCAGCTTTATGAAATCAAACTTAAACCAACAGATAAAAAACACTTACCCACACACAATAATAATAATCAATATTGGAATAATACATATTTTGCTTATTACATACTTTATAATGAGTATATATGAAGCGTGTATTTTTAGCCTATGTAATACAGTTAATAGATTTACACTTTCTACCACCAAATGTAAGAACTCAGAACCTTAAGTTCACACTGTCCACATCACCCATATGTCATTGATACATATGAGGCACACCTGCAGCTCAGACAAAACTATTCTTTTCTAGCAGCGTTTGAGTGAGGTCTGCCACAGGCTACGTCTATAAACAAGCTCTGTGAAAGAGATAATGATGCATAGGCACACAGCTGTCAGTCTGCCAGCCAACACCAATCATCTGTGAGCCAAATAAAAACAGGCTGCTGCCCATATAATGCCATATTTGTATAGGAAATTAGGGGTTTGGAAAATAGAGTGGAACAAGGTGTCAGCAGCAAGTAGGAAGAGATCTGGTGAAGACACAGACATTTTACATGAATTTACATACATAGTATTACAGGGGGGAGATATATCTGAAAATGGATTGTATGGCAATTGTGGGTGTGGAGTTTTTAAATTAGAATATACTGTATATTGTCTATTATGAAAAAATAAAACTGACTTCAAAAAGAGACAGAAATATCTAGTGTTGCCTTTTGTGGTTCATTTTATGGTCGGTTCACGTTTTGTGCTAGACTAATTTATTTATTAACATTTATTTAACCAGGTAGGAACCTCTTTTTCAGGGGTAACCTGGGGCAACCTTAACCAAGACATTTAAAGGCACATTTTAGCAGTCCTGATGCATTGTCAAATATTTTTATCGAACAAATTGAAAAATATCTCACCCCATAGCAATTTATTTACGCATAAAACTATTCAAATTTGTGATTATGATTGGATGAGAGTTTGACAATTTAGTTGTGTGAACCAAAAATTATACGGCATAAAACATTGAAACCTTAAAAGCCTTACAAATCGTTGCAGGGCCAGAGTCTTATTATTAGTTGTATTTATTCTTAACCTTTTAAAATGTTGAAATTCACTGCCTAAGCAACCGTCAGACTTCAAGTGGTGTTTTGTTCAAAAAGGTGGCTTTCAATGTTAAGAAATCTCACCGAAAGCTACTTCTAAAAGTGTGGCTGGAAGAAAGGACAGGGTTTTGAGAAAAAGCAGGTGGTGCGGACATCGGGGTGAGTGGGTTGACCCTCGGGGGGATAGTTTAAGTTTGTTTAGAAATGGACCAGACTAATCTCAAATAGATGGGTCTGGAGGGATTCGCACTGGGTCAGTAGTAGACTATGATGCATGACATGTCCAAATAGACTCTAAAAGTTTGTGGAAAATGTAAAATTATTTCTCTGCTGCTCCACTGTTTACTGCATTCGAATCTTTATCTTTCTGTTATATTCGAAGGTGGAATCTTGTCACAGAAGACCTTGGCACAGCAGAGACGTGCTTGTAATAGCTGTAACCAGTATCCATTGTGATGCTTCAGAGCGAGCCTTTCCTCATTAAATTCAGAATAGCTCTTAGTGACGGCGGAATAAAAATATCCTGCAGATGCATTCACAGACTGCAGAACAAAAATACGCCGTTATGTTATTATTGATATAAAATCTCTCAAGGATGTGGTCGTGACCTTAGAAAATACACTCTGTTTTTCTATCTAACACTGATAATCTCCTTTTTGTAATTACAAGAAATTAATTAACACATGTATCATGTTTCAACAGACAGTTTGATGATTAATAAAAACATTGCAGTGTCCGCCCACACGTTCCTTGTCGCTCTCTGGGTACATTGTGCAATTCTGAACGCCAGTGGATACAGAGATGCTTGAAGTATTACTGTTCATTAGATACTTTTTGTGCTGTCTGTGTGTCTCAAATGACTGTATGTCGAAACCTGCCCGGAGCGCAGGAACAGAAGAATAACTCCTCTGTCGCATGTGACAAAGTGAGAATTATGAGCATGTCAAAAATAGCTGATATTAATACATGAAACACCAAGGCAACTGCAGTTAGCAACTAAATGATGGCGAGAATGTGCAGTCAAATACAGAATGTTAAACAGATATAATATGATTTAATATTTGAACGTCAGTTTTATCAGTGTCACCCTAAACAGGCAAACGACACCTCCCTGGTAAAAGGATATGACTGAACACATATCAAATACCACGCTTAATGTGACACTATGACTGCACATAGTAGACATAGTTTCACCTACTCTACATCCTGTTCAAATTTCTAGAAATATTGAGCACTTGTATTTTTAATGTATTGGGAATTTCTGTTTGCAAACACATTGTCACAATATAAAACGTTTGTGTTATGAATATGTGTGAAGAAACATTATATCTTACCATCACCTAAATTAAGTCTAATAATATTCACTTTTCTTTAATTCACTCTCTTTCCCATTTTCAATAGATGACCATATATTATGTGACCAACTTTATAAATGTGACCAGCTTTGTGAAATATTTGAGGATTATTTTTAATTCACTAAAATGTGTCTAAATTGAATAGAAATCTTCAAAAATATAATCAAGATGTAAAAGATTCTTCGCTTGCCTGTGTCTTAATAAGTATGTTTTTGCACATTTACATGTGTACCTTTTCTAAGAGAATGTATTTACAGATTTGCATATTCAACTGAATGTGTACATTTTTGTAAGAAAAAATAAACAACAGATAAAAAAGCACTTTTTTTTAAGTAAAAAATTAGATTTAATTGTTACATTTATTATCAATTTTACTTCTAAGAATATTTAGCACCCCGAAAAATCCCCATTATCAATTACCTGAATCATGACATTCCTATTTCTACAGTCTTTCGTCCTAAAGCCTGGAGTGCCATGCTTGAATCCTTGAAAGAGCTGACATATTAGACACAGTGAAGACATGTCCTCAGCTGTCGTAGTCTGTACCTCCTTGTCTCACTTTCCCGAGCTTTAACATCCCTGGTGAAACATTTACTGCTTCATCGATTGAAGCCACTGTCCTTTGAGTTTAATTTAGAAGCCGCTATGTTCCCTAATTAGTCTGTTTCTACACAGTAATCCAATGCATACTCAATTCTCTTCACGCTACCTCTCGCTCTTGATGCAAATTTGTGAGAGCCTATAGTTCTTATAGACTGCGGTGAATCTGCTGTACCTGCTGTAACCCTGAATGCACAAGCAGCGTGACCTTCTTTATCTGTTGTGTGGGCGTATTCACGGGCATAGGCTCATTTACAAATGTTTCTCAGGGATCTCTCCACTCAGTCAGATACTTATTTGACCTCAAACTGTAGGGTCACCATGCACCCAGGGGGCTGCAGGTTTTAGAGGCAAGTGCTCTGCTTTGAAAACATGCATGCCTTTGAAGATATGTTATTGTTATCTGTAGTGAACTGTGGGGCTGTGTATTGCATTTATGTGATGTTTTCTTTACTTAAACCTTGAACACGGTCATTAATAGTCATATGATTATTACTAATAGTCATTATTATAACCGATATCAGTGACTATGATACTTGAGAAGATGTCAATGATGGCATATTACAATGACTGATTAATGCATCATGCGTCTTATGCAGAACCTTTTAAATGAGGCAGATATTCTGTTTTAACTAGGAAAGATTCATAGCACTGCTGCATGTGGTAGAGAAAAAGTATAATGGATTAGGAAATTTCATTGAATGTATTTTAGGTTATAACACATGTATAGAATATCAACATTATAGTTAAAAAGTAGTCAAGTCTAGATTACATTTGTGAGTTGTGAGGCCATAAATCAAGCAAAGACAGACAAACCTGTATCCGGCTGCCGGCTGTTGTTTTCTTCCTGGGGGCCTGTACTTTGTGGTAAATGTCATATTTTGCAACACGACTGTTACCTTTGGAAGCAGACTTGCTGATAATTGCTGAGTGGGTGTTGGATCTTTAGTGAATTTGCAACAACCAAGTGAAGGGACAAAATATGTCAAAACATGTTGAGCATTTATAATTTGCTCTTCCTGTCAGGACTACTTCTCCAGCTTCACCTCTCTGTCAGAATCTGAACTTGGTGAAAATAATCTCAAATGTATCTTTAGAGAAGTGGGAGGTATTATTATGTGAAAGGAGTTTGAAAAATGTAGACTGAGTTTGACTGTGGGATTTATATTCATATTTCATGTCTGCTTAGTCAAAACAGTGCTCTCATCTAAAGTAATTTATTGACAACAAGAATGTTTCATTGAGCTCAACATTTAGCTATCAGTACTCGAAGCAGAGTTCAGCAGCTTTTTTAATTTTTTTAAATCAGTAATATATTTTTTCACTCTTTCTACGCTACTTTAAACTAGTGTTGCCTCCGCTGTTCATCATTAGATTCCACTAAACACTAAACCCACTTACAAGTCAAAATAAAATAATTATTACCTCAAGAAACATATCCTTAACCCATTAAGATTTTTCTCACACAAGTACTTCTCTAAGAGCAACTGCAAATCAGACAAATGTGTGAAATGACAGTGGTGCAGGCAATACATTCATCTTCAATTCCAAATATGGCGAAAATAATGTGTCTTTTTTATTTTACATAATATTAGTTTGATACAGTGTGGGTATTTTATGAGCTGTAGGTGATTATGAAGTGTACAATCTTTCATTTTGCCCTCAAGATAATTCACCCAGAGCTGGATAATGATAAAATGGCTGTCAAAAGTGAAAGATCACATTGCATCAAAGTGATAATTTATCAATTTATTTTAATTTCCGTCTGCAGAATGATTGCATTATCTTTATTTATTAAGTGAACAAAAGTCAGTATTAAATATGTTCTGGGTCGATGTGTAGAGTGTTATCTCCCGAAGCATCCATCACACCAACAACCCGTCGTCTCTGTTCCTCTCAATCAATCAGTCCATTTTGCTGCAGCTCCCCCTGGCTCTCCTCTGTTGACTCACCCAACCAGCAGAACCCTTCCTGAGCCTCTTTAATGAGACAAACGCTGTATGTAACTGAGGCGTTGGTGCTGTATTTAATTCAATCTGAAGGGACTGGATTATTAGACTAATCTGCCTGGTTTGGGCTGTTAGCGGCTGAGAGGCTGTGCACGTGGCGGCTGAAGTGGTTGTGACTTCCACGGCTCAGGGGCTGCGCTCAGTGACAAGCTGTGATGGATGCACCCCCCCGGGAGTAACCCTCACCTGGAAGAGTCTATCCACCTCTGCATGGTCTCTCTGCTTGTCCTACACTTGTCCTGTGTCATCGTTCACAATGCCACCACACTCTGTTTCTAACAAGTCAATCCAAAATCTTTGTTTTATTAAAGTGCTTTGTGATAGGTTAGTTTACACATTTCACTAAAACCTAGTGATTATATTTGACTCTTTTTTATCCCCTATTTTGGTGAAGTTTATAATGGTACAGCAGATGTAACACTGTTAGAGGTAATTCCATAACTGTTACCTAGCAACAATGCAGGAAACAAGTGCAAAAATCCATCTAATAATAATAAAAGCTTTTGTTAAATGTTTAAACTGTGTGAAATTGTGTCTGTTGTATGTTAATTATCTCTGCATTTTTAATGAAATGTCGCTTATTGAATGACATAAAGGGATTCTGTTTTAGAACTCAGCTTTACTTCCTGTAGTTTTTATTTTATTCATTTATTAACCTATGGCAATTTATGACTGCACATGAATCATTAAAAAAGATGTACACAATTAAGAGATATTATAGAACAAATAAAAGCAATGATCAACTTTTATTTGAATTTTTTTCCTCGCAAATAGATACTAGACTGATGTAAATCTATAATAAATATTGACCACATGTTCCATCCCATCAAACAAAGGGAGTACATTTGTGTTTTGACTGAAATTATTGCAATAATATAACTATTACCATTATTGCTAAAAGAGGAAATATTTAGTAGTTTAGAAATTACATTAAATGCCTTACATAATTGCACCCTGTCCTTTTTTGTAATTGTGCCACATTGGTATTTCCTTTTGATTAATCTTGCAAACTTTGAAGGTGTGAATTCAGAAATGTATTTTTGCCAAAAAGAAGAAATGCATTGCTGAATAGATCTTCACTATATCAAAGTACTGCAATTTTATAATACATTTAAAAATATTTTTTTTCTTTGAATAAAAAGGTTTCATCCGTTCATAATTTGTCAATTTTAAAATCACACAATCCCAGTGTGACAGTGGCTCTGGTCCAGAAGGAGGTGGAGGTCACAAAGCCTGCTTTTAACCCTTGATGACTCCAGCTCTAATTTTGGTTTGCCTGAGGAAGTATTGTGTGTGCTAAAACAGTCTCCTTGACAAAAACACTTAATGCCCACAGGATGTTAAAAATACACCACCCTTCTCCCCCGGTGCGGTCAAATCATTACACTACCATGTGCTCTCGTCTATGTTTCCATTGTGCAGATCAATCACACAGCAGTTTTTTTTGAGTTCCTATGCATTTATGTAACATCTCTACAAAGCGATCAACAAAGAGGAACAAATAAAACTCCTGTAAACTCCTCCATTTGACCTTTTGTGAATGCATTTCCACAAATACTAAATGCACTACTTAACCTTTGCAGATAATTACTACATGAGTGGATTCAGACTCATTTGCTCCTGTTTCCGTGTTATGTAGCGGTGCTCGACTGTAATTGGTGCATTTTCTTACATAGCACTATTCGACCTGATGAAAAATGTAAACAGGCAGGTTATGTAACCGAGTATAGAGTGTCAGGGGGTTTGTTGTGGGGGACTAAAAACAGAACTACTCTCTCTGGGTGAGACTGACTGCGGCAGCAGTGTTTATTTTTAGGACATGTTTTAAAGGATAATTAAGTGTCCGTGAACAATGGAGTCATCAGTATAATTTATATTGCATAATATTTGCACGTGTTTTGTATTATGCAACAAACATAATGGTTGACATTAGGACAGTATAAACACATTCAAAATACATTGGTTCCTTAGTAAACTATTTATAAGGTATTAATAAGCACTTATTTGTTTATGTACTTATATGGTATTTATAATACCTTATAAATGTTAATAAACCATTAACAAAAGTGTTATTAAACCATTTAATATGCATTAATATGATGATAATTAAACTATTTTCAATAATCAAGTGATAAATGCTTGTAAATTATGTATAAGTGTTTATACAAAAATAAATAAATAACTTGTGCTTATTAATTACTTATAAATAGTTTACTAAGGAACCTTATTTTAAAGAGTTTAAACCAATATATTTTAAAAAGTTGAACTTAGTAAGATGAAATAAAACAATGATCAAAATCAAAATATTGATTTATACTATTTTATTTTTGTATTTATAATTCTTGTAAAGCTGAAATAGTAAAGCAGAGTTATAGTTTTAGCTAAGTTTAGTTTAATCTTTATCTGCGACATTAAGCTTGTAAAAGACAAATATGTAAGTAGCTCATTTCCATCTGCAGTCCCTGAAGTAATAATGTAGTAATAACTATTATTATTATTATTATGATTATTATTATTATGATTAATAATAATAAATAGTTGTATTTTTATTTGAGTGCAGAATATAAAATTGTAATAGCATCTCTATTGTGAAACCATAGCAATAGACAGCCCTGATGTGGTCTGCTCTTTATGACTATTGATTTGTCTTTATGTAATACCACACTGTACGAGGCGCTTGCTACAAATTCACTTAGTCCATAACTGCCTCAATATGTTTCTTTCCAGTAAATCTGCTCTGTGCTTAGCTCACAAAACAAACACCACCTAAATAAATTAGATTTTCTGTGAGCTTTTGAGTTAATTAGAAAATGGAGGATTAAGAGCGGTGCAATAACCAATGTTTGGAGAAAACTGAAACCTACACTCTTTTAAAAGAAAAGATTACAGTGTTTAAATTGTTTCTTTATGCCACAGGGATGACAAATGAACAACAAACGTCCTTGGTATTTTTCCCCGAGCTGTTTCTCTCCGGCAGAGCAGTTGGGAAATAACAACTTCAAGTGATATGTTGCTGACTCACTATCATTTCAGCCTTATTAATGCTTGGCTTATGTAGCTGCTTGTATTGCCGCCTAATGTAATCATCCTTTTGTGCTATTCTAGATAAGATTGTAAAATAAGGGGACTCTGTGTGTGTGTGTGTGTGTGTGTGTGTGTGTGTTAACATGGTTTAATTGACATTGTAGATACATGGCTGGATTATTTAAACATTTCATCTGTTATTTTTCCCCCTCCTCACTCCACTGCTCCATCGAGCTTATCTCTGTTTGTGTTGCTATATCGAGGCAAGGCACTCAGCCAAGAAGTAACATTACATTCACGGGTTGACATAAACGTGGGTGTACAAAGGACTTGCAGGGGCTTTAAATACTTTATTGTGTGTGTAATGTGAACTGAGCAATTATATCTGCCTGCTTTTCAAACAAAGAGCTCATATCAGGCAGGTTCATGTGTTTTTAATTAACAGTGTTGAGAGGGATCGCTATAGGGAACAAAAATGGCTTTATGGTTATCTATAAGTTCTATCTTCTACAGTTGTTGAACAAATACCAAAAGTGAAGATAATGCTATGTCTTTTGTGAGAGAAATTGAGTTCTATTTTTATGTATGTAGGTTATCCAGCAGTTAATAAGTATGTCTAAGTGCTTCACAGTTATGTTGCCATCCCTGCAGATCTTAAAAATACATCTGTTTGAATTTAAAGGCAGTTTTCAAGCTGAGAGGGAACTTGAGGACTGTGTTTACTAGCACATTGGAGCAATTTGGCAGTCGGCTCCACACTCAGTACAATGTCGCACTAATCCAGTTTAAAATAATTAGCTACAGGCTAGCAGGCTTGTGAAATTCCATTCCTTTGATTGTGTATGTTCCCATCATAGCCTCCGTACTTACCCAGATTTAGTCCCAAGAAAATGCACATTATTCAGTCACTGCCTAGAAATGTCAATCTCATGTTTTAAAGCCAAACAAAGCCGATAGAGTTCGAGTGACCTACATCACACTCTGTGCTCTTAACCACATCCATTTTCATCTTTGTGTGTTTTTCTCTTCAGCACCTAATCTGAAAGGACGACCTCGAAAAAAGAAACTGTCGGTGTCACAGAGAAGAGACTCCCAAATCCAGGCTCAGGTTCAAGGTCAAGGGTCATCAGGGTCATGCCAGGATTCAACGGAAACCTCAGTTCAGGACCCCTGCAGTGCAGAAATCAAGGCTCCTATAAAGGTAATGAAAAGGATGGACAATGTAAATGCTATGTCCATATTAAATAAATAAATACTAACAGTAAAGTAAGTACAGGTGATCAGTGATGTTTGGGTATATTTAGATGAGTAAATCCATTGTAGTGGAATGTGGAATTTAATTAGAATGTCTAAAGAAAAGCCTAAAGCTTATTGGTCAATATGTAGGTTTGTACTGCTAACACTGCACTCAGAGTATTATTCAACTTTTGCATATTGCACTTTAAAACAAACCTTTATTTTTCTCATATTACTCACTTGCTGAGAATCATCTTTTGAGTCATAGTAAAGACAAAGTGAAGCGAAGGATGAGCCCCTTGACCTCTAAAGAGAGAGATGTGTTACATGCCCAGAATCACTTTTACACTACATCCCTGTGGATATACAGAGACGCACCACATTCAATTATATTTCAATTAGTTTATTTTCATTTTCACTCTTTTAAGACAAAAACGTGACTCAGGAGTTCCCTTTTAAATGCAAAATGTTGCTCCTTGGTATGTAATTATGTGTATATATAATGAATGTAATATCTATTTTACACTTGGTTAAGCTAGATAATGTGTTTCTTTGTGTAAGCTTCTTCATTTCCCTAAAACTAAAACTAATTGAGCTAAAGTAGTATGTTATTTATTATAGTATTACACAAATGCACTTTTCTATGCTTCTGTTCACTTTTCATTATATGTACATTGTGTAGCTACTATTCTATATCGGTTGCAATATTTAATGTGAAGGCGGGTAATATTTGCCCTAAAAGCCTTCCTCAGCCCTTATCCCACTGACCTTGAACAGTTAAATCGATATCACAAATTCTGTCTGAAGCTGGAGTCAAGCCTAATCTGTGATGACAAGAGAAGCTGCTCTATTGACAATCAATCAGATGCAGCCTCCGTGACCCATACAATACATGTTTGGGGTTAAATCTGGACGTGTTCACCCAAACTGTCAGGATTTGTCTAAATTACACTTTGATGCCACAATTTGAATCTAAAATGACTCTTCTTGACTTTTCGCACAATTTTTCACAGATCAAGCCGAGCTGTAAAGTGGTACCCAACGGGAAAATACCTCCAGTAGCCAAACACAAGGCCAACAACCTGCGCAAGTGTGTGCCTGAAGAGAAAGAGCGGGCCAAAGAAAGAGAGAAGAGAGAAGAGAGGGAGGTGACGGTGGAGCAGGAGGAGAGGAGAGAGGAGGAACTGTCAGAGGAGGGTCGGGCGGAGGAGCAGGCCTTTTTAGTGGAGCTTTACAAATACATGAAGGAGCGGGACACGCCTATCGAGAGAATCCCCTTCCTCGGATTCAAACAGAGTGAGTGTTCAAATGTCCTTCACTAACCCCGGACCATGTACCTGTGTTTTTTCTCTTTGTCAGGGCTTCATATTATTTTAATATGAGTACTTTTCTCATTTCTAAATAAACCTGCAAACCTTTTTTAAGTTTTCTTTTAAAGCACTAAAAGCAGAATTAGCATGAATAAGTATGATTTTCTGTTCACATGTGTTGTAATTGAGAGAATTAGCCACGTACTACATAAATTACAGCAAATGATTCTTGAACAAAATACAGCACATTTTGAATTTAATGTATTACTTATAACCAGTTTCTTATTGAATAACTTGCTGCTACTTTTTAACAAGGACACATCATAAACTTGAAAACAAAAAGTAAACTATAACTGACAATATACTTTGATTAATAAAACATCTGTTCTAGTGTAAAGCAATAACACAGGGGTGTGAGAATTGACTCGCAGTGTAAAAGGCTCCAGAGGCTGCCTGTCAGATCACATCGTGAGTGGCTTTAATACAAACAGAGGATCTTCTTATTCCTGTCAGAGGGTTGTCCTGTGAAAGCCAAGAACGTCCTCTAAACGTGCAAAAGATTAGCACATGTGTGGGAAACATCGTCTGCTCCTGATGAAAGATCTCTGATATAGGTTGGATGCACTGTGTGTGCACAGGGCACTGGGCACAAGCCTGCACGAAAACATCACAGAAGACAATGCTGAGAAGTTTGAAAGCAGGAAAGTGAGTTTGTTTTAGCTGTTTGATCTCAAGGCCAGCCTCTAAAGAGAGGCCTTTGAAAACAACTTCTTATTTTAATCAATCAGTTTATTTTACCAACACCTTTTACTGGTCACTTAAAAAGACATATTTCCATTTTAAAGTATAGCTTAAAGTTTGTGAATCCAAGAGTTTATTTAAAGCTAAAAACTAAAGGTAGGCTGTCGCTGTGCTAACCTCACCACAGTATTTTGACAGTCCTGTCTCTTTGATTGCCGACATGTTGCTTAAATAGGTCATTGTGGTTGAGGGAGACGGAGGAAGCATGGAGAGGGAGAATTATGTACCCAACATGCTTTATTTTTAGTTGGCATTTCTCAGTTTGAGCTCAGAATCAAGACGAGGTCCGCACGCCAACTGTTTTACATACAGTACATGCTTTGAATCTCAGAAACAGACACATCATAAGCAAGGCCCTCATTAAATGGTGAAATCATGCTGTTTAAACTTTGTCCTTGGCAGAGAGCGTCTCAGCACACATGCAAGAGAGAGAGAAACAGAAAACTGCAAACATAATTAATACAAAAAGCCCTCAGATGTGTTGTGATTTGATTCCCTTTAAACCAGCTACAAATATATTAAAAATCAAAGCGCTCTCTGTTCTGTGATGTTAACTGAAATTATGTTATTTTTGTAGCGTTTCAGAAATTATATTTTTATTAACTTCTCTGGAGCTTAACAAAACAACAGATGGTCAAATGATTTAGCAGGCGCTTTGCTGTCATAAATGACCAAATGATTCTGTCTGAGTTATTGGAAAACAAATACTATTGAAAATGCCTGTGGCCAGATAAAGGTAAAATGAAGGTTGAAGCGGCATTAGGTGCAATATGTGTACTTAAACTGCCGGTATATTAGTATTAGTGTCATTTTAAGTGTCAACAAAGGCAGCATGTACTACACCATCACTTGAACCACTGTCACAAACACATGTGGGTGCAGCCTGTTGGTGTGAGTGAGTTTGTATTTCTGTAGTGTTGTATTTGCTGCTGTGATTGAAGTCCTGTGTATGCAAGGGCTTGTTGAGAGACGCGTCATGGAGTTTTGGTATTGAGGTGGTGTTGTATAGTGTAAATGCCCTTGATGCGCTGTGTGTGAGAGTCATTATTGCCGGTGTCGCCTGTGTGGCTTGGTGCTTGTGCATCAGCATGTGATTGTGAACATCAGTTCCAATTTGTCTCTCTCTTGCAGCTGTGTTGTCTAATTGCCTTGCCATTGGTGTGTCAGTAAGGCCGAATTGTGTTTCTGTTTTGTCATCCTTATCTCAGTGATAATTGCCCCTGCCGAATAGAGGGGAATTAAGAAAAGAAATTGCTAATGACAAGACTTGTAAGAAAAAGCATGTTCTCTCATTCCCTGTCTCTCGCCTCCCAATACCGCGGTCTATTGTGGTAATTACAGTCCATGCATAACAAGCTAGTTAAAGAGACCAAGACCATCGCACTGTTTCTTCAGTCACAAAGCACAATAAAGTGGAGTATTCAGTTCAAATAGGAAAAAACTACCCAGCTCCCTTTGTTATTCCACCCGTGCATTGACAACGGTCGTACAGAGGAGGGAAGGAAAAAATCAATGCTGTCAAAAGCGGAGATAGGAAAATGTCATTTTGACAAATGCAAGGCTTTGTGTACGCACAGATTGAATTTTGATGGATTTCTTCCCTGGCGAATCCTCCTTTTATTATTTATAGTTCTTGATATAAAAAATTTAAACAATGATGTTATTGAAAGTATAAATATAAATATCATTGGCTAAATACAAAACTCAAATGAACCTTTGCCCCATTGTTTGTTAGACATGTCCTTTGTAGAAGCCCATCAAGGCAGCGGTGATTTTAGTTGAAATATTATCCAAGACTATTTTGATAGGGGCTGTCACTGGTGTTTGCATGGGGAAATCAATGCAAATTAATTTGCATGAGTTCAAACAGACGTATGAGCATTATTGCCAAGCGTTTGATGCTTGTAATGGTGTTCATTCATACCTGCAGGCAGCATCTGAAGGTGAACAAATCTGTGTGTCAGGAAAAGGCACACTGTATTTTATCACGTCAGCCTGTTTGCTCAAGTATTCAATATTCATTTACATCTTTTCAACTGTGCTGCCCTTCACAAAGGGTATTAAAAATAAGCTCTTTTCATCCCACCACGGCAGATCTGTACTAATTTACTGATCTTACGGTACAATGATTCACATGCAAAGTAAAACCTTTATAGACAGGACAATGAGATTTTAAAAACAACATTACTATAGTTTGTATTGCGTGCTTGTGTTCAGTAAATTTCCCACAATCCCTGAATATCTTGTGTTCCTTGTGTCCACAGTCAACCTTTGGACCATGTTTCATGCTGCTCAGAAACTCGGAGGATATGAGTTGGTAAGTATTCACATATGTGGTAATATGTTCGCTCCTCTTTGTAGAAAAAACAAAAACCCTCCCACGCCTCCCTCTGTCTCCCTCCCATTGCCTGTTATAGTATGTTTTGTCTACACTCTTTTTCCCTAAAACCTTGTTCCTTGGTTTCTTCTCTCCTCCTCTGTGTTTTGTGCCTTTTGTCCTTAAGGTCAGAGCTTGTTTTCCCAAGAAGTACGGCTCCTTTTTTGCCAATATGCTTCTGTTGTTGTGAAGCCCCCTCAGAGTGGAAAACACATGTTCCTTCACTCTGCACTGGTCACAAGGAAATTGGTCAAATCGCTCATATTTTCCCAACTCCACAATGACGTAAAATGCACATGTATGCCCAGAAGTGTGTTCCTAAATACACGTACACACACATGGGTCAGAAAGTGTAGGATGTTCACTATACAGTACATGTATTTCCATTGGAGTTTGATGTGGTGATTTTAAAAGGATTACTGTGCCTGTTTTCTTCCCCTTTTTAGTTTCTTTCTGGTATCTGGTATAATGTAATCCAAACAGAAAACCAGACCATGCTATAAACAGGATATAGCTCATATAATCGGCCACTTAAAGTTATATATTTGCAAAAATAATAATAATAATGTTCTTGCTTCAAATGTTAGCTGGAGGAATATCTGAGTTCATGATATTATACTGCATATTATGTTTGAAAATTAAATGTTTAAGATTCTATAATGGAACAAATTGAGTCAGTCCCTCCCCAAGACTTTCAAAATGACGTCAGGCGTTTGAGTTTGCATTCCTACAGAACATTCCATAAGGAGAGCTACATTTTGTTATCCTAGTGGTACACATATTTAGTAGCCTTTTAAGTCCAGGACATTATAAACATACAGATTCATAATAGGCCAATATGGCAAAAAATAATAATTATGACAATTATTAAAATTGTTTTTTTTCTCTTGTTGCAACACATGATTATGGCTTTCAATGTTTTACATTGAAATTTTACAAACATAAACAAGACAGAAGTTTAATCAGTGCCATTTAACACAAAAAATATCTATCCCTTCCAAAGTCTGAACCGTGCTCCAAACATGTTTTTAAAAAAAAAGTTACCTACAATTTAAAACTATTAAATCTTTATTCTATTTATACTTCCATACTTACACAAATGTTTTATGATTAGATTAATAAATGTATGTTTCCAATATATATCTACATAAGAATGAAATTAACTTACTGTCAGCATTCGTCTTTTGTGTTCTTCAGATCACCGTACGCAGACAGTGGAAACATGTCTATGATGAATTAGGTGGAAACCCCAGCAGCACCAGTGCAGCCACATGTACGCGCAGGCACTACGAAAGGTGAGATATGACCTCCAAAGTTATTCTTATCTGCCACACTGTTGTGCCTAATAAGATACTGTTTACTTGGACCATATGCGTAAATATCCTTCACAGCTGCATCAAATATCATTTCACACTTTTATGCATAACACTGCGGCACTATATAGGGTATAAATGTTAATCTACGGCAGGGGAAGTCAACACACTTAAAGTAAAGTAGTGCGATCGCAGCAGGCACTTTCTGTAATAACATACAGTTATAATTATATACATAAATGCATTCCTCGTGAGTCTAAATCAATTCACCGCACAACTACATTCAGTAATTATTCCAAGATTCATTGATTAGAGACATGCCACTATGGAACCAATTATACAGTAAACCCCACCCAAGCTGCATTACAAGCCAGTTTAAACTCGCAATATAACAGTACAGCTTGAATTATTATCTGTAAATTGACAGTTTTACTCACTATATTACATACATCATTTTTTTAAATAAAAGTTTAATGTATTCAGTGAGTGGGATTCTGCAGTCACATAATCACTTGAATGCTATTACTAAACCCAAGCATATGGATGTGTTCCCTAGGGAGCTGCTACACTATAATGCACACAAACACTTTCCAAGGTTAAACAAATGCCAAATACAATCTCTGCTACATGCGTTAACCAGCCGCTCACAAAGAAGGTCTCTGCTGCAGACTCCTGACCCTCCCTGCATCCTCACATACCTGCCTGTAAAGTAAAACTGTGCAAGATTCTGATTGTGTATGTATTGTGGTTATTTTACAAGCCATAGAAGGCGTGGAAGACTGTATATGTACAGCATGTATCTCTAAATGTTCGTTGTGGCGTTTCTTAAATGAAATTTATTATAATGTTAATGTTACTTTTAATCACTTTTAATCATGTTATAATTATTTTGCCTTCTCATCTACCCAAGTTGTATTGATCCATACATGTTTGAGTCATCTTTATTCTCCTACATTCACCACTTTCGTTTTTCTGACATCCTAAACACACTGTACTTACTCTGTTTTTTGTTTTTTTGTTTTTATCCATTATTTCCCTTTAATGGATAAATTATACACATAGGGTTCAAGGGGTTACGAGTTTTCAGCAGAAATAAGTGAAAAATTCACTGCACATTACTGTGAACTGTAGCTATCCAGGCGCACACGGTGGCAGAGCGGTTAGAGCTCTCACCTCCCAATAAGGAGATGATTGGTTGATTCATGGGCCAGACCAAGTCTGCATGTCCTCCCCGTGTTCCTGTGGGTTCTCTCTGTGGACTCCGTCCAAACACATGTGTTAGGTCAATTGGTAACTGTAAATTGCCCCTATTGAATGAAAATGAGAGTGAATGTTGTCTGTGTGTCTGTCTCTGTGTTAACCCTGTGAGCTGCCCCCTGTCCAGGGTGTTCCCCGCCTAAGGCCCAAAGTCATTAGGATAGGATCCATAACGGGATCAAGAAGTAGAAAATTAATGAATGAAGCTATCCACAGGTGGCCCGTTAGCATGTTTTGTGACTTTAACAGTGATTCGGAAATCAGTGCCACAGTTTTCTGCCGGACATTGGCCGTCTTGTTTCTTTTGTTAAATCATTTAATATCAATATTGTTCCCAAAATATGAAAAAATAATCTGCACATGTCATAAATTATATTGTTATATTAACTATACAGCAGACAAGCATAATAGGACTTCTTTAATGATGACTATTTAGTGGTGGCGTTTATGCAGTCTTTATTTCTTAGCTGGTATAATAATAATAAAGCCGGCTTTCATCACCTGGCTTTAATGCAGCTGTTCTCCAAAGACGGGTTCATGTGCTGATCTGTCAGAGTCTCGTCTTGCTTTACGAATAGAGCTGATGAGCTGGCTTTAGACTGTCATGAGACCGGTTAGTTTTACCCTACTGATGGTGTGTTGTTGCAATAGTCCAATTCATGGGTTTCCTCTTCCTGTCATATAGTATGCAACATTTTGATAATATTTTTATTATATATAATAAATATTGTTTTTTTAAATTGGTAACTTCTATGGCAAGCACATTTTTTTCATCCTGACATTGATGGATACCAAATACTAATACCTTTGGGCCATGATATTACAACAACCAAGACATTTTGTAAATAACAAATAATATCTCTTCATGATAGAGCATTTTTTTATGTATTTGCAGTCTGTTAATGGTAGGACATTTTACTATTGATTTCCTAAGCTAATTGTTTTATTCTGTGTGAATCATGCTGACATCATTATTTTTGTCAATATGGTTCCCCCTGATGTCATATAAGTTTGCCAACACTGACTCCCACTCTTTATTGTTTACCGTTTCACTTACGGCATAAACGGGGTCACAGCACATGCAGCCCAGGTAGGACGAAGCACTAAGGTGTGACTGCTGCTGCGTTGGCCTTTCTCTCTCCAGCCACTGAGAGAAAATAATGCTGAATCAATACAAAGCAATAATATCCACAGTGCAGTGAATAACAGGCTGACAGGGAGAGGTGGAAGTGTGTGTGTGTGTGTGTGTGTGTGTGTGCGCGTGTGTGTGCGCGCGTGTGTGTGTGTGTGTGCAAAGGATACAGAGATCAGCTGAGCAAGTTTCCATTCAGGGAAACAATTTTAGCTGAGCTCGGGTGTTTGGGCTGCTCGGAGGGCAATTAGCTTCATTGTATTAACTCAGCAAACAGGGGCATTCTCTCTGCATGATGAATGAGGCTGTTTGTGGGCGCGCTGGAGTGTGTGTTTGTTCCCTAGAGGCGTCTTTGTTTCCCCCCTTTAATCATTAGTCAATGTGCTACAAAAATATAATTCACAGCAAGAATGTGCAGCGTGCAAATTGGAACCCACTTTGCTCTGAAAAATGACTTGTGATCTGACCCAACAGGCAAAAGTACAAGAAATGCTGTATCAATAAAGCTATTTGGGTAACATTTTAGAACACACAAATACAAAGTAATAGGTAAGTACTTGTGACATAGTACACAAGGATAAAGTTGAATCCACTGCACAGACGTAAATATTTATAGGTATATAAAACCTGCTGCTCGTTTGTACCACTACAAACATGTTCTTCACTACATGTCATTTCTGTTTCATTTATCAGTTCATGTTTCAAACGTCTCTCAAATCTAATTGATGATTTGAATCTTGATTTTAAAGAATCAATTGCAATCAAGACGATGCTCCGCACATCAGGTTCTTAGGATAAGGGCGTACTGACGCTGAACTGTAAAGGGAAAGAAATCCCGCACACTGTCAAACTTGCAAAATAAAAGTTTAATAGTAAAGAGGCAACGTTTCGGCGTCTAGGCCTTCGTCAGGCAAAATTTTTTGCCTGAGAATCAATTGCAAAACTAATCCCAGTAGCAACATTTGTGGACAGGTAATTGAAATATGCATAATATTGAGGTTTTTGAAAATATGCTAAACTTGCATACACTAAATTGTTTATAATATAAAAAGCTGTAAAAACAGCTGACACAAAATAAATGTTGTAAACTTCCAAATGTGATATTTCTGCACTTTTATGAGTAATTTTCAGACATTAAACATTTGTCCAGTTGTGCAAGAAGTATGGATTTTGTTACTTAAGTAAAAATACTTTTACTTAAGTAAAAATACTTTTACTTAATTACTCACATTAAGTTTAAAGTTTAACATACAATTTGGAACTACTAAAGTGCCAAATGTAGTAAAGAATTGTCTTGATTTTTGGTCAAAAGAAGCAATTTTGTTAATAAAATGTATGTATATATGTTTATTCAAAACCTTCAGATATCTCCATAAACATGCTAAAAAGTACCTGATGCTTAACCCCTGTACTTTTAAATCTAGTTTAAAATGTAGTGGGGTAGAAAGTACAGCTACTTGCTCTCAAATGTAGTGAAGTAAAAATAAAAAGTATTCATTAATTTTCTACCGCTTGTTCCCGTTAAGGGTCGTGGGTGACTGGAGCCTATCCCAGTGACTTTGGGCCTTAGGCGGGGTACACCCTGGACAGGGACCAGCTCGTCGCAGGGTTAGCACAAAAGTACAAAAGTAAAAAGTATTTACTGTAAATTCTACTTAAGTACATATACATAAAAGTTATGCTTCTTATAATTCTTGTACTAACAGTAGTTACTTTCCAGCTGAACATGGAGCCTGGGCAGCACATAGTAGTTACTTTCCACCACTGCATTTGTCTGTTACAGCAGCCTTAAATAATTGAAAGACATGTTTGAACACATCTCTGTTGGATTGAAAAATATATTCAGACATTAATATTTGTCAATATTTCCTAGCCCTACTTGTCCCAAAATCATTAAGTCTTATAATATGCAATTTATATACCAGTACATCAAAAATAATAAATGTTTAAATTACTAAGTTATGGTAAATTACAATTTTATTAAGGCTTTATTACTTTTAGTGATAATTATAGTGGGGAATTATTCTACACTGTGACTCCAATTATAGGTAATAATGTTTCAAAATGGGAGGTTCTTGACTCTGTGTTATTCTCTGATTCTGCCTTCTCTTCTGTTGCAAATGATATACCTCATACTGCTCTAATGGTAAAATCATATGAACTGGTTTCCTTGGTGATGTTATTGTGAAAGATGGAGCCCGGGGCATAATCACTATATTTATGCTGTCCAGTAACAGGCAGCGATCATTGATAGTAATGGACTAACACAGCTAGAATTAAGCAGTAGATAACCTCGACTAAGTGTCATTTTCAAAGTTGCTATTTTTACTGCGTTTATTAGCACATTGAAAAAGTCAATGTATAAAGGTTTGCCACCGCCGCTGCTGTAGGAAAGCTTTAATGATATTTATTTAAACCGTTTCCCGAGATTAGCTGTCAGGGCACGGCGCTCTGAATTAAAAATGAGGTCATGAAAAAGATGGCATCAATAACCTTGAAATAGACTGCCTTTTGCTTCTGTGCCATTTTCTCTGTGCTCCCCCTCCCTCGCCCCTCACTCCCTGCACTTCATGCTGTTTCTTTCATTATACAGGTCAGTGCCTTTTAACAGCTCCTACATATTTAATCTTCCTGATTTCCTACGTGATCTCTTGTTACAGAAACATCACATTTCACTATCTCTGTTCATTTCTGCCTGTTACAGCTCCTTAATTCCTCCCCATGCTTTGGCAGCCTAATGTAATTGCACAACAGGGTTTATATTGAAGCGGGAGGGGGGTCTCCATGGCAACAGAGAAAGCAATTTAGAAAAATTTGGTATTTAAAAACTCTCAGGTTTGGGGCCAATAGCTCAGAGCACAGATGAGGGGTTGGAATTAAATCATTTTGTTTTGAGAAATTGGCTGAACGCTGTGAACATGGCGTCCTGTTGTCATACGTGAAATATTCAGCCCTGATACTAGTGATATTTTTGCTTTAAAAGGCAGTTGTACGCCAGCCCCAATTTGAGTCGAGTAGATGTTTTATTGATTTAGCCTTTATTCATTCCTTGTAGCATTAAAGTTCCACTGTATCCACTAGCGCTGCTTTCCAGACATGTAAATGCATAATCATTAGACAGCTTTGAGTTAGTGCACATTGTAAAGTGAAGTAGAAGTAGAAAATGACTGAAGAGTGTACACAGGAGATAGTTTTAATTCAACAGTGCAAGATGCTCTCCATTTGGACGAGTCAGCATCTCTGTGCTTTGTCCTTGCAGTTCTGCAGAAACATCAAATATGGTGCATTGCAATTTAGCATATCTGCTCCACAGTGTAGCTCAAACACTGGTTTCAATTATTCTGCTCTCTTGTTCTAAAGCTGATGGTATCATTGGATTACAATGGGAGGCGGCTGTGAGGGATATCACCTTTATAGCTTTTTATTCCCGTAGATGCAGCAGCAGAGACAGTGACAGGGGGTAAATGCATTTGATTTCAAAACATAACATACAGACAGTAAGCAATATGAGAGCATCACTTTGTCTGTTAGTATTCTTATCACTATTACAATATCTCAACATGTCTGCATCTGGAGCGTTGTCTTATAGTAAATGTATGACTCCAAAGGGAAACTGCGTGTCAGCTAAAATAGATCTGCATGTTCTAAATACATAGACAGCTATTTTAACCTCCCAAAGATAGATTGTTCCCTGAGATGAAATGTCTAATACAAATAATAAAAAAAAACCTTTTGCAACAGTCACACAAATCACATTATCTGATTGATCCTTTATGTGTTGAGTTGAATCACAGGGTCTTTTATTCCCCAGAGACACAGGAGAATCACAAATTGCAGCAGTGACATGTGACAGGCATCGGCTGAATGAGAGTCTATTCAAGTCTACACAGATTAATAACTAGTTCAGTCTAGCCGGTAAATGAATGGCATTGGGAACACATGTTACATTACGTGCCGAGGCTTCTAGAAACGACTAAAGTGTGTCTTTATGCAGTCCACATTTACTTTGCACACTTCACATTGGTTCTGGTGGCTCACACCTGCTATTCTAAATGCTTGGAGTGAGCTGCCTCAAGAGCAGCTAATGAGAGCAACCCTCCAGGGAACTTTAGAGGTCATTTTAAATCTGGTATTTCCAGACTTGACAAAGGACTTAAGTTTTCATACATTCCTGCTCTGCCCTCCTGCTTTAAGTGCATGAATGAGGGTCACCTCAAGGGGTTTGGCTTTAAGACAAAAGATGCTTTGAGCTATGAATCCAAAGCACCATTAGATCACAATGTATCTTTATGTCTATCTGCTCTTTTTAATCTTTCATTTAACAGAAATATGTCTATTTTGGGTTTATTATTTATTGGGCTTATTTTCCCTTTAAGGGTCTGTAAAGGTTGGGTAATTCTCTCTCATCCAAATCTCTGAGCACCCCAGGGGTTTGTCCACAAGCTCTTTTCTGTTTCTTTTACACATGAACAGCTCTTGTGATCTTAACACAACACCAGCTAAAATTAATTTCAGCAGTGATGGGAATGGAATAGCCTTAGGCTTTTTCCACTGATTTGGTGACTTGGGCTTTTCTTGGAGTTTAACGCGCTGCCTGTTCCTGTGAAACAAAACTGTGATGAGAGTAGTTAACTGGTAGTAAAGACACTTTGTTTTTGCCATGTTGTCCTTTTTAGGGAAGATATTTGTGCAAGTTGTATCTAGTTTTTCAGTGTTGAGACAAGTAATGCCTCTAATAGTGAAAAGCACATTTCACTTTTAATTATTTTATAGAGATCATACATGTAATCTTTTACCAATTTGTTAAAAATAGCCTTTGCATTTGGTCTCAGCTGTGTAAAATAAACTACTTTTTAACTACTAATTAACTACTACTATACATTTATTGTTGTAATGATATTGAAACCATGTGGTCAAACAAATGTGGGTGATAAATTGGCATGAGAGGAAGTTAAGTATTTACTGAGCTCATAAACATTTACCGGTCATAATGAAATTTCTTCCTGGAATCCCAGGGTAAAACACGCCCTCAAGTGGATCTGATGCATCACTACATTTGGCTTGATGTGGGTTCATTCTGCAGCTGCCAAGCACAGTCCTGCCCCTTCCTCACAGGAAATTACTACTTATATAAGTGCTCTTGTATTATGATTTCTAATATTACGATGCTGTCAGAGTGTTATATGTCTCACTAGAAACCCTGTTATGTTAAGTGTAATGATCACACTTTGTAAATAAATACATTACAAATCTGTATTAAGGATTGTGTCAGAATAGCAATATTTAAAGTGTCATGTGTTTATGTTTCTGGCTAATATTCTCATTGTTCCCATTTATAAACAATTCAAGGCATCAGTACTTTCCCATCTCTGCACTTATTATATGAGCAATGCCCCTTGGCCCCGCCCCACCTCTGTTCCATATTGACATTCCATAAAGTTGACCCAGGTCAAGGCAGCCATCTCGTTCTCACAGATTACATGATAGCCTGCTCGCTGCTGTACATTTCCTGTGCAATTCTGGTTAGGAAAACACAGATTCTCCATAGTATAAACACAAACATCAGCTTAATCAGTTATTGAGTTAGTTTTGATGGGTTTAATACACCATATTTCGTGCAGTGCTTGATGGCAAGAATTCTACACATCTCTTCTTTTCTTTATGAACCAACACAACTCGCGTTTTCTGCCCTCTTTTCTTTCATAACCTGCTTGCTCTTCTCCTTTCCAATAAGTCACATTTAATAGTACATTTCCTTTCTTGGCCTGGGGCCCTGTGCCAGACCAGCTGTATGAAATGTAGTTTCACTGCCCTCCTTGCTAGCACTTTTGTTCAGAGCAAAAATAACACAAATCCCACTGAGCCGCTTGAACTCTCCGAGGTTTTCCCCTGTCCGTTTGAAGAAGGGACGAAACCACACTTGATTCATTGTTTGTTTTAGCGCTCTGTCCCATAAAAGGAGTGGTGCAACTGTCTCTTGTCATTACATGAGAAAGTCTTATTTTGTCTTCAGACAGAGGGAGTTGTGTCTGTCAGACCCGTGCAATGTAAAAAACTGACAGACATGTTCAGAGCTTATTGAAGTCTTACTTGTATTTGGTGCTTGGAGTCTGTTGGTGCCACTTTCCATTTACGTTTCTGTGTAATAAAAGTCTAAAAGTTTCCCTCGCTGCTTTCTTCAAGTCTTTATTTTACACATGGGTATTGTTACATTAGCCAGATCCAAGTGTTCCCATTATTATGACATCAGATATAGAGACTGACTTGGGAACAGTTTAGAGGGGAAGTAACATGAGTCAGAAAGAGTTTAGTGTTACTTTTATACAGTGTTCCTTGTCTTTTATGGTAGATTTAATTAAAAACCTAACTATTATTCCACCTGGACAAAATCAGTGCATACTATTACAGCAGATATAACGCTTTAAACATGACTACATTTTCTATTACAAACAATTAAAAAAACTAAACCTTTTTTTCTTCTGGCATTTATATAATTGTAGGTTACAGCACAGGCAAAATCACACACTTTATTTTAATGTAAACTCCAACAAAATGGGATGTTTCCAGGAGGTGGAAACTGTGCTTCCACACAATCGTTCTTCGTCTCCTTTTCAGTTCTTATTCCCACACAAAACTGAAGCCCCAGTGTGGACATTCCCTTCCACACTTTAATTATGATAGGTTTGTTAATGCATGCCACGTGTTACAAATACAGCATTTGATACAGTGTGAGCCTGTGGCCGGGATTGGCTCATTTCCCTCCACAGTTTACATTCTTGTTCTTTCAGTAAAACAATCCGTAATTTAAAGCTTTAAATGATAGAAATATGAATGGTCTTTGGAATGGAATTGTATAGACCACATAGTAGTAGTATGCCTTTAAAAATGCTTCCATGGTTGCATAATGACATAACCACATGATTTGCACACATACATTTTTGGATGTGTTCTTTGATGCAGACTCCTCCTTCCATATGAGAGACACATTAAAGGCGAGCAGGACAAGCCCCTCCCCATGACAAAACCCAGGAAGCAAGAGGGCGTCCAGGAAAAGGCACCAGGAGTCAGTCTCAAAGGACTGGGGGCCAAGAAACCCAAAAACCCCAGCAACCCCAAACAGGGCTGCAAAAAGGAGAGAGGAGATGCCACTACAGGCCAAGAACAATCACAGGTCAGTTTTCCATTTATCAAAAAACAGACATAATGTGTTAGACCTAATGTGTAAGACATATTATGTCAGACAAATGTAAGCATTTTACACAATAACTAATTACAATGCTTATTAGCATAATGTAATGCTTTAATGTTAAGTTACAATAATGATTGGTATGTTTTGTCTGCAGGAATTGAGCACTAAACAGGAGCTACACAATCACTCTGTAGTAAACCTGGATGAACCCATTGTAATAGAAGAGGAAGAGCTGCATCTGACGCTGAAGGAAGAGACTCTGTCAGTGGAGCAGGCGTCTCTGCTGTGCCCCAAAGAGCAGGACTACAGGAACCACTCTGGGCGACCCTTCCTCACAGTTCCCTGCCCTCCGGCCGAGTGGAGAAAACAAATCAGCGAGGCACTGCAAGCCAAGCTCACCAGTGAACAGCAGACTGAAGGCCATTTTATTCACAAAAACCCTTACTTGCCTCACCGCTGGGACCACCACAAACCAGTGGTACACATAGCCCTTCCTGAGACCACTTCAAGAGTAAAGGACTCTTTAGAGAGTCACGGAGGGAGGGTGGGGAAAGTGTTGCCCATGTGTAAACAGCTGGACCGGCAGTCTGCCGACAGCAGCTCAGAAGAAGACTACAGCGTCATCAAGAAGGAGTCTGTAGCCTACAAAGCCAGTCAGGGGGTTATGTCGCCATTGGCCAAGAAGAAGCTCTTGTCCCAGGTGTGTGAGTCAAAAACATTTGCTTTTTCTCTTCAACCTCCTTTACCCCCAATTCCATCTTCCTACTTGGCGCTCTCCCTCTCTGAGAGGGACACAGAAACGAGAACAGATGACTCGGGGCAGAGGCAGAGCTCAGACAGTTTGTCAGAGGTGCCCATATTCCGGCCCTCTGTCATTCAGCACGCTCAGCGCACTAAAATACAGCACACCAGCAGTCAGGTAGACAGAGGCAGCTCTGGAGAACTCTCTGAGGTTTTCAGCCGCAGTGGATGCCACATTCCGCCCCATGTGAACGCACCATGGCAGCCTTATCTGCCCCAGGCACAAAGCCAAGACGGAAGCGACCAGGACAAGTTAGTGCATCAGAGTGCGTTGAGAAGCTACACACGGGACTGCTACTCATCACCTCACCTTAACAACCTGTACAGACAAACAGAGACCTGTTTGAGCCAGGACCGGACCTCAGGCTTCACCAATGGAGAGAGCAGGAGGGAGCAGTACTGCCGGGAGCGCGAGGGCAGTCAGGGTTTTATCTGTATTGAACCTGAGGGCCTGGCCTATAGAAGCCAGTACAGCGACCGGAGTCAAGACAGCAGAGAGGCTGACGATGAGCCCAGAGACTTCAGCATATCTAAACAGAGAGTGTCTTCAGTCTCCAAGTCCTCCTTCTGCAGTTTGTCGTATCCCATCATGCACCAGAGTTTGGAGTCGCATCCTAAAGCTTGCAAAGTTTCTCCCTTGACTGTCTCTCCCTCTAAACAGACTTCAGACACACAGCAGTCATTCCCCAGTCCGAAGAGCTCTTCAGAATCTAGTCCCAACAGACCCAGTAAGAGGAGTGTAGCAGAAGATGAGAGCGAGGATGCCCCCCAGAGGAAGGTGCGTGTGGTTACACCCATCCACCCTGCAGCAGCAGCCCGACGCAGTGACCCAGAGGAGCTCAAGGCGGCCGAGCCAGCACATGCAGTTCACCTCAACAATCATATCCCAGAAGGGCACCCCACAACAACCTACCCCCATCCTCATGCCGCCATGTACTCTGGCCTGTACGCACCCAGCAGCCTGATGTCTGCCAGCGCACAAGACGGCCTACAGCATCACCCAGGCCTACAATACCTCAAGAGCCAATCAGCAGTATCGCCCCTGGTCCCACCTTTAGCCTTTCACTCCATGATGTTACACAGGCAGCTGCTGGCGGCAAGCCCCAGTGCACATGCCTTCTACAGGCACCCGGGTGGGGCCGCCCTGTACGGGGACCTGCTGCACCACCTTTACCCCCTGTCCACCCTCCCGCCCCCTCAGCTGTCCTCGGTACACCCCAGCACCAGACTGTGAATCACATCATGCTAAAACACTGACATTACCAACCGATGAACACATTGGTCTGGGTGACTGAAAAGTCCTGTGTATTTTGCAATTAGTTGTATACTTTGCACTGCTCTGTATTTGTATCACCACTTACTGTATATTTGTGTTGTATTCTTATTTGCACAATGCTCTTGTATGTGTATGTGCCCACATTTGCCGCTCTCAGTCTTTGTGAGTCAGGTCCTTTGCTTTGGATAACTGTTTAAAAAAGTGAAGAGCAACACAGTAAAGCCATTGTTTACTGCATCTGAGGGCTAAACTTTGTTGCTTGGAAACATTAAACTGATGTATATGAAGACTTTGATATGACAAAGCTGCGTTCACTATCATCACCATAATGAGTGCATTATTACACTGAAGCCAGTGGTGTTGTGCATGTTTACATTTCCCTCGCTGAAGCGCTCCACACTGCAGCGCTGTCTGAACTCTAAGAGGGTTTTGAGTGCGGCGTCCGGTGCTGCGCTTCAAGACCTCTTCTCATTGTTGCTTTCTGAGGTGCTGTGTTGGCAGACGTACTGTACTCTCTATGACTCACTTCAGGTTTAGTATTAATGATGTATTTCAAATACATACAACACAAGTTCTTGTCAACTAGTCCAGAATGTTTTATTGCCAGAAAATAAAAATAAGACGCATTTTGCTTTTAGATCCACAGTGAAGGCCCTTTTCCCCTTGTAATAGTAGATTGTAGCAGTGTTTTAGTCGGTAGGACCAACATGATGAAGCAGTCGTTTGCTGTTGAAGACATCAGCATTACATCGGTTTATTCCTAAACTTGAAAAACTCTTTATGTTGTGAACAGACTGCTTTATGTGACATGCCCTGTAGGACTTTATAGGAATGTTGTCACTTAGGATATCATTGCTTTGCAAATACAGTATCTGTGCCTTTTGCAGTCTTGGATTAGCATCAATTTGTTTGAATTTGTTTTGTTTTTTTTGTAGCAGAGTGGTCCTATAATACTTACTGTCACTTTGAATACAATGCAGGGCCCTTGATACTCTATAAGCAACATACTTTAGATAAAGTCTAAGGAATAAAGTCTGGCGGTAATGTAACACTTGGATACCAACCAGCATAAAACAATAACAACAACAACAACATACTTTAGAATATTATTTCAGTATTTACTTTGATATCAATAGGTTGCTTTGAATTAGTTGTTTAAATGCAAGAAAAAGTTCTAGAATTAGCGCTTTAACAAAGGTCTAAAACTCCTTGGCTTGAACACAGTACATATGTTTTAGTGCTGAAGAAAAGGTACCATAAATTAAACACTACAGCCCCAGGTAGAAGGGAACAGCTGCTCTGGCTTTTACAACCACTAGAACTTTAGTTAGTACAAGTACACAGTGAACATGTGCACATGTGGGATAGTTTTACTGAATTTTAAAAAGACATTTGTTTCTTACCAAGTACTGTACATTGCTGTGTGTAAGTGAAAATGACAGGATTGTGGGCAAGGCCCTTGTACAGATGTCGCTCATATGGGATCAAATGGCAATCCTTCTCTTGTTTTATTTTAATGTACATAGCTCTGTAGATAAACTGCGTGGCTGTTATCATATAAACAGTTATAATCTGTAAATAGTATATAAACGATATAAAAGTCGGTTACACAATCTAGCTGTGTCCTTGTTTGCTCTGCTTCAAAGTTTCAAGGTCACCATAAACATGTTAGATTTTAACACTACAATTTAAATCTAGGATAATCTTGTCTTTTTTGTTTGTTTTTTTACATCAATGTGCATCCTTAAAAGTGTTTTTGATACATTTTACCAATCATCCAGCTGGCAAGCAAGACAAAAAATAAAAACATTTTGTATATGACTTCCTGTATATTTAATTAAAATATTTTACTACCTACACAATTCCTCTTTTGCATTCTTTACCAGTGCAGTCGTTGTCCAAGCAAGGTAATGACTTGTACTTCATTGTAATTCTGGACTTAAATGCACTGTGAATTGAGTTTTATTATTGTAATACCATTATCTGGCTACGAGATTCCATTCGCTTTAATCTTCACAACAGGCGACTTCTGGGCTCAAAGCCAGAGGAGCCTCCAGTATCTGCTGCAATAGAGAAATGTGCCAGAGCAAGTATCTCTATGGGAAGCAACTTGGACTGCAATAAACCCATAGCTTTTGACTTTTATAGCCAACCCTGGTAAACCTTTACTATGAAAAACATGCAGATAACATTTCTGAGCTAAGCAAAAAACAAAGAGAATAAAACAGCTCACCAGGGTCATATCTGTGCAATTTTATGACATATGTAGTATATAAATGGGATCATAACAGATTAGAAATTGCACCTTTTAGACAAAAATAAACTATGATTATGCATTAAATCATGTGAAAATGACAACAGGAATCATCTCTGCTTTTTCAGTTTATAAGAATCGACGTTAGATTAGTTTACACTAAAATATTTGGTCATTTATAAGAGTGATCTATACCTACATAAAAGGTAACTTGAAATTGCTTTAACCCAAACTCTAGACATTATTTTATGATCAAGGTTAATAAAGAACAAAATGCATATTGACTGGATATGAAAGAATACGTGCAGCTCGACATCAAAGTGGCTCGTGAAATGCATTACAACAAAAGAAAAGATAAAACATTCTCTCAATCCACTTCCCAGAAACCGAAAGAACTAACTCTATTTACCATTAAAATGTAACTTAAGCCAGCTTCTACTCTCGTACCCAGAAAGACAAAAAAGAAAAGTATCTATTTGCGCATAGCAGATGACAACATACGATATCTCCAAATCACAATGCCAAAGTATCACATTTTAGTGTCGTGAATATTGTGAGAAAAAAAACACTCAAGATTTAACGATTATTCACAATTACTGAGACTGACAATAGTGAAATCTTTAATTTTTCATTCATTTCTACAGTCTAACAGTGTTTCTCAAACTGTGGTTCATGTACCACTGGTGCTATGTGGGCTCCACCTGGTTTAGATCTAGTGGTATTCGGAGGGTCAAATATTTGCTTAAGTGGTACTTAGTTTGAAATGATAATAATACACGAGTTAATATTCCTCGAGTTTCAGAACATCTTTACAAAACAAAACTTTCTGAATGACAAAACCAGCCAGCTAAGGACTATATATTTAAAAGTAAAATGTGGTATTTTCAATTCAAACTATCACAATATTTTTTTATTCAATTATATTCACCTGAAAAAACAAAATTATTGATTAACCAAATAATCTTGACAACAATCTTGACATCTCTAAAAGTTAATCTCAAGATCAGATCCTGATTAGATATGTCCAGCTCTACTATACAGCATTTTAAAACATTGTCAATATGGTGTTAATTTATTTTCTTGAACAAGCTGTAGTGTGCATACAATTACGGTAATGCTGTCGTGTTTTCAATGAAATCGGCACACATTGTACTCACCCGAGCCAAAGTCGTTCTATTATAGGAACTATGGGAATGAGAAAGTCGCATTACTGCCTCAAATTGCTCTTTAAACCCTCTCCTCTTTAAAACCTGCCAGTTGCCATAAAGTCTTCACAGTAAGTAGAACAAGTCAATAGCCCTAAAGAAAGTAGCGAGTCGTCAGTGGTTTGCAGTCAGCATGTGGATCAATGCCAAACGGAGTGTTTTCTGCAAACTTTCTTTCATCAGGCTGAGAAATAAGGCTTTCCATTTTAGTAGGATTGATGAGGCGATGCACAGGCCAACGGGCATTTAAATCATCCATGGTTTAGGCGCACGAGAAAGGTTTTACACAGGGCTCTAATACGAGGCCGTCTTTCCATGTTTACATAATAGAGCTCATTGCTTTTATGGAAAATGATGGACTGCACTTCAGTCAGCCGTCAGCATGGCTATCATATTAGTGGTTATGTAAATAATTAAAATGGTTAAGACTAGAAGATCACAGGGGTTTAAAACTAATCCTCTCTTTGAAGGACTTTCTTAATTTACTCCTTGGAGCGGCGACAGGCGCGGCGGCGTGACCGGGGCGCACAAAGCAGGGCTCGCTGGACTCTGGAGTTGAGTGCTTTTCGATCTCCTGGCTCTGCGGCTGGATATCGAGCACCCCGAGAGGAGCGTTCTTCCGGCTCGGTGCGGCGTTGGCTCCGCTGGCGTTGTTTCGCTGGAGCTGCTGGATGATGGAGGCAAATTTGGTGTCCAGAGAAGGCCTGCCGCTTTTGGAGTGTGGAGCGGGCCGGGAGTGACGGGCATTGGCGTTCTCTTTGTCGAGGAGAGGAAAGGAGGGATGAGCAGGAAGAGGAGGTCTGACGGGTTGACTGGGAGGGGTGAACGGCTCCTGGTCAGTGGGAGGGGGCGGGGCGCGGCGCTTTTTGACGCTGCCGGGCGTGGTGGTTTTATTCGGGAGTGGGCTGGAGTGAGGGGTGGAGGTTTTGCTCTGGGAAAAGACACTCTTCTGCACGAGCGCAGACTGGGAGCCTTCAAAAAGGGAGGACCAATTGGGTGCGTCCCTCCGATCCTCGTGACCAATCAGGAAACGTCCATCCGTCTGCGCAATTTTGTCGTGAATGATGTCAGTGATGCTCTCAAATTTACTGGGTGAATTGATACCTGTCAATCAGACAAATCATGGTAGTTACACACAGCAGAGCAGATCAACACAGCAGCTTGTACTCACTCAGGTCATTATAAACTGAATCGGCCTCTTTGCTGAGGAAGAGTGATGGTTTCCGTGGTGATAGGAGCTCTATCTTCATTAGCCGGTCACAACAATGGAGCCACTGACCTGGTTTGAAACAAAAACACATTATGCCAAATAGGAATTTTAGCTTGTTGTGCTCCTTTGTTTCCAAAGAGACTCACTCTGGTCAAACAGATGCTGGTGCAGGGCATCGCTCCACTCGTCCAGCTCCGCTCTGGACTCTGTGCTGAAGCTCACAATGTCTCGGGCGTCTGCTGTGGGGTTGTTGATCGACAGAGTCCTGAGCCTCTGACCAGCTGAACCCGTTTCCGTGACACGAATACGAGTGTCCTGACCAATACAAAAACAACATACACTCAACTTAAAAAAATAAAAATAATTATAATTGATTGTATTCGAAGCTTTTAAATTACATGTACCTGATTGATAGGTACTTTTAGAGTGGGGCCCACTTTGGCTTGAATCTCCTCAGGGGTGAAGTAACAGGACAATAAACCAGCGCTCAGATCACAATAAAGATGACGAGATCGGTTCATGCCTTCAACACTTAGCTAAAACAAATACAATAAAGTAAATCAGAAATGTACACAAACTTTGTCATTACAAACAGAATGCTTTGGTGTAATCTCTGCAACCTTCTGACAAAGGTATCCAGTCATCACGCTCTGGGTCATGCACACAGGCTGAGCTACCAGGCGGCAGCACAGGTTTCCATAGAGAGGAAGCCAGGAGGACCACTCAGCTGTGGAGAAGAAGAGTCAACTTTAGAACATTTTCATATTTAGAATCACCAAAGAGCTGGTTTGAAAGTGTGATTTTCCTCAGCAAAAATGTCTCACCATTTTGTACAACATTGAGTGAATGAGACTGGAAACTTCCCTCAGCCTGAGGCAGACGCAGAGTGGTGTACGCCAAAAGGTTGAATTTAGATCCACTAATAATGACACGAGAAAGTGGTTACTGGAGAAGCAGCTTCACAAATAAATATCAAATTAACTAAAATTATCTGATCACAAATTATAGCGGTAACATATTCCATGATGTCAGTTACTGATACTATGTATAAACTATTAATAAAGTCATATGATGATGATGATGATGGGGTTTTTAGAGTTTAGTTTTTGATTGTAAATATAAATCTGTAATGTAATTTTGGAATCGTCATAAGTGGTGCTCTAGTATCAGACGTCCCAATGATACAAATGTTTATTCACTCACGCAGGCACAGGGTTGTACTGAAGAAAGGCCTCCGGGTCTGGAGTGTCCAGCAAATGACCAAGCTTCTTCCCAGCCGATTTTCCAAAGGAACTGCGGAACTTCTTGGCCAGTTTCTTTGGAGTGTTCACCAAAGTGAGCTCTTCCTCCACTGCACAGCTCCACAGCTCCACCTTCAGCTCAAACTGAGGAAGGGCCTCTTGGCTTTAAAACAGATGAAACATCATTCAGCCTTGTCTTGTGCCTTGTGCTTTCATTTTGTTCTCTACTGGATCACTTACAATACAGTGACTCCCTCAAAACACACGTCAGTGATCGCTCTGTCCACCACCACCATTTCTGTGTCAACTACCTCAGAGCCAATCAGCATGAGGCAGAAGAGAGCCACCCGACGAGAACCTGGCAGGATTGGTGTGATTGTGGCGAGTTCAGATGTGAAGAGAACATAAGCAAACACCATCAGAAGAAGTGTTGTAAGAATATGACATAAATAGGATACTTATACACACTTCCTCTGTTGTTAAAGTGATCAGAATCTCGCCACAACAAAGGAATCCTAAGCCCTGCAACCAAAAAATATATAACACACTTATATTTATACAGAATATGTTTGAAATATACAATCTAAATAAGCAACACTTACCAGAGAGTGCGACTGTGCCATGGCAAGGCCTCCGCTCATCTGTGTGTGCATCTGAAAGTCTGACACATGCATTAAACCTCTTTTCAATCATTCTTCTTCTTTTCGAATGAACAGAGTTGTGTGTATACCTGGCTGCCACGTCCATAGCGTCGCGTCTGTGCATCTCGCTCAGGTAAGCCTTGACTCTGGTGTTGGAGGTGTGCAGGTTCTTTGAGGCGCTCAGAACCTGCTCCCTCTTGGTGCAGGCGAGCAGCAGCTTATAGGCTCCTTCTCGCATCCTCACCTCAAAGTCCAGTTTCCTCTGGATGTTTCCATCCTTTAGAGACACAACGTGAAATACAGCAGACTTTACTCACATTAACCACTCCACCATTGTAAAGAGGGCCGCAACTAATGTTAATTTTAGTGGTCGACGAGTCAAACTATTATTTTTATTGTAGATTGAAGTGTTTAAAATAATCAAAAAATAAACGTTAAAATATGGCGAGAGTATTTAAGAATAAAAAGGTTTATTGAGGAAAATTTGAAAATTATTTATTCAGTTTTAACTTTTAATTTAATAATGCCACCCACCGTCTTTGTGCATGTGTTATAGTCTGTATATTCCAGATAAGTATTATCAAAATGAAACTAGGATATTAACCTTTGACAAATGTATTGAATCCAAATTTTGTTGTTTAAATTAAAGAATGAATTAAAAACCATTGTAAATAAGCATGCAGAATAAACAAGCTTCATCCTCTCTGCGCAGTGTGCAGTCGATGCATGTCTTGCACCAATTTCAGTGTAATTCTGACCTAAGTCAAATTAAAACACAACTTTGCAGTCAAGATCAAAACATATTCTTGTTTTTGCTGAAATAAAACAATTTGGCGTCAAACACTTAGATATCAGTGCAGTTGTATCTCATGTTATGTGTCACATAGAGTTTCACAACACGATCAGTTTCACCACTAATATTAAAATGCACTGACCACATGTGGAATAACGCGCTGCGATAATAACTGACCACAAACAAATGTAGTTTAGTCATGTTTGGATCACTTTGTGTTTTCTATAGTCCCTCGTGAGCTCCGCTACAAACACCTGTCCTTCATTCACAGATCAGGAAGTGTCGCCGCGGGTCAGGATCAGACTCGTAAACACACGGATCAGACTCGTAAACACACAGACCTACCTCGTACTGCATGAACAAAGTGCTCTGTCGTATCCGCTGTCTCTTTATCTCCATGTCCACCGCGGAACCTGCACATATTTTAGACATATTTCGTTTGTAAGTTTGAACCTCCCGCTGGTCGTCCATCGTGCGGCCCCGGATCCAGACGCTCCCACTTCAAATCTTAACGGACGGTGTGTCCTCGGTGTTCAGCGGGACCTCTGGGGAAGGCGGGGTGAGCTTGTGCCTCTGTCATTAACTGACTGAGAGCACATTATATAAAACTGCACGTTATTATGTGATATTTGTGTCTTTGCTTTATAAATATAACTGGATGTGTTTTTGTGTTTCAGTTCCTGAAACAGATCACGCACACATAGTGCGGTTCACCCCGAGGAGCTAATCAAGCGCTCCCTTTGAGTGGGCTGGGCCAGTGTTTTTCTCACACTCAACAACAATGTGGGAAATACAACACTAGAAAGATCATCGCCATGGCAACCTGTGGTGACCAACATCCAGTTTCAACAGCCATGTTTTCACTGGGAACTGGACTTTTATTTCTATTATTATTATTATTATTATTATTATTATTATTATTAGTAGTAGTAGTAGTAGTAGTATCATTATCATGATTATTATTATTATTATTATTATTATTATTATTATTATTATCAGTATAACAATAATTTTCTCTAAAATTCTTTGATAATTGTTTTTTATGTGTCTCTGCCCCATTTAAAGAAATACATTATGCTTTACTTACTTGCCACCAAACCTCTCATGATTCCTGCTGGTGCCGATTCATTCAGCCAAATACGTGCGCACAGCACAACCCTGTGGTTAAAACTAATAATAAAGTAATAATGAATGAAACATGAAATATTAAACAGGCACACCCTGTAAAGTAAAAGGTTTAACAAAATCCTTTTCAATGGTTGTGTCCATATGGTGTGTTGTTGAGACACAAACTTAGTTTAATTCTGCACAAACTTTTGTATTTTTGGGGCAAATATTCATTTGCAAACTGTGTTCAATAACAATGGCAATACAACTTTTCTGATTCTGATAATTAGGACCATATATATAATGTTAAACTCTTTAATCAATGAATTATCTGGCCATGTTTTACATGCTTTTGTATCTTGCGGTCCTTACAGTCACAAGATGGCCGCTTCAATTCCCACGGCAACAGAATACTATATCCCTTTAGCCTTTATTATACCACACATTACTACAATACCGCCCACCACACTCAAAAAGACCACTCACAAAATCCAGCCGACTCCTTTTAGACCCTATTTGTAACTGAGTATTTGAGTTTTACTATGGCGCCTGTTTGCACAATAATGAGGAAACACATCTCTTTAGTCATATTTTACAATGATTGGTCATTTAGTCAGACCTCTGAAGGTCCCTCTACGGCTCAATCGTGCATATTTCAATTTTTGTTGTATTATATGCACATATAGACTAACGCGCGTTGGTTTGTAAATGACATTAAAATACAAGGGTGGTGGTCACAAGACCCTTGACGTGAGTGCGTTCAGGAAATCCAGCCTCGGTAGCGCTCGGTCGAGTTGGAAGCACGCTGGAAATGTAGACGCAGGCGCTGCGGGAGGAGAGACGTAAAGCGTCATTTAGTCAAAGCAGACCGGAAAAGGATCTTTAGCATAAGGACACCAAAATGTATATAATTTCCATCAAGTCAAATCGTTTCACCAATACTACTTTATATTGCACAAGATTATGAGCTATTATTTTCATTACGCATGAAAAAATCGGGACTTGGACTGAAATTAAATAAAAGCATCACCTCTATTTTGAAAGGCACCGGAAATAGTCCTGTTGTGCGTACGCACGTCCGGTGCGCTTGTGCCGCTTACGGGCTGAAGCTCCGCTGTTTGAGCGAGACGCGTTTATTGCTGAGCAACGGGAGGCCGCCGCCGCCGCCGCCGCTGCACTGAACCGCACCAAGACAAGACAGGGCTGGGCTCACGGCTCACGGCTCACGGCTCACGGCTCACGGCTCACGGCTCACGGCTCACGGCTCACGGCTCACGCACAGCAACAACAAGACGCCAAGAGGGTAAGAAATGCGCGTCTTTTTCTAACCCGCTCCTCAGTGTGTGTCCTATTCGATGCTGAAACCCTGGTCGTTTCCAGCTGTCCCGTTTCCCTTCTATTCCCACTTGCTTCTCTAACTCTTTTTGTCTGTCTCATAAGCTTGTGGTCATGTGGCTTTGGACGTTTAGCGCGCACAGAAAGAGTGTATTTTGGGCCGTGCTCTCTGGAGTGACACTATTGTCAGTCTCCGCTGCAGCCGGACCACACTGTGGCACCTCTGCCTTTGTGAACAGCCTCTACAACACTGGAATATGCACTTTGTGGGTCTGTTCCTGCCGCTATTATCCGTCTGACCTGCTTTTCACATCATCCACGCGCAGCGGCGCTCATCGAGGACGGGCGCTCGCGCTGAACGCTTTGTGTTTAGCTCAGTCTGACCGATACTTCTCAACCCAGACAATCCAGGACCAAAACGGATACATATATTCTGCATTTTTGTTTTAGTGTAGTGTTTTTTGTGGTTGCATCTTGCTTCCAGCCCCGGACCCCTCCTCTCCATCTGTGGGGGCTTTGTTTTCATGGGGCAGATGTAGCTGGCCTGTAGCCTATGTAGCCGCTCTCTTTGTGTGTTCACTTTGATTTGAGCTGTCATCATCATACCATTGAGTCACTTTTCACAATATAGATAGCCCACTGCTCTATTGTGAACAGCAACCACATGGATGTAACAATAAATGTACCGTTAAACCTCCCTTTATGCCTCTTTTGACAATTAGTCTTCTCCACTGGTTAATTACCGTGTAGTGATCACCTGATTGGACAGAGTACGTTACACTGTTGTTAAAAGCACTGGAAACAGTGGCTGCTATTCATTCAGCTGTTGTTGACCTTTTTGGAAATTCAATTTGGATCTTTTACGTTTAACAGCCTCCAACTGTCAGTAGTGAAGGTGCAGTTCATGTCTGGTTTATAACACAATGTCAGGCCACATGAGGGACTTTTCTTGGACAGCTACATGAAGCAAAACACCAGTGTTTATCTTCCCCCTGCAGCTGTACAGAGCAGAAGTTTCAGGTTTTGTTTTGAATGTGGATAGTGCTGTACGGGACTGTGGTGTGTTTTGTTTTTCTCCTCTCTCCCTTTGCCTCTTGCAGCTTGTATATTCTAGCAAGCAGCTGGCGGTTTTTAAAAACTGTGTCAGTATCACACGATTGTTGTAACATTAGTGCCAGTGTAGTTTTGTGTTTGGCGGTTTTACATACATAACAGCTATACATTTCAGATGAATGGGTCCTTCCTGATTCTGACTTTTGCTTTGCATAAAGGTGCACTATGTACCAGTAACCTTTCTGCTGGAGGGGCTGCCACAGACTTGTCTCCTTGGAGATGTTACTGCTTTGCCTGGGATGTTCCACAGAATGGCATTAAATGTATCCCCACAGAGACATGCAGGTGACGTCCCGCTCACAGTCAGAAGGCATGTTTTTGAAGTACTGTTGCAACAAAAATGGAATAAATGCCAGTTTAATGCCATACACTCCAGGCAAAGCAATAACATCTTTATGGAGACAAGCAATGGGCAGACCTTCTACAAGAAAAGTTACATAGTGCGCCTTTATTTTCTATGGAAATGGAGGACCGTTGCCATAGCTCGACACCCATGACTGAATAGAAGCAGTTTAATAATGGCACTACTGCGGTTGTTAATAAAGATCACATTGTAATGCCATCAAATTGCACTAGCTTATAGTACATTTTAATTGTCTTTTCTAAATGCATGCCTTATTTGATTTGATATATCTTGCTTTTATTGTTATTCATTGTTGTATGCACCAAATTATGTTAATTGACCACACCAATAAACCTTTTTTGATTCTGATTCTGTCACAGTCACTAACTTGATGAACTGCTATCGATTCTGTTATAACATGTTCATAATAGAGTCTAGACCATGTATGCTAGAGCCTTTCTCCAGATTTTACGCACATTTTGAATCAGAATATTTCAGTGTTTCTACTTTCAGTCCTTTGTTGCTGTGAGTCCGGCCCTTGCCTATTGTGTAAAGTAGGAAGTTTAGGAAGTGAGTTCACTATACTTCAGCTTTAGTCTGACTGTTTATGTGACTGAAAACCAGCAGCTTGAAAACACACATAAGACCCCGCTCTGTTTTGTGTTTCAGATGTTGTTAGAGGGGCTTCTTTGGCTAAAAATAGATATGTGATTCTCACTTCTGTAATCCGTGGAGAAGCATCATTAAAAGGGTTGTGGGAGTCAAATGGGAGGCAGTCGAAGTCGAAAGAAGAACCAGCCATGAAAGCAACCAAAACTGAATAACAAGAATAACCACTGGACATGTTTTTTATATAATCAGCCTCTTGGAAAGTTATGGGTGTGGGCCTTTTTCCACAGTTAACTACACAAATAAGTTGGATGCACATCTGTTTTAGAGTGGAACATGTGATTTCCAGTGCTTCAGTCACAGATATTAATCTATGAGTTCATGTTTGTTTGACTTTTTAGATTGGCAGAGTTGGATCATTGTGTCACAGGTTAACTATTTCAGTCTGCTGCTGTTACAGGCAGAAGACACGCTGGTTCCATATACACGTGGCAGTGTGGGTGCTGCTTTTTGGGCCACATGTGTCAGTGGCAGCAAAAGCACGCCTGAAACAGTCTGGAGTGACCATTATGACCGAATTATTTAACTGTACTTTAGGGAGCATTCACACTAGTCGTAGTTTTGTCTTAAATTGCACCAAATTTTGTACTAATCTGGACTTAGTTTTTTTTAAGAATAAGACCTGGTTACGATACATTATGTGAACATGTTTACTTTTATTAGTTAAATGTTTGATGTCCCTAAATGCGTGTAGTATAGCCAAGTATTTCTAACTGCTAGTAAAAGTATAAATGTCTTTTTTAATACAGTTTTAATGGCATGATCTTAATACATTTACGACAATGTCAACTAGTATGTGTTGATATCTATATAAGAGCGTAATCACATGTGTTGATAAATGATCTGTAGAAAATGCAGTTCATTAAATTCAGTTGTTTTTTATTGCCTCCTTCAGCAACTGAGCATCAGACGGAGCCAGTATTCCCCATGTGCTCCGCATGAACAAAGCCACACTTTCTGACTCTGCGCCCAAGGGTGGACTGTTTTTTCCAACCGTTACTAGCCATTCCTCCTGGCAGTGAATGGTTGATTCCCAGATGTAGGTCTGTAGGTCATTTGAACACTGGGGTACAGAGACGGGGGCGATGGGGGCGGGAGGATGCGTGTCTTAAGGCTTGTTTTTGGTAACAACAGCGGAGCAGGAGCGTTCATGCTGGATAAACGAAGGTTCTGCTTTGTTTGTTGCCCCTATTAAATGCTCATGCTGTTGCCGTTTGGTCTTTTCGCTGCATAGGACTTTTTTGTACAAGGTGACACGTCCCACCACAGTGTGGTACCAACACACTTATTTTATGCTGAGTTAGACAGTCCTCGCAATGATTTATTACACCTCATTCTGAACCAAGGGTGTGTAGTACCACGGTGAATGTCTTTAGCTGCCTGCTCGCTTTTAGCTGAGGGGCCCAACATTTTTCTCATTATAAATTATTGAACACATTTTGTTTCCACCCCACAAAGTGTATTGTAAAAGCAGAGGATTGTGAAAAAAATCAGACCTCCACATGTTGGCTCCATCTAATTATCTAACATTTTATCTTTTCAAACTTGAGTCACTATATGAGATTATGGACACTGTGGGATGAGAGCTGATTGGCTGTGCAGGGATGTCACTCTGCTTCACTTTTGCAGTTCTAGTGGACCAAAAAAATCAGTGCATTTGAATAATGTACCAAAGGATATGTGAGAGCTAGGAATGAGTTAGAAAGGTTTAAATACTTTATTTCATTGTTAGGTACCCCAGCTTTAATGGTATTTTGTGTCAATGTCTGTGTACATGCTAGACTATGTTTATGTATAATTAATTTTATTAGTTCATTCTTAATTTATGCATGCCTTATTTCATTTTATAGACCTTGCTATTATTATTATTATTATTATTTTATTATTCATTGTTGTATGTTGCACCTTCAACGCCAAAAGAAGTTCATATGATTGTGAACTGTGACAATGGCAATAAACCTTTTTCTAATTCTGATTCTGGAATAAAAAAATATTTCACCCATAAAATATTAACAGTAACATGGTCAATCCCCAATATATGACAATATTTTCTTTTATGTGTGCAGTAGAATTCAATCTGCTAGAGATGTCACGATTATAAACTGTAAAATACTCTTTTTTGGGGGTCAATGTTTCAGACAATTGACTGATACAAATAATACAAATACATAACACACATTACAAAACAATGGTAATACTCAAAGCTCAAGATAATTTGAGGTCATATTTTGTTTTTTAATGTGATTTATTTAGTATCGGTACTTGTTGAGTACCTAAATGAGCACCTAGGTTTCTAGTTTTAGTATCTATTTTCGATACTTTTGACCACTCTACAATCTGCTTTTAGGAGTTAGAGAAGCGTGGCATGTTCTCATAGTACACGCTGGCTTCTGAAGAGCTATTCATTGCAATAGATTTCAAAACATCATAAAGACTAATGATGATGTAAACAGAGTAAATACCGGTACCATTTAAAATAAATACCCCTTTAAATAAATACCCCAACCTGCTTCTGCTGAGAGAGTGTGGGGAGGGAGCAGATCAGAAGATGCACGTCTTTGTGGTGAATCTATAGATGTAGTAACCTTTGGGGAGCAGCTTTTGTCCTCAAATATTCAGCCCCAAAGTGCCTCGTCTGGGTCTTTGGTTTCTCCTCCAGGCTCTGGAGCAGCCTCGCTCTCGCAGCCCCTCTAGGTTTACAAGAACTGTTTGTCCTTGCTTCTTTATTACTTATTGACTTGATTCTGGAGGCACCAGTCGACATCAGCATTGACAAAGGAAAAGGTCACAGCTTTGACACTGTCTTTGATTTGGTTGAAACTGCAATGTTTGTGTTGCTTTTTATGCAAAATAACAGACAGATTTAGTTGGATATCGATTGATAAGTGACGGGACAGGACCATTTTACTTTGGCCTGGATCTTAAACACTGATACAAAGAATATATTGTGATACAAACATAGCCAAATCAAAAATATATTTGATATAACAGAAGGGCTGCAAGATCTATCACAATTGAATCAAAATTGCCGTTTGTCTCACTGCAATGGGCAAATTGCAAAGGCTGCAAAAATAATTTCCTTTGCAAACAGCAAATTATCCTGCCTTATAATGTAAAAATATGCTAACCCTTAGTTTAGACCTCTACAAACATGTTTGCAAATGTATTCTTGTGTTAGTTTAGCTCGCTCAAATGGTAATGCTTGTTTAAAATGTGAACTTCGTAGTTGTCACACACGTTGTCAGAAAAATCATAATTGCAAGATGGAGTGTCAATGCGTCGTTGAACGTTTGAACCCGTTTTGAGTACTTAAATACTTTGCTCCCCGTCAAGTTTTCACATCAAGTATTAATCGTGTTCGTACATTAAGGCTTGTATGGTTGTCAACACCATGTTATTCACCCATTTTGCACTAAAAAATCACTCGGATTGAGCAACATTTCTTTATGAAACCAAAAGGAAACCTCACCCTGACTAAGTTTGGCTCCCATCATGAGAGCAAGTGTGACTACTGACTGAGTCGCCTTAGTCTATTTGACTGTTTTCCTTCAGATTTGTATCTCTAAACTTGTATAAATAATCCCCTGAAGTGTCCAGAGCAGCTGTTGGAGAGTGTGTTGTGGTCGTTGTCTGCCTCGCTGATGTGTGGGATGGGAATGATGGTGCGTTACCCTGCCGTTGCGTCATCCGGGGACACATTCCTGCCAGATGCCATGTGGAGAAGGCGGACAGTGAATTAACAGGCCGCTGATGTCACTTCCTGCGTCGTCCCAGCTTTGTGCGGTTGGCCCAGATAGAGAGGGAGGATGAGATTTGAATTCAAATTGAGGGGATTGTTGTGTACGTAACAAAAGGGGAAGCGAGATGGACGTCGTAATGCCTGCAGAGTCATTTTTACACCACAGTCTTTGCATGTTTGCTATCAAGCTGCAAATGATAATCTAGAAATTGAAAATATGTTTCTCATGTGTGGTATTTTCTAAACATTTCAGCCATTTGAGTGTAATCTGGTCTGCCTCAGTCCCTCCCTCTCTATAGTATGTGAGTGTTTGTGTGCAGCGATTGTACAAGTCTTGGTCAGGGGTTGGGGAATTTCTGCCAAAACCACAAGGGAGCCGTTCATTTTTATCAGCTCCAGGAATAAAAGAGCGTAAGAGAAATGGTCCAGGGCCAAAATTGTTCTTGGCTGTGTTCAAACTTATCTCTGACACGATTTAATACAAGGAACCTTAAATTTATGATCCAGTAGCATACGATCTGTGAGTGGATAGAGCATAAATAAAATATGTGTACGTATTATTATGAGCTGCTTTTCAATTTTAATCCAGCTTTTTGTGTGGAGGTCCACAGTTTATTGCATGTTTATGGTTTTTATTTATATCATTTTCAGTTATGACATAATGCTATAATCTAGGGGTGGGCGATATTGACAAATCTCAATAGTTTAGAGTACACTGACAGTAATATGATGTCAGTCCAACAGAAATGTGTTAAAACTTGAAATGCATTGGTTGAGGTTTGATTATCAGACAAATGTGAAATGTTTTAAAATGTATCACAAAAGGGCAGAAATATCACCATATACCCTTATTTTTTAACTTGAACTTTTGAATAGAAAAATAAATCACCTCTTTTTCAATTCAATTCTGTGTATTTTTGTAACGCCCAAAATCACATCAGCAGTTTCCTCAAAGGGCTACAGTGAAAAACAGATTAAACAATGTTCATAGGAAATTAGTAAATGGATAATGTCCCAACGTCCCCTGTCCTTAGACCCTCCTTCTCGGCATGGACAAACTACTAAAACCCTGTGGGAAAAAGTAGAAACCTTCACGATCTTACGGTATCTAAATATTGATATATTGTCCACCTCTACCATAACCAAACAACAGTCTCTCATTTTTATTGTACTATAGACGATTGGATTACAACCCAAACATGTGACATGAGTTTGGTTCCTAGGGAGGCACAAGGAAGGATGCTCTGAGAGACAAAGAGGGTCTTGTTACATTTTCCAAGGACGTTTTGCCAAGTGACTTTTAATCTGCTCCCTGCATTTTTCTACTCACGGACGCATATTTTAACATTTATCTCGGAGCCTATCCTTCTGCAGTGCATACCTCCAGCTGTGCCGTGCCTTTCATGTGTAGTGTGTCAGGGTTTTAGCGGCTCTGGACTGTATTTGCATCGCACTCGCGAAGTGTCCACTCCTTGGACACTTTTTCATTACTGTGGTTATTTAAGCAGCTCTGCTCTTCATGCTTGTTTCACTGGGGAAAGAGCCAAAGGGGGCGTGAGACATTTGGAGAAATGTGCACATTACGTGTCACAGATGTGTTTTGAGCAACAGAAAAATGCCTTTTTCCAACATGAGAGAGCAGCCGAGGAGTGTGTCAGCCTGCTTCTGTGTCCCTCACACATGTCTACTTCTGTCCCTCCTCTGTCCCTCCTCTGTCCCTCCTCTGTCCCTCCTCTGTCTCTCCTCTGTCCCTCCTCTGTCCCTCCTCTGTCCCTCCTCTGTCCCTCCTCTGTCTCACCTCTGTCCCTCCTCTGTCCCTCCTCTGTCTCTCCTCTGTCCCTCCTCTGTCCCTCCTCTGTCCCTCCTCTGTCCCTCCTCTGTCCCTCCTCTGTCTCACCTCTGTCCCTCCTCTGTCCCTCCTCTGTCTCTCCTCTGTCCCTCCTCTGTCCCTCCTCTGTCTCTCCTCTGTCCCTCCTCTGTCCCTCCTCTGTCTCACCTCTGTCCCTCCTCTGTCCCTCCTCTGTCCCTCCTCTGTCCCTCTTCTGTCTCTCCTCTGTCTCTTCTCTGTCTCTCCTCTGTCCCTCCTCTGTCTCTCCTCTGTCCCTCCTCTGTCTCTCCTCTGTTCCTCTTCTGTCTCCCCTCTGTCTGTCTATATATATATATGTGATTATATGGACAAAATGGTTATTCTTTATTTGTTCTTGCCTCTGACACTGGTTGAATGACACGAAATGGAAACAAAACCTAAAAACTCATTTAACCATCAGTTCTGGCCTTCTCAATTGGCCTGGACGCTTCACTCCCCTTTTTGAATCTAACTTTTGAACTTGCTCTGCTACTGCATTCGATTCCTTTCAGCTTTTATCTCAAGGGTTTTAAAAACAAATCATAAATGCAGAAGTACGAGTCAGCGCCGCAGTCTGTGTGTGACGTGAGTGCTTCTTCTACTTGTCTGCTCTACTTTATATGTAGAAGAGCAGTCAACTACAAAAATAATCGTTATCAAAAAAAAGAAATCTTTCCCTCATTTGATCAAGCATAGTTTTCGATTTAATTTTAATGATCTGAAATAAAATCATTATGTTATTTATTCTTAATTTCATGCAGCATATCAGTGACAGTTTGAAACAAGTGTCTTTTGATTTACCTCAAATATGATCAGTTGCAAACTAAGCTAACCCCCATATTTACTACTAAATTAATATATGAATAAACAAGTAAAATGTTATTTGAGGTTACTCTTTCTTTGCAGATTTGAATCTCTTATTATTGTGTTGTCAAAGAGCCATGCCTCAAAAGGGTCAAGAGAAACTACTTAGAAGTGATTCTGGCTGGGTTTGACCTGGTTTTGTGTCTCATCTGAAGGGGGGAGAGAGGAGGGGAGGCCGTGCAGAGAAAGTAAACGTCCCACTGCGGAGTCCAGCCAACATTCCTACATCACTTCCTCCTCTCACATCTGGCAATAATCAGGGAAGGGAGGATGTGTCTTATGGGACGCTTTAGTGTTTTTAGTCCTCATTTACACGCTGAAAAATGTTTTTTGGTTCACCAATTTCTTCCGCAGAGATGGTAAATTTTAAGTGCTAATTCAAATTCAAATACAAAAATACATTTGTACAGTGTTTTCCTCTATTTCTCGGTAGGATGGCCTAGCAGTCCGGTGTTCCTAGCGATCTATCAACAGTGAGCCCGGACCAGAGGTGTATAAAACCTGGTAAAGCACTACATCTTCATTGTCACAGTAAAACCAAGAAGAAATCATTCACTCTAAATGTCGTTTTGTTTCTTGGAGGCGTGTACCGCAGAGAGCCAAGATGAGTGTGACATCCTGGTTCCTGGTGAGCAGTGGAGGCACACGTCACCGACTGCCCCGGGAGATGATCTTTGTTGGTCGGGATGACTGCGAACTCATGCTACAGGTAAGAATACTGCTGACACAGCCACTTAAAATGTAGTAGAGACAGTATAGCAGTGTGGTAAACGTAGATATTGTGACACATATTAAGGAAAAATAAATGATCCAAAAGAAATGAATCAATAAAATAAAATATAATATATAACTATAAGCAATAAATTAGATCCTTGTATTAAATGTCAACCTTACTCAGTATAAAAGTTGTTAGAAGTGTCTTTATTTGTCTTTTTAAATGCTAATAACATATTCTTAACAACTGCTCAACTTTGTATTTAGGAGTATTTGTAATATGCACTGTGTATTTGCCGCAGTACACAAAAAGAGGTCACATGTAGATCTGTGTGTACAACCTGAAGTCCCACTGGTCACTATTTTTAGTAAGTGGGGCAGATACGTGAAGGGTGGCACCAGAGTTATGACGTACTTTGTTTTGGTCAACTACTTTTGTTTATGCTCATGATTTTACAATAAAGACATAGAGACAACAACACAACTTTTGTGTGTGGCCTCTACATTTAAATCAATTTTTCAACTTATAACTTACTGTCATCATGTGTTTATGGCTGAGATTTATATCCTGATGCCTCTTGTTTAATGACAGTTTATCAATGAGTGCATTTGCAGCTCACCTCCATGTGACTTACTTTATTGAGCCAAGGACTCATCACATGAATTATTATTTACTGTGATTTGTTGTTGGCGTTCATGTAGTTCATAAATAGTATTAAGAGCTATGATATTATTTTTAATTCAATAAAACAATCTATTGTCCTGATAGACAAATGCTCACTCACTGAACTCAATTTGTCTTTGTCCCCAAACCTGTCAGACCACTCCTCAACACTGTGTACTATTTTCCTTTCAGACTCTCCTTGTCTGTCTACGCTCTATATAACACTCTATATTGTTTCTCAATCAAATGGTACGCGGAGTACTGAACGATGTGTTTTCTCTCATAAAAAGCCTGTTCCTTCAAATTGTAAAGAAAATACTCTAATCTGTCCTCCCCTCAAGTGAATTGTGTCTTTATCAGTGTGTGATACCACCAACATTACAACAGTTACACTAAAAATAGAATTAAATGCCCTTTTTCAATAAAAAAAACAACAACATGATTATAAAGAGAATAAAATAAACGACCCACTATACATAAAGGTCTGACTAAATTCCTTGCGTTGTTCCTTTTGACTGCAAACGTTCTTTAAAAATTCTTGTGACCACAGTGTCGTTCCCTGTAACTGAGGAGAGCTTCAAGGTATGTAACATGTTATATCTAAACCAGACGCTCAATAGCTGGAAAATCAATACCTTCCGTACCTAAAAAAGACAAAAAAAACATGAGATAACTTTGTGCTATTTATTGATATTTATAATTGTTGTACTGTTCAATGTTTTACGAAAATGTACGTTGTTCGTTTTGCACACTTAATTTTTATTCGGGACCCCAGGAAGATCAACCAATATAGGTGGAAGCCAATGGGGTTTCCAAAAATAAATGAAGAAAGAAAACAAATAAATAAATAAACCTTCATAGCAGTCTCCTTTACTGCAGCTCGTTGCCAGTGCTAGTATTCGACTGTATTGAATGCATGTGATTCATAGTATTAACAGATTTATTAATTCGAATATATTATCTCTCTTGTCCCGCAGTCCCGCAGTGTGGACAAACAACATGCAGTCATCAACTATGAGCCAGGAACGGATGAGCACAAGGTTAAAGATCTGGGCAGTCTGAATGGGGTAAGTACATGAATATTTAACGACAACAATGCATGTCGATGCAACCAAAATAGGGCTGAAAATGTAGAAAGTGTTGTGAATCAGTAATAAGGTGAGAGAGGAAAGGAAACAACTACATAATTTAAGATACAGGGAAAAAAAGATAAGAATAGAGGTTAATCAATCCAAGTCAATAGAGTTCCATCACTCCTGAAGTCAATGAAGTTAATTATGCAAATTATTTTCTGTGGCACCTCAAAAAGATACCAAAGGTTGGTGTAATCTCTCATCTTTAGGTCACCTTTAAACCCGCCTTTAAATGAATTGAATTTTAAGCTATTCCCTGAAAACATATATTGACTTTATTGTTATTCAACCTGACCTGTTTTATAGTTATATACCGCATTAGTCAACTCTGGCGATACCGGCAGCCCACGCACTGGAGCCCACGCACTGGACACATCTGCACCACGTCCTTCACATCCTTTCCAGCTTTAAGACAGGAAGCCGGAGTCACTGCCACTTCCTGCTTGGTCATTGAGCGTGGGCTTTCTTTAGCTGGTTTCAAAGGATGTTTTTCTTGTGCTGAGTCAGTGCAATGGCTGCATTGGGAGTGTGTAACTCGAGTGAGTGAACTGATTTTGGAGATTTTATTGCTGCTTTGGTAAAGACAGGAATGTGAGCGTGGCGGTATTGGATTTCATGTGCAGCTCTGTGAAACATGACTACTACAGCGTGAGGTAGAAATAGAAAATGGGAACAGAATGAGTAAGACAGTACTATTACTATATGCTACTTTGTCAATCATGTGTCTTAAGTTTGCCCTGACAGTGGGAGTTATCTGACCTCATCCCACGGCCCACGTTTCTAATAAGCCGCTTATGTCTGAAAATACAATAAAGGTACCACATGCTGTTAGATTGCACAATTGAGGCAGGGGAATGTTTGCTGACTGGTCTATGAGGCATGGGATCTGATCAGATCATTTCACGTAAACATTCCTTCTACAATTAATAATAGGATCATAAATGAATAATTCTGTGCCATGTTGTTTGTTTCCTCTCTAGACATTTGTCAACGATGTCCGCATTCAGGAGCAGATGTACATTACTCTAAAGTTGGAGGACAAGCTGAGGTTTGGCTATGATATCCTTTCACTTCCTTGTAATGAAACAAATCAAATGTTTGCGATCTTCCCTAAAGGACAATTTTATCTTTTTTACAATATACTCAATCATATTCACATTTCTTACTGCTTGTTCTATATTGTGCATGTTATGGATGCTCTGTATTTCCTTAACCTGCTGGTTTCACATACCAACTTATTCACAGTGGTTCAAGGAGAACTTACCGTGCCAGAGGAAGCACTTAAGGTAATATTTATTCATCTTCCTTATCTTTAGAGATATTTTCATGTCTCATATTTGTGTTGGATGAAATGTGACATTTCTCTTCTAGCATGAGAAGTTCACCAGTGGACTGCAGCTCAGCAAAAAGCCCAATAGTGAAACCGCTGCCACAGCCGCCACAGTCAGATCTCCTGCTAAGTCGTCTCCCACTAAGGCACTTAAGTCTCCCAGTAGCAGCACCCAGAGGCCACTTGATGGGGCCACTTCCTCTCAAGAGTCATCAGCAAAACCAACAGACACTCAGAAAGCAGAGGACAAGAACGGAGGTAAAGCACAGACTGCAAACATTGTATTGTAATGGCAATCTTCCTTTTTATGTGCATTCCATTTAATGCAACACTGAACATTCAAATTTTGGGTTTTAAATGCATATGCAAAGCTACAATAATTTATGATATATCAATCTGAGTGTTTCTTAAGTCGTAGTACCTGGCCAGCTGGAATAGCCGTAAACTTTAAATCTGTCCATGATTGTAACCGACATGTGTGTGTCTCCTTAATGACAGATCAGTAAACACACTGAGTGCTTGCAGGGGTCCTTAGTAAGCTCCAGATGTTGAAACAAGGCCATGGGGCTTGTACGTCGGTGCAGATTAAGCAGCAACTGTAACAATAGGGTCAGAATTTCTCATAATGTACACCTCATCAATATATAGCAATTAATCTGGTCTCCGAAATGCACATATGTTTACAGTGTGCGCCCACTGCCCATGTGAACACATACTGGTATTCAAATGAACTGTGTTATTTACTCCCACATGTCACAGATGTGTTATAATGACACCCTTACTTCACCGTAAAGACATAATCCTACAGTGTTCCAGGTTTAAACCAGATATTATAGCACCGTGCTGTGGGTATAGTCACTTTTATACAAAGAGCTCAAGCTTTTACACCCCTTTTGGTATATGACATCTATAATTAACCATAGACTTCCATTAAACCTATATTTTACAGAAGGGAGTATTTTGGAGGGAGGCGTGACGGATGTAGTTAAACAATCAACTACTATATAAAAGAGACAAGACTGTATTTACTCTCTCTTTTCACCTCTATTTTAGTCTTAACTAGATGTCCCGGGATGCTTATTAGACACTAACTGTAATTCAATGAGCTATTTGTACATCCTTGTTATGGTGTTTTTAGTGTAGAGCAGGTAGACTTTTCAATGCTAGTGTTGCCACAACACATCAGAAGGAATCAGACTCATTCCTTTGCGCTGGCCTCCACTCTGACCAAGTTCAAATCTAGGCTAGAAACTGTTTTGTTTAGCTGTGCATATGAAAGGATTTTATTTGCACGCTTCTCTTGAATGCATTTTTGCCTGTTGTGTGAAGCACTTTGCCTTGTTTAATATAATTAAATATTAATAATGATCATCATAATCATATAGTAATTATACAATAGATAATGTAGTTTATTTGGTATTACTGTACTATGTGGTCTTTTAGTAGTTCTGATACAAGTCAAGAGCTTATGAACCACACATAATACAGTTGTAATATGTACAGTGTAAATATTGATAAGCAATTGAGTATGTATTTACTTATAGCACATCTGCATTTGTCCATCAGCCACAGGGGACATGTCCTCCACACATCGTGGGACACCGCTGTATGGACAACCATCTTGGTGGGGCGACGGAGATGCAGATGATGAAAACTCTTTCAAACAGGAAACAAAACCCTCCAGTAAAAAACATGACAGCTCAGCTTCAGGTTTGTTTCCCTCCATTATTTAGATTCTGTCCCTCAGTTGTGGTTTGAGGCTGTGATTACTTTGTATGTGTGTGTAACAATAGTCTGCACATTTAGTGTGCACAAAGGCCTGTTTCAGAGCATCTGTGTGCGTCAGAGAGGCTGTGTCTGTTGTTGGACTTGGGGGTTCTGCACACTGGTGGTGGGCCATCAGAGTAACTGGATTAGAGGCTACACCAATAGGAGACTGCTTTATAAAATCACTCTTCGCAGATTGAGTGGAGCTGGTAGTTATTCTGACGAGGGAGAGGATAAGGACTGAAGCTTCTCAAATCTCTTGTCACATCTGGGTAGATACAGGACAATGTCTTAGCCGGCCGGACATTTTCAACTACACAGAGATTAGAGGAATTTTCTGGACTGCTTTCCTGCTATAAGAAGATATTTTGTAAAACAGTTTGCAGTAAATGTGGATAGGGCAGTAAGCAATAACAAAAGCAATGGGGTTGGTTCCTTCTGCTTTGGAAGTGGGTGAGTTTAAGTATTAATACTTTTTTAGATTTTTTCTTAATAATGGGGTCCGTGCACAACAGCACCTGGCTCAGTGTTAGCGTCAGTACTTCCTGTCTAATTCTATCTCTATGGAGTTTTCTCAGTCAAGTCAGTCTGAAATGAATAAATACTATGAGATCAGGCAGTGAACAGTGAGTTGTTGTGGATGTTGCTGACAACATGTCACCAAAGGACACTCATTCTACTGAAGCATTAAACAAAATTACAGTCTGTACTTTAAAATTGATTGGTAGTTTGTTTTATATTTTACATTTTAATAAAAATAAGCATTGGCTGTGAGAAACGGTTATCTTAGCCAACTGCTGCTCTGCACAAGCCTTTTGGAGTCTTGGGGTTGTCAGATGGAAGCAGGAGTGGTTTTGGCTGTTTTACTGAAGTTCAAAAGTTGACTTGAAAGATAACATTATCATTGAACTTGTGTCAAAATTGCTTCTATAACTTTTAACTGCCTACAAACTATATGCTAGAGTCATATAGAAGTGAGGAATGGCAAAACCTGTTTCTTTAAAATAAATAAATAGATATTTATATTTATTTTTATATTTTTTGAATTGCGTGTCCCATTTCATGTGGATTAGTGTGTGTGTCCTTTTCTCCTTAGTGAGTGAATAGGCGGTGCTGTCAGAGTCCCTGCCCCCTCCTTGTGTATTGTCACTCAGGCTGATTGGGTTACGCCATTGCACCAGCTCCCCCATTTCTCCCAGCGCACATAAAAGCACACTTAACAAACACAAGCCATGCACACATGCTGTTGTTGTGCTGATTAGCTAATAGTAGCTGTGGTTCTCTAGTGAGTAATCCCAATGCACCAAACTTTAGCATTTACCTTCTAATTGAGAATTGCTTTATTATTTTTATGACTGTTACAATCCTGGCTGCTGAAATCAAACCTTATTTATTGTATTGCTTTTTTTTTTTTTTTTTTGAAGAAAGAGCTCTAAAAAGACCTAAAAGGAGATTCACTAGGGCCAATTTAGACTTTCCAATTTTTACCTAACACATGCATGTCTTTCGACGGTGGGAGGAAGCCGGAGAACCCGGAGAGAACCCACGGTAACACGGGGAAGACAAACTCCACCCAGAGAGATCATGTGATGTTGGTCTGGTCCGGGAATCGAACCCATTATCTCCTTCTTGGGAGGCAAGAGCTCTAACCGCCTTTGCCACCGTGCACCCCAATAATGATAATTATAATGAGAATTCGCACTAAAATGCATCTAAATTAACCATATTGTGGGTGGAATCATAAATGGCACAATAAAACACTTAAGAATTATCATTCTTAAAACAATAAAAAAATCCACTTATGCAAATTAAAGTGTTATCACAACATTTTGCTCCAAAATGCTCTTTTTTAAAATTATTATTGAACAAGTTTATATAGTAACAATCATGACAGACTTGTAGTGTTGCATGAAGTTATAATGTTTCTCTGCATTTGACCCATCCTTCAATTCCACTGGAGCAACATTTCAGGAGCAGTGTACCACAGTGCAGCACCCGAGGACCCTAGACTCCGTCAGGGGTACCAAAGATGGAGGATTTTTTACTTATTGTGCATGTGTTGGGTTGATGGGGGAAACTGGAGCTTAGCTGAAACCCACCCAGAGATCCAAATGCAGGAGTCGAACCCATAACCTTTGTGCTGTGACTCGAAAGTGCTTGCCACAGCCTCGTAATCCGCCTAAGTTAGTTCTTGAGTCTTTTTGTAATTTTCGAGAGAGTGATTTATCATTTTGACATGTGGGTGTTCTGATAAACACCCTCTTTTTGTGATGCACAGGCTCTTTTATTATTAGGAAAATATATGGCAATTGCTATACCTATCTAAGCAGAACTATATGTTACAAAAAATATCAATTAACACATTTTATTGTAAGTTTTTCTATGTGAGAGCTTACAAATTCGACTAAAAATGCATCTCCATAATTTAGCATTGCCCCATCCATTTTAATGTCAAATATTGCGTAAACATAAGTTGCATTGTATGTTTTTATTCTACAACAGACAGTAAAGAGGCACAGCAAAAGGAGAGGACAACAGAAGACTGTCTACATGCATCCACCGGGCAAAACTCAAGTCTCTTTGATATCCTCACTAAGGAGAATCTCCTGGCTAATAACGGCATCCATGAAATTCCCACTAAGGACACAGAGGGGCCCAATCAATCCGCGTCAGGTAGAGGGTCATTTTGTGTATCATCCAAAGCATAGCATCTAAAGAAGAGTGGCTACAGACTTAGTCACTTTTAACGGTCTCTAACTTTGTATAACAGAACCTTGCACCATTGTGTCACTGCTCATGCGTTTCCTGTTTTCTCATTAGCTCAAGGACATGCCTCCTTCACCATAGAGTTTGACACCACCTTGCCAGGGAAAGTCACCATCAAAGACCATGTTTCCAAGAGCACATCAGACCACCAGCGATCACGCTCCAAAAAGAGTGGACCGGGAAGTGGAGGGGCGAGCGCAAGGGATCTAAGCACACTACAGGCTGCTATGATTGCATCTGAAAGCAAGGTGGCAGATTGGCTGGCACAGAACGATCCCACCCTCATGCGCAGCGAATCTACAGAGGAAGACAGCAAGAGCATCAAGAGTGACGTACCAATGCATCTTAAAAGGTTGAAAGGTGAGGACTTCACACTTTATACAGTAAACAAAACTTCCAGCTTGTCAAGGTGTATACAACTAGTAAGGCCAACACACAGTAACCTCAAATCCCAATAAATGCTGCTGTTGTGGTGACAAAAAGGCACTGTATGATTAGGATACGACTTTTCTTTACACCTCCTATTGAATCAAATCTCCCCACTGACACACTCCATTATCATATTGGATTGTGGAGGGAAATTATAGAGCTGTATGTGTCTCTGTGTGTATGTGTCTACTGGTCAATGTTCAGTCCTACTATATGTGTATGGATTTTAGCAATAATGATAGTTGGTGTTCTATATATGCTCTAAACTACAAGTGAACATTATCTGTACATTAAGCATATATTTTGACGCTGGTTATGCAAAGGATGGTCATTTACATTGTGGCTGGCTATTGAAGCAAGAAGGACTGTTATTTGTACCAGTCATTAAATACATGTACTAGTTCTGTGTTATGTACGTATGCATGTTAGCTACTTGGTTTACTACATTTCCCGATAATAGGTGAACATCCTAATACCTAATACATATGCACTGAGATCAAAGCTTTTCTGTTACTTTTAAAGCAAAATCAGTTAATCCAGCTAATTCAGATCTTGAAAGAATGTGTGAATTGATCATTTACTGGACCGGCAGGGCAGAAAGAGTGAGAGAGGAGGGTGGTTGGCTGGACTGCAGTGAAAGCAGATAGGAGGCAGGCTTGTGGGGACTGCAGTTTGTTGTAGTAAGCATGATGCAGATGTGGGGACTCGGTGCTTGCAAGAAGGCAACAGACACCAGTGTGCAAACCTTTTAAATATAGCTCTCAACATTTGCACATCTTTTTGTGAAGACAATGTGAGCCATTCAGGGTGAGTGTTATATGTGATTGTGTTATAGATGTACAGCAACTGGCAGAAGTTGTGCTTTCTATTTATTTAGATGAATGAATTCATACATTTTGTCGTATTTTTATTTATGTTTTCTGGTTAGTGTGTGTGTTCATTGTTACATTTTCTTCCATTCTGAGTAATGTCAGCACTAACAGGAGAGAGGACCAGGCTCTCACAGACTGCTCACTGTTCTCTATGACTCTGGAAACAGCGTCTTTGTTCAGTAGAGGGAGGTTATGCTCTCCTATATGTGCATCTGCCGGGTCAATGTTGTTCTTTAAACGGATATAAAACAAGATGTAGATTGAACTTTGAAAAATGTGTAACACAAATTTTGTCTTTCTTAAAATGTTCATTATAATTCTGGCATTGGCAAAAGCTTCTAAATTTGTATTTTAGAATAACATTGAGTTGGAGTAGAAATACTTGACATACCCGAGTTTGCTTGTTACTCAGTCCTATTTCCTTTCATTCATTCATTCATCATCTTCCATTACTAAAGGCCCATCTCTCTCTTTATACAACCCTCTGTATCCTGGTCCCCTCCCCCTCGAGGAGTGAAGTAGGCTGGACCAGTAAGCATGTGGGTGGCATGTCTGGATTAGCGCGGTACACTGTCTGCCACTGCACAGTCATACGAGGATATGCCTATTGAAGCCAGATGCAATAAACTGCAGAAATAACCATAATTTGTTGCAAGCCAGTTGGAAGATGAGGATACAGCTTGGATAATGTGGTTTTTTCAAAGAGGTATTCTTGATTGTTGTATAGTATTTGACTTTGATGTGGATTTTGATGCCATTTATATACTGCATAACAAGTTTGATTGTAATCATCGTGTCTCATGTCATGTTGGTTTGACTATGTGTATAAGACGAGGTTTAAAAGAAATGTATAGTTGTATTAAACAGGTTTTAATTCTTGAATGTTTTTTTCTTGATGTGATCAGTCAGTGCCTTGTTATCATTTTACCCTTACTATGCTCCTTTTGAAATGTGACTTACTTAATATTTGCCAAAGAGACTTGCGTAAACATGCAGGTCAATGGCACTTAAAATGATTTCTGTCCATCCAGGCAGCAAACATGAGGACGGAACCCAAAGTGACTCTGAGAATGGACTTGGCCTGCGTTTTGCTAGTCGTCGCCATGCACTCGAAGAAAGGCTAAAAGCTGCTCACAGCCAACCAGGAGCAGGGGGAACGGGAAGTTTGAATGTTGGCGGATCTCGAGCATCTGGGACTCGCACTGCTTTCATGATCGAGTTATACGATGAGGAAAATCCTCGCAAGAGACGGTCCTATTCTTTTTCCCAGACTGCACCTCTACTAGCTGGAGGGCCAGGTGCAGAGGGCCTCTACCCACACCCCCCTGCACACCCAAAGGTGTTCAGCATATCCACCTCAGCAACAACAGCATCAGACGCAGGTATCCATGTCATATTTTTATGATAACAATAATCAATCATTGGCTCCTATTGTATATTGTGGACTTAAAATTCAATAGTTATTACATTGATGACTTAAAAAAGTTTAGGGACCACATACAATTTATAAGATTTACCTGAATCGGTGTGTTGAATCTATATAATGTGAATTTTAGGTAAATTCCCCGCTCCAATACCAGCGACAGTGGCAGCAGGGGCTCCCAATGCTGCTCGTGTCCTTCTCAAGCAGAGATCAGAAGATCTAAGCATCAAGAGTACAGCCAGCACTGGGCTTGCAACAGGCAGCCCCACAAGCCCGAGCGAAGACACCTCCACTGCAGGCAGAGAAGCAGAGACCACCGGCGCAGCAGACGATGACCACAGTGATAAGGGAACATACACTATTGAGCTGGAAAACAAGAATGCAGAGGAAGAAGAGGCCAGGCGCATGATAGATAAGGTATTTGCTTATTCGGTGTCTATTTACATCATTCAATTGTTAAATGTCAGTAAAATTTATTTCATACCCTATAAATAGTCCTTTATATTATTAGCAGTATCTAAGAGACAGTTCACTGTTGACTTACACACATAATGCTTCTATTATAGTCCAAAGAAAAGATACTTTTTCCATCATCCTTTATATTCATATCCCGCAGGGAGTTTCACTTGCACTTACTCTCTCCTTTCTCCAACCTGCACACCGCACAATATAGTAAGTCAAAATGGCAAAAAAAAAGCTCTGAATCATGATGTAACACTCTAGATGCTATGTGATATCACCCATAAGCTATATTAAGTAAATAATACAATTGGACAGAAAATACATTGTTAACAGTGTACAGTAGGCCTGTAAAAAATCATACAACAGCTCTGTTTTCTTTATATTCCATCATCTGGGTAATAGTCTAGTGATTGCTGTGCTATTTTTTATTCAAGCTCTGCTTCTTCCATGTGTATTACTTTCTCCTCGGGAAGTTGTTGTTATGCTAATTCCTGTAATTAACTGACACCATAATTGCTCAACTTCTTGTCCATGTACTTCGAGAGCAGTTAGTTACCATGGCATTAATTCATGTGGCACATTGTACGCCTGAGTTTTTTATTTGTGGTTTATTTTATTATCTTCTTCTCATCTTATTGATTTTTGTTTACATAAATGCACAGTGCAGATTAGTGACCTGTACCATGTATTAAATCAAATCAAATCAAATCAATTTATTTTTGTAAATACATTTTAAATGCTTGCAGGTGTTTGGTGTACAGCCGGACCAGAGCTCATCTACTCTGTCAAACGCTCAGGAAGGCAAAGAAACATCCAAAACCATAAAAGAGGTAATACAAAATGTATTTAAACAAACACACTACGGGTTTTATTTACAGTAACTTGTTTGTTAGTTATACATCTTTGCTATAGTGGTAGGTGAAGAGCCATTTATGTGATCATCACTGTCATGGATTGATTGAACTAATTCCCAACCCAGTTCCTGTGAGTTGAGTGGTCTTTACAGTTGGAGGTTGACCTAGATTGTGCCTGGTGAAGAGAAACACACTCTGCCCTTGAGGCAATTTTCTATAAACATTTTCAGAAAAGTGTTTATTCACAAATATTTTACAGTTGTATTTATTAATTCAATAATTTAAATACAGTGCAACCAAAATATTAATGTAGATATTAATTTATTAGAAGATAGTATGCTTCAAAGCCGATTGTGCATTGAGCATTTTTCATATTGACCTTTTCCTTATTATGTTGTTTTATTAGGCTCTCGCTGGTGACTCGAGCTGGGTCTCTCAGTGGGCCAGCCTGGCCGCAAATCACACCAGAACTGATCCTGAAGGCTCAGGGGCTGAGACGGCAACATATTTGCACAAAGAAAGGGGTAATCTATAACATTTCTTTACTATTGACATTTTCCTGTTTTAGAATTATTTAAATTGTGACAAATTATTTCAACTGTATTTCCAGGAGCTGATGCCACAGAGTCAGGTGTACCATTCAGCAAAGATGAATCCTCCTCCAGCTTGAGTGACCGTAAACGCAGAACGCTTCCCCAGCTTCCTGTGGATGACCTGTTGGCTAGATCCAAAGCTGTTGGGCTGAGGTCTGAAATTGGAGAGAAACAAGACATCGAGCCCCCAGAAAAGGGGAACAAAAGTGACAGAGAGTGTCCCATGGAGAATGGAGACGTGCTCAGTAAAAGTAAACTAGGCTCAATGTCCTCTCCTTCAAAAAATCAGCGCACCTCCAGCAGCACAGAGAGGAGGAAGAGGTCTACAGAGAGGAAAGGAGGCGGGGGAGAAACAGGAAAGGCTTTTGTGCGTCAAGGAAGCTTCACTATTGAGAAGCCGAGTGCCAATGTGCCTGCAGAGCTCATCCCGCGCATAAACAGAGGTGCTAGTGGACGAGACCGCAGTGACTCTGTGGGCAGCATGGACACTGCTACTCTCCTGAAGGACACCGAGGCTGTAATGGCATTTTTAGAGGCCAAACTGAGAGATGAAAACAAACTGGACCAGAAAACCACTAAAGGTGCAAAGACAGGCCCTGGCTTCCCCACACACACAGGCTCTATCTCTCCTGAGTCAGATGTAGACACAGCCAGTACTGCCAGTCAAGTGACAGGGGAGGTTGAACGGAGGACAGGAAGTGGTGGTGTCCACAAGCGACGCTCTCTCAGCAGCATGCACAGAGAGAAGAGTAACATGAGCACCTCGTCTAAGACCAGCGTCACTAATGCCAGTGCCCGAGAACGTCTAGAGAAAAAGACAAAAACCAGACCAGTGGATGGGTCAACACGGCGGTCTGTCCAGCCATCAACCGGCTCTAAAGCTCGCCAACCTTCTTTGGACCTCACCGATGATGATCAGACATCCTCATTCCCTATCTCTGACATTCTCTCGTCAGACCAGGAGACTTACTCTGGCCCTAGTTTTGGGCACTCAACATATAGACGTGGCCACACAGAAGACAGTGTCTGTAAACTTGATAGCAAATCCAGTAAAACAGCCATTGGTAGTTCTTCAAAAGCAAATCGCGGTGTGGCAGCAGCTCCAACATCTGTTGTGACCAAGCAGGGCTCACTGCCTCAACCACGGCCCACGAGAGCCTCCTTACTCCGCCGTGCCAGGTTGGGGGACACATCTGACACAGACCTGGCTGATGCAGACAGAGTATCTATTGCATCTGAGGTGTCCACCACCAGCTCCACCTCTAAACCTCCCTCTGGTCGAAAGGGGCTGTCCCGACTGGACTTGCTGGCACAGCCTCGAAGGACTCGTACGGGCTCTATCTCGGCCCGCAGTGACTCTGAATGTACAGTGGCCCGAAATGGTGCCTCTTCACCACGAATGACTAATGAGACTGCTCTACGCCTTGGATTACGTTGTTCAACACCCACAGAAAATAAGTTAACACCCAGAATGAGAGCCAACAGTGTGTCCAAACTGAATGAGACTAAGATTAAACCCATTACAGCTGGATACTGTTCACCCACAGGTAAGCAAACTCACGCAGTTTAAAGTCAAATGTGTTACAAAAATATGTCATTAGTCTATCTGTGTTATTTCTTCATAATCTAAATATGTCATACAAGTTGATGTCCTTCTATGCTGAATTTGTGGTTTCTCCTTAATTAGAAAGCTCTCAGCCCAGTCATGAGGGCTGGACTGCTGAAGAGGAAGTGCTGGGTACAGTACAATAGATTTGTGGCATTTGTGTGTTAGATCTCTTAACAGTCACACAACATAGCATGTCACACCTCCAGAAACTGTTCAAATTTTAAATGGCTTTGGGTTTTTAGTTGATCTAAACTACACACTTATGTGAACTTCATCTGTTGTTTAATCCCCACTTTGGGGGTTTATCGATACAAAATACAAAAACAGTTAGGACCTACTTAATATGCAGTACCATCTAAGAACCTACATTATCAATAAAGCAGCCCATTAATTGATTGAAGACATTGAACAGGTTGTGTATTTCGAAATAAAACAAGCTAAATTGAAGCAGCTAAAGCATAAACAAAGTTCAAGTTATGATGCAGATCTATTTACCACTCATCTGACGCCGGTCTTTCTTTGATGCACTGCTCCACCTAGTGGGCATACCAGGGACTTCATCATCATTGCTACTTCAAACGCTGCTTATGGTTTGCTCTCGCCTGCCAAATAGTTATGTGTGTTTGATATTATTTTGTATTTATTTTCTATATATATTTAACAGACATTTAATTAACTCCTGTTATGGGGTAAAACTAATTGTTTTGTCATAACATAGTATTTTACTAAAATGTTGCTTTGGGCTGGCCAGTAAAATAGATAAATAATAATACTTATATTAATACATTCTAACACACCAGCACACATATTATGCAGCAGCATAATATCTATTTTTACTTTTCAGTGGCCAGCAGCAGTCGATGGAGACGGTTGCCGCCAGAATATGGCTCCACATCAGAAGAAGAGTTTGGCTCCACCAGAAATCCTCCAAAACATGGAGGGCGATCCCACCTACGCCCACATCACCTTGTGTCACATCGCAGCTCAAAACTCGGCACTGCTAGTCCAGTCTCCAGTATAGTGACAGGGTCAAGTGGAGTGATGAAACATCGCATGAAAGAGCAAGAAGAATACATCAAGGACTGGACAGCGCACAGTGAAGAGATAGCCAGGTATTTATCCATATATTTATACCAGATATCAATTATGTATGAGTAATAAAATATGAACATATGTATGAAAGTAGACAAATGTATGCATGCTTGTTTCCACCTGAATTCTAAAGAACCCTGTGTAATGCTTAACAGGTTGTTCCCCTGTGTGCGCAGGATCAGCCAGGACCTGGCTAAGGACCTGGCCATTTTAGCTCGTGAGATCCACGATGTAGCGGGTGAGATCGACTCTGTCAGTTCATCTGGCACCGCCCCCAGCACCACAGTGAGCACAGCCGCTACTACACCGGGATCTGCCATCGACACTAGAGAAGAGGTAGGCTCTGCACGCCCTGCGCAGCTGGACAAACAGGAGAGCATGAAACAGGTGCCTCTTCTTCCCTCTGATACTTTACTCTGCTTAGTCCTTAAATGCCCTTCATTAGTATTTTACAATAACAGTCACAAATAAGATAGTATTTATTTTTTTACCAACTTTTTTGTTTGTTTTTTCTAATCATGACTGAAAACCTTGTTCCACACATTTTAAAAAGTTGTATTTAAATTGGTTGTACACTAATTTCAATGACATTGTTTTTTTAGTTGGTGGATCGTGTGTTTGATGAGAGCATTAACTTCAGGAAGATTCCTCCTGTCGTTTCAACTATTAAACCTCCAGAGATCAATGGGAAGCCGGTAGAGCACCGGCCCCGCGCTCCTGACAGCATAGAACCTCGAGCTTTGAGAAGACGCACCTGGAACAGAGAGGATGTAAGGGCACACAAACATTTAAAAGATACAGATAAAGTAGATAAAAGTTACAATATGCAGTATATTTATACTATGTTTTGATTGTTGTTTCTGTTTGATTTGTTCAGGCAATTTTGGACAGTTTGCTCATTACATCAGTTTCACAGCTTTCCAGCAAAATCAGACAATCTGTTGACAAAACGGCTGGAAAGATCAGGTGACTGCATGATTCTGTCTTACATTTAGATAGAGGGCAGGGGCAATTATTCTATGGGGGATTCACAGTTTTGAAAACATTTAAATGTTGAAACTATACCAGCATTTTACAATGTAACTATGGATTAGACTGTTGTGATGTCACGTAAACCTAGGTCCATCGATTTCAGTTTGATGAAAATCTAGCACTGAAATTAATTATTTGAAATAAAATATTATATTTTTTGAATGGGCAAAACAGGAAGCTGAAACCCATGAATAATGTGGTTTAAATGTGCTGTTTCTTTAGGATATTGTTCAAAGATAAAGACAGAAACTGGGATGAAATTGAGAGTAAATTGAAGTCGGAAAGTGAAGTACCCGTCCTGAAGTCCTCAAACAAGGTACAATTTGAACATTAAGTTTCCATTATTGAGTCATGAAGAAAGAGTAAAATAACGTAACATAATCATTTTTTTCCCCCTCAGGAGTTCTCTGCTATTCTGCTTGAACTTAGAAGAGTTGAAAAGCAGCTTCAAGGTATAGTATTTGTCCAATTCTACACCTAAAGCTTGAACTTATGGGAGGGGGATACTGAGAAACATGTATTTAATGAGTATCCCCACAACGATATTTAGACAATATCATGCTAGTCAAACAGAAATGTGTTAAAAATGTCTTTAAATGTTTAGATTTAAGTAACAAAAATGAAATTGTAAAAATTACCCACAAAAGTGCAGAAATATTTCTTTTTCACTTTGAAGGTCTTTATTTTCAAACGGCAACATTTTATCAAAACGATATACTCAATATTAAAAAAAAATCACAACATTATCAATATTTTGAGAATCTGCCCAGCTCTACTGCGCATTTAATTTGACATACTTTCTGTTCTGTAGTTATCAATGTGATGGTAGATCCAGATGGGACGCTTGATGCTCTAACAAGTCTTGGATTGACCAGCCCAACAACCCCAACCAAGCCACTGAGCGTCAAAACACCCACCTCTTCCACCATCAGCATTGGATCCCAGCCGCCCGCCAAAGAAATATTGCCGGAAATACTTCCCGGGCCAGGGACAATGACCGCCTCCACCAGAGTTAAGAGTTCTTCTGCCAACAGTGAAGAAACTGTGAGGGATCCAGGTTTGAGTCTGGGATTAACAGGTGTTGGGGCGCTGCCATTCAGTCGCATGCGGCCAAATGGAGAAGAGGCCATAGCCCAAAAGTAAAAAGACAGAATGGGACTACATGGTGCGTTCTGAAGAAGTAGAACAACTTCACTGAATTATCCGCAGCCAATTCCATTTAACTTGTGTAGCCTATAATGTAGCCAAACATTAATGCCAGAGCTGATCTGCCATCCATTTCTGCTTGCCTTTAATTCGATAGTGGCTGCAACTTCAACCATTGAATTCATGTACTTTTTGACTTACCACTACCCTCAATTTTGTTTTATTTTCCTTGTACTTTTTTTCACCTCTATTGTTGTCTATTGCCTTTTCAAAGTGTCTGGACCCTTTCTTTGACATGCCTTAAACTAGTTTTTGGCCTGTGGCTTTTCCACTTCCCTTTACAATATACGTAGTGTATATCAAAGAATGTCAGAGGAAAACAATGATATAAAACATTACGATAGTAATATTAATGGTTCATGTTTCATACAGAGTATTTACATAAAAGTGGCATAAAAGCCTTAACACACATTCTGACATTCGGATGTCTTTATTTCTTTTCAGAATACTTTTATTTTTTTTTGCATTTTGTGGCCTACTGCTCTTTCATGTAGTCATACTAAAATATGACTCTTGCATCTCTGGTGGTTATTTTTTAATCCTAAACATTTCTTTGTATCCGATGTCTTAAGTTTGCACTATCCGTTATGGCATCAGCCACCGGAGATACTACTTTTACTGTCAGAAAAAATACCAAAGCATTGTGCTCATCTTGTCAATGTCAGTTGAATTGCATCAAAAATCATGATCGGTTTTTAGGCCACAATATACATTTCCACAACCACTAGTTTTGATCATATCCCATGAAGGGTTGTTTGCCTATTTAAATTACACCTCTCTCAATGCTGCTTTTGCATGACTTGTTTTGGGAAAAAAAGATTTTCTACCCCCTCAGCCTAGTTACTCTTCTAGAGTAAGATCACTTTAAATATTGTAGATAGTTAGATAGATTTGGCACCCTGGTATGTTAATATGTCCCCCTGAATTTTACTGTAATATCTTTCCTCTCAATGCCTCCAAGTGCCAATATATTGACTTCAAAAGGGCATTGATAAAGAAACATACTCATTTGCACATTATTTTTAATTAATATTTAATTTTGACATGTCTGGGTAGCCAACGTTTTGTTTTTCTCTGCTTGATATCAGCTTATTAGATATATTTTAATGACTGAAAAACATAAATTGGGGACTGTGAATACAAGGTACATTTGTCTCACCTATTCAGTGTTGTTTTGTCATTTTGTAACAATTTTTAAAATATATTTTATTTATTTTTTGTTTAAAATTTGATGTCTTATGTATTTTATATTGTTAACTTTCAGCATTGTTTCTTACTGTTAATAAAACAGAATCATTCACTTGTATCTTCAGATTTATTCAACAATAATTGTTCCAGCTGTTCTGACACTTTCAGCAGCAAACTTGTGGACAGTGCATTTTACAAGTGCATATTATTCCCTTTATATCACTATTGTCTCACATGACATACATGAAGATTACAAAGTGGGTGCCTTAGCCGGGGGGCCAGCCCATCTGTCGACCACCCAGAACATGAATATGGATGTGGTAGACAGACTGGCCTCCATCTGATCCATCGTTGATAACAATCCTGTAGCCTTTAGAAAGACCTGCCTTCTCTGCACACTTTTTTGCAACAATCATCAAGTGACCCAGCAACTGAAAGAGAAAAACAAAACACATGATTAAGTTTAGTGATGAAGCATTTGTTGTGCAGCAGACACACTTACTGCACTATCACTCTCCTCCGCTTTTGAAAGCTGAACAATCGGCTTCTTTGGGACCACCAGGATGTGGGTGGGAGCCTGAGGAGCAACGTCATTGAAGGCTACACACTGTAATGCAGATAAAAATATATACATGCAAGTTAACAGAAAATTATTATTTACAGTTTATCACTTCACATGATTAATATGTACATTGAACAGCAGAGAGACAAAGGAATACATGAAAGGATTTGCAAATATGTTATGTTCTTTCTGTCTTGATTTGCACACCTCAGGTTCAGAAAGAGATGTCTGCAGCACTAGCTTTTGCTTTTAGCGCACAATGAACTATACGCAAATGTACTTAAGCTAACTGTTGTGCATTTATACCTGGTCATCTTCATAGATTATATTCGCAGGAATCTCTTTCCGTATAATTTTCCCAAATATAGTATCTCCGCCTGGCCGAGCCGCCTGCGCTTTCGTTATTTCATCAGCCATGTTGGCAGAGCTTGTGAAACCTCAAAGAAATCTCATTGGCCAGAAAGAAGCGGAAGTGCAACATCAAAGCTGATTGGTCCACTGTACGTCAGCATCAGCGTCCCCCGGAAGTGACCGTCAGAAGTCAACATGGGCACTCGTGTGAAGGTGAGGATGTTTGTTTTGGGTTTCATATTTTAATGTTCTGTGTTATGTCGGAGGTTTACACTTCGTATAATCTCTGTGTCATAATGATTGAATTAGAGCTACGGCTTCAAACGCCATTGTGACGTTTTCACTTTCTTGTCCATCCATGCAGGTCTTGAAGGTTTTCAAAGCCTTGCACAGAACAAGACAGGACGTGTTTAAAGATGATCATGCAGGATTAACAGGTGAGTACTTTGTAGAATTGAGCATTCATCAACATTAATTTCCAACCTAACAATGACATTTCTTTTGAAAAGCTACAAGATTAAAAATCAATGAAGAGTTTCGTAAAAATAAAAATGAAAAATCAGAGGAGAATATTCAAAAGGTATCTAGCTGTTTCTATACATATAAGGCAGGATGTCACAAAGACAAGTACGTATATATTTTAAAGTATAGAGTAAATCCATTGACACGTGTTCGTCTTTCTTTTCTGTAAAGATGATAAAAATGGGTTTGGATGTGGATGTTGTTCTGAAAGATGCTGTTCTCCAGATGGAACATGTAACAAATGACACACTTAGTAAGTTTGAGAGTATGTCTCTGCACTTTGACATTTAATACAATGATGATTTATGAACACTTTTTTTCTTCTTTCAGTGCTTCGCCCCAGAGAAAGTCTTTTATTGGAAAATGTTCCTTATTGTGACAAGCCCCGGAAAAAATCCTGATAAATCAATCACCCTTCTAATGTAATTCAAATACTATTATTTATTACATACAAACGTCCAGACTGGGATGTTTTTGGGATGCACTGAATCAATCTGTGCTTTGTTCATTCAACCATTTTCTCACTGTAAGAACACATTTGTATTTTTGTCTTGAATGAAATTGTATTGTTGTTTTATTTTAATACATGTATGGAACCTATATAATTTATTGGACCCCTTTTTGGCTTGCGTATGATTTTAGTTTTGGATTTCATCAATACAATTGTGTTTTATTGTGATGGGCTAATTTTCCAAATTGATCTGAATAACGTTTGTGGCAGTGGCCCAGTGTCAAATCAGTGTTGATTATAGATTAAGTTGGGTCAGTTAACACGCAGCAAAAATATGTCCTATCACAACCATGCTGACAACCCTGGACCAGTGGATTCACTCTGTTGCTGCATCCAACAGATCAGTGTGGATGTAAAACAACTTTCTTCAGCTGAACTCAGACAAGACTGAACTTATTGTCTAACTGTGTTAGCAGACACCTCCAGAGTCTCACTCTAAATCCTACAAACTAAGTGAGAAATTTAGGAGTAAGTGTCATGGAATTAGACATACACCGATGCTATTCCTTAACACATAGAGAACACAATTCAACTTAGAATATGAAACGACACAGAAACGTCAGACATTTGTGTGGCATGCATGGGAGAAAACGCGGGGACTGTGTCAGCCAGGCCGTTGTAAGGAGCCTGGCTGATCCTCCCGCGTCTCACACCGTTTTTTCCCATGCTGGTTGGTTTTATTAGATATTCTGGAATAGGCGGGTCACATTTCTCATTGGTCAGCCTCACACTTGGTATTTTTCCGTAGAGATCAAGCCTTGGGTAAACATTACCCAGACTCCTCTGGGTTGTCACCCCCCTCCTGGGGTAAACATCCTTTGCTCCATCTTTACGACCCCTTCACAAATGCAGTTTGTCACACACCCGCTCTTCTCTTAGACTAATGATGCAGATAAAATATCACTATTATGCAGATAAAATACATCACAGAAATATAATCATATATTCACATTTTATCACAGTAAGAATGGACTCCGATTTTAGCTTTTTATCATCTAAAAACATTGCCAAAATTAAAAATATAGTGTCTCAACCAGACTTGGAGAGACTTATCCATGTGTTTGTCTCCAGTAGATTAGACTACTGTAACGGCCTGCTCACTGGCCTCTCCAAACGAGTTGTAAAACAGCTGCAGTACATCCAGAACGCTGCTGCTCGGGTCCTGACTAGAACCAGGAAGTACCATCACATTACTTCTGTTCTCAGGTCTCTGCACTGGCTCCTGTGGCTCAGAGAATAGACTTTAAAGCAGCTCTGCTTGTGTACAAGTCTCTCCATGGCCTAGCACCAAAGTACATCTCGGACATGTTGGTGCCATATGAACCATCTCTGACTAACATGGACCGGCCTCCTGCTGGTGCCAGAGTCAGGACTAAACATGGACCGGCCTCCTGCTGGTGCCAGAGTCAGGACTAAACATGGGGAATCTGCGTTTCAGTTTTATGCAGCTAAAATCGGAAATGGTCTCCCTGAGGTTGTGAGTCAGTCCTCTACGCTGGCAGTGTTGAAATATAGGCTTTGAGTGAAGGTATTTTATCTACAATTCATTCATTTTAATTATTGTTTAACATAATGATTTATGTTCTTATTTTGTTTTGTAATTTATACTGTATTGTGGTTTCAATATGTTTTCTTACTGTTGTAAAGCACTTTGAGTTACTTTTGTTTGAACTGTGCTCTACAAATAAACTGTGATTGATTATTTGTGAAAGATATGTATTCCCAGCCAATTCCCAAACAGAGACATCACATATAACTGTGCATGTTTTACATCAAAGGCGGGCGAGTTCCCCAGTAGCCCCCTGACAAATACTGGTTCATAACTAAATCCATGTTAATCGCTCTAAAAATGTACTACATTTCCCACAATACCTCCAACACCTAAATCGTCATCAAAAGGCGCCAACGTTGCTGTGGTAACGTTTGGGATTAGCACACAAGCTAACGTCAGTTTGTGAGAAAGTAAACAAAACCATACAATGCCGAAAATAACGTGAGAATTGTATCAAATGACCCAAATTCCACGTTATTTTGTCGTAAACATTCACGTTTCTTTCCTGTGTTCGTCAGGTCGGAGACGTTGTGGGAACTTGCTGCTGCCGATGTTGAAAAGCGACAAAGTGGAGTCGGGGAAGAAGAGCGAGGTGCAGAGCCAAGCGACAGGACAGTGTTTCTGATGGGCAGCAAGGCCGGGGTATGTCTTTATATTTATAATGAAGTATGATTGCATGCACAGTTGTGTTTTAGCCTCAGTGTCCTTATCTGCCCAATAGGGAAAGACATCTATTCTCTACCGCTGCCTTGACAAGTGAGTATTTGCTCTTGAATGAAACAAATAATACTGAAAAGACGCATGAAATATTCTCATGTTGTCTGAGTCCCAGCACAAACAAAGCAGCATATGGTCTGTGATGCTTCTTGTGACTTGCAGAGATGAACCTCCTAAGCCCACTTTGGCTTTAGAGTACAGTTTTGGTCGGCGCACTAGAGGACACAACACAGTATGTTGACAACTCTTTTTACAGATAATTGTCTTAAGTTTTCTTCACATATTTTCCATCCTCAGTCTAAAGATATTGCTCACTTGTGGGAGCTGGGTGGTGGCATTTCTCTGTCAGATCTTGTACAGATCCCCATCAGTCCTTCTACCATCAGGTGAGGATGACACACGTTTGATTGAAGTTGTGGAGCGAATGCGCTTATTATACATGTGCTTTATATGATTTGATTGTTGTAGATCTCTTACTGTTATCCTTGTCCTGGATCTATCAAAACCCAATTGTTTGTGGGGAACAATGGAGCTTTTATTGCAAACCGCACAAGAGCAGATTGAGAAGGCTTTTCACCAGTCACAGCAAAAGGCCGGCACTAAACACCAGACCTCTGTCCAGCAGAAACATGTCCTGCCTAAAGACCATCCTGTGAGCAGAACACAGTTTTGTGTGTGTAGATTGACCGCTGACATTAAATGTTTGTGGGTTTTTTAATAGGACCGTGAGCTCGTCAATCCTTTTCCTGTCCCTCTCCTTATTATTGGCAGTAAATATGACATATTCCAGGTAAGTACATTTGATTTTTAATTTTTAAGAATATTGTCTATTACTGTATCGCATTGTGTTACAGGAGTTTGAGTCTGATAAAAAGAAGTTGATTAGTAAGACACTTCGCTTTATTGCTCACTACTATGCAGCCTCCCTAATTGTAAGTTTACCTCAAGCAATATTGTACTACGTGTGATCGCTTTTGAGCTTTTACCATATGAATTGTCCAATTTATTTTTATCAGTTCACAAGTATCAAGTCGGAGAGCTTGATGTCTAAAACCAAAGTATTTTTCTCTCATTTTGCATTTGGGGTGGACAAAGGGTGAGGACAAAACATCCACAGTATCTTAAAAAATACAAAGAATGGTGGGGAAAAAAAACCTCGTCTAATTATGTCCTCAGAAAGTCTGTGTCCACTGATTCCACCAAACCTCTCATGATTCCCGCTGGTGCAGATTCATTCAGCCAAATAGGTGAGCACAGCACAACCATGTGGTTAAAACGAATAATAAAGTATAATGAATGAAACATGAAATATTAAACAGGCACACCGCCCACTTCTGATGTGACCTCACTACATGCAAAAAACCCTAAAGACCTTTGGAAGAAAGTGTATGAGTCCATTTTCCCTCAAGAGGTAAAAAGAAGCCCACAAATAGTCTAGAAAGAATATATAAGAGTAAAGCACCGTCATGTGTTGTTTTAGACTGTCGGTGAGCAAAAGGAGTTGAAGGATCCAGCCAAGGACCCACAGTACAGCGAGCCTCAGATCGATGTGATGAGAGCCCAAAAAGATCAGGTACAAAGTCATTTACATGGATCACTATTCAGTGTTCTCCTCCTCCTCATACAGCCATTCTCCATGTCACATAAGTAATACAATATATATGATTATTGGGAAGTAATATATGTACCAAAAATACACATTTGGAGTAACTCTATTTAGTTACAGTTACTATTTCATTTGTTGGCCTTTAATATATACTTACTTTTCAAAATCATGCAACTTTGTGTTCAAACCGTGCAGCATTACTAGGGGAAAAAAATAAATGTATTCCTTGTGTGTGCAAATGTGCAAATTAAATACAGAGCTCTAATTGGACCTTGTATCACAGTCTGTGAACCATTTGCATAATGGTGCCTTTTAGACCCTGTAACAATGTGAACTGTACTTGTCTTTGTGACATCCTGCCTTAAATCGTCTGTCAAGGTCAAAACAAGGCCTCAGTATGAATCTGTTTGCTAACATGAACTGGATGTGTCTTTGGAGGCTCATTAACCATCTCATGTGCGCAGATGACTTGGTTGTTTTTTGCCCGTACAGTGCACTTGACTTGGTTGGGTTGTGACTTGAGCAGCTCCTCAATGTCTGTTCTCAATATGGCTTTCAAAAGGACATAATGTAATGAGTGTGAGAACCAAAAGTGATATGAAATCGGGCTTTCCTGAGTTCATTCTCTATGGCAGTGCTGATTAGGGGAACACCTCACAGATGAGATATGCTCAGTGTTGTGTGCTGTGGCAGAGTTATACAAAGTCCAGTCTGCAGAAACTAACTGCATATAGACGCAGTAGAGCCAGCCAGATGTTTACTGAATCTGGAGTTCGCTCATGTCCTGCTGCTTTGTGCCATTGTTACTAGAAATTCATGTGTAAAATAATGATGTTGCCAAATGCAATTGTACAGACTTTGAGCTCGGTAAGGTTCACAACTGTGGCGTTCTGTTCGTCACTGTTTTTATTGTTCAATTATTACAGTGTGTCTGTGCTGTCTGGACTAATATTGAGCTTATCATATTACCTCCATAAACTGACAAATTCAACCTTTCTCCTACTGACTGTTCCAGATGGCAATAACCTATAGTAACCCAACACACTGACATAATAATACATCATCTTTATTCCAGCGGAGTTGTATTTTTCCACCGACCAGTGCAAAAGATGTATAGTTTATTTATTCTGGTTCTTTAGATGCATAGTGCTTTATATACATGTCAAATCATAAAAACACCATTCATTTTAATTATTCCTCTCTGGTTTGTTCATTTTTTTGTATTTCAATTTCTATTTTTGTTTTGATTTTAGGAACTGGATCAATATAAAAGAAATGCAGCCAAGTCATGGAAAGGACTGAACTTGTCCTGATGAACAGCGCTGCAGTGTATCACTTTCAATTATTTATTACTAATGCCTTCTGTTAACGATCATGTATTATTTGAAAAAAATGCTACAAAGTGAAAAAAAAAACATTTGAGACAAATACTGGAATTGTTTATGTTTTGATTTATATATTAGTAAATGCCAAAGACATCTATGGTTTTCTTGGGTTTTATCTAACTTTTGTTTCCATTAAATTTGTTTCTGTGCCTTTAGTGCCGGTTGATCTTGTCCCTAATTTTGAAGCTGATCATTCCCAGCAACAGCAGAGCGGGGAGGAAAGCGTAGAGGAGGATGAAGTCCAGTGTGAAACGCGACAGAGCTCCAGGATAGCCCTGTTCAATGAGCTGATCGCCCTTAGTGATCGCGCACGCTCCTGGCAAAGGTTGGGAAGCATCTAAAACGCAAAAGACAAATTCAGTCTTTTGTCAGTAGTTGTGTTCTTGAAAACCTACTCTGTCTAATATTTAGGTCATAACTTCAGCACATTTTTTTTTTAATTCAATAGTTTTGTTAAAAGCCATAATGATAAGAGACACAACTTACTGCATGTGAAATCCAGACCATAAAACTCTGTGACAATGAGCAGTTCACAGCTGTATTTCTGGAAAGTCAAGTAGCTGAGCCATTGGAAGATCTGTGGCATCTGCTGCGTGCCCCTGTGAAAGCAAACAATATTAGGTTATTGGTGTGACTAAATATTTAGTTTTGATAAATATTGATGTGCAAATAGATACCTAAGAAAACCAGACCCTAAAAGAATCCCTGCGATATTCAGCAGAGCCACACCAGTGTTGACCATATTTGGATCTTGGACCACTCCAAGTAGCACAACTGTTAGTAGTTCCCCTATGAAGTGCAACAACCCTATGAGCTGCTCTCTCAAATGTATAGTTTTATATTTTTAAGTTCCAACTTAATAGAAAACAATGATCAAAGTCTGACTTGTGCTCACCTATGATATGAGGCACTAGGACTACAGCAGTATAAGAGAGAAAACGCAGTGTGTCTGGGTTCATTCCAATTGTCCTGAAATGAATGAAAACCTGTTAAATTGTACCAAGGCTTTTATTACTATTATTCCTTTAACTTGCTTTAAGTATCATGTACCAGTAAAGGAATGATGTGAAGATACAGACACTGAGGATGCTGAAGGGCAGAATGTGGAAGACATAGGCCAGAAACATCTGCCATTTGCTGTACAGCCCGTCCTGGCTCTCCTGGTCTCCAATGGCTCGAAGTGCAGGGACTGGAGAAAGGGAATGGATGTGTTGTTTTTGTTAGTATATATTTGTATGACTAAATATGCTCCATTCTGCTTCCTGCTTCCGAAGAGTGCACACGCTTTTTTGCTCGCTCCGCTTGCTATCGCTGCTTTCCTTATTTATTTTGCTTTTTAATCAGTTTTTGTCTTCCAAACATTTTTGCTTTAGACTTTTTCAAGTAAACCAAGGATTTTAAGAACATTTTTCCAGTTTTAACGACATATCTGACGCCAGCGACATGTCCGGGAGAAGAAGTGAGAAAGACTGTGAACGCTGTCGGAAATATCAACAAGAAATTAATGAGCTGAAAACACGGATATTTGTTTTGGAATCTGAAAAAGTTCTTCACGATACCATTCCGGTGTCAACCGACGGTAAGAAGAGCACACTTTTTACAAGAAAAACTGCTACTTTCAACCTAAACCGCAGTGACTCTGTGTCGTTTCCAAAACTGTCTAAAAACCAGAAAGACCAGGCTGTTTCTTGGAACAAACTTGGAGCAAAGCCTAAACGATACAAAGATAACGTGAAGTCACCTAAAATACAGCTCACCAACAGATTTTTACCACTTTCAGAGATGGAATTAAATGAAAAAAGGAAAGATGACGTGGCCAAAATACAGCGAGGAGGATCTGCCAAGGTCACGCAGATTGTTTTAGTTGGGGACGGCGCGATAAGTCACATGACGCATGAAAAGATAAACACACATTCTTTTCCAAGCGCCACTGTTTCTGAGATAACGTCACTCCATCCAAATATTATGGCTAAGCATGGAGGAGCTAAACAGCTGATTGTGCACGTGGGTGCAGTGGACATGCGGCGGGAACAGACTGAAGTTTTGAAAAAAGACTTCTTGAAGTTATTCGACGTGCTTGATAAAATGGAAATCAAAACTTTCATAAGTGGACCTCTTCCAAACATCGACAAGAGGATAAACAAGTTTAGCCGGCTTCTTCAGCTGAACACATGGCTGTCCAAAGAGTGCTCCCCGAGAGGACTACACTACATTGAGAACTTCTATCTATTCTGGAAACGAGAGGACCTGTTTAAGAGAAATGGCCCCCACCTATGCAGAGGTGGAGTGAGGGTGCTGACAGAGAACCTGCTCCACGCTCTGAGGCATTGGACTGGGCCTGGACAGGGTCCTGAGCAGATAGTTAGAGAAGAGAGGAATGAGAGAAGAATTCCTGCTCCCTCAGCCAGAGACCGAGCCAATGTTTCAACATCAAAAGCACCACAACCTCAGCCTCCACCAAAGGATTCATCAGCAGCTGCTCCACCACCACCAGCAAAGGATTCAGCTCCAGCTGCTCCATATTCACCTCCACCACCTCCAGCAAAGGAACAATCTTCAAAGGCCTTGGACCCATCTGTGACAAGCCCAACAACATCCCTGTCATCGCCCCTGCCTTCACACCAGCCCTGGGTTCCCCCTGCAACATCTACTCCCACTAAAGATTCATCATTCTCCTTCTCATCTCCACTCTCACCCATGGGCCTTCCCAGCCATTTTGAAAGTCTGATCAAATCAGGCATTAAGATGGCTCCACTCACGCCCAATATAGCAAGGGCTATGCCGACTACACCAACAAAAGCCCCACCACCCATCCCCCCTCGCCTCTCACCTGGTCCCAAACTTTCCTTGGCTACAAAAGCCCCACCACCCATCCAACCTCGCCTTTTACCTGGTATCTCCCATAGCTAGGATGCACTGGGTCTCAGCGTTGCCGGGACTTATTGTCACATTAAAAATCAAACCAACCCGGGGCCCTATGTAAAAAGAGCCCCCCCTAGTGCTATTTCTGTAGTCACATCATCACACAGATGGAAAAACAAAATGCGAGTCAGGCCCAATCTGAGAAATGTGATTCATATTCCCTGTGAAAAGATAAAGCCCAGTCCCACTGAAACTAGTCTGAAACTTGCTGTGCTAAATGTCAGATCCTTATGTAACAAATCTCTCTTAATTAATCATTTTATTTCTTCTTATAATCTTGATTTTATGTTTTTAACTGAAACATGGCTTGACAAAAACACAGGAAATGTAGTTCTGATAGAATCTGCTCCACCCAACTTTAAGTTTGAATCTGAAACACGAGAAAACAAAAAAGGGGGTGGAGTCTGTGCTGTCTTTAGAGATGAAATAATTACCCGCAGGTTGTCTTTTGGGGTGTTTTCATCATTTGAGTATGTATCCTTTAAAATGGAGCTAAAACGGTCTCCATCCATTCTCTTCATTGTTTTATACAAGCCTCCCCAGCACTGCCAAAGTTTTATTGATGATTTTACTGAGATGCTTTCAGTCATATGCACAGACTTTGATGGTTTGGTCATTACAGGTGATTTCAACATGCATGTTGATAATGTTTGTGACAGAAACGCTAAAGAGCTTGATGCTGTCCTTGAAACCTTCAGTCTTACTCAGCATGTGAGAGGCCCCACCCACAGCAAAGGACACACTCTAGATCTCATAATTACAAAGGGGGTAAATATTTCAAATGTTAATGTGATCGATGTTGCTCTGTCTGATCATTTCTGTGTCTTCTTTGACCTGTCTGTTTCTCCCCAACCTCCGGTTGGTCCTGCAGTTGTTCAGAGGAGACACATAAGTGATGGCACAGGTGCACTGTTTATGGAAATGATACACTTTGAAAATGTCTCATGTTCTAATGTAAATGATTTGTTGAACTCTGTTACATCTAGTGTTTTGAATGTTCTGGACACCATCGGTGTCACAAATGGTTAAAAATAAGCAGAAGGCGCCGTGGAGAAATGATGATTCGGTCAGGGCACAGAAAAGGGAGTGCCGCAGGGCCGAACGGAAATGGCGCAAGTCAAAGCTCCAGGTTCAAAAAGAGATTTACAAAGAAAAGCTGAATATGTACAACCTAATCTTATGTAGAACTAGGGAAAGATATTTTTCTGAAATAATTGGAAGCTGCAGTAACAACTCGCGTGTCCTGTTTGCCACAGTAAACAGATTAACAAACCCTCCAGCTCAGCTGCCGTTAGAACTCATTTCCACATCCAAGTGTAATGAGTTTGCATTATTCTTTAATGACAAAGTTCAGGGCATTAAAAATGCTATAAATCCCACAATGCAAAAAATTACCCTAAAACCACCAAGACACTTAGAGCTAACTCACTTTGCACCAGTAACTGACAAAACTGTCCATGAGATCATCACCAGTCTGAGTTCATCTACATGCTGCCTTGATGTGTTACCCACCAGATTTCTAAGGTCTGTGCTGAACAGTTTGTTAGCACCATTCACTCACATAGTTAACATGTCGCTTCAATCTGGAACATTCCCAATGTCTTTGAAAACTGCGGTCATAAAGCCTCTCCTAAAGAAGAGCAGTCTTGATGCCGCAGTACTGAGTCATTACCGGCCCATCTCTACTCTGCCATTTTTGGGCAAAGTCCTTGAAAAGGTTGTTTACCAACAGCTCACAGATTTCCTCTTAATAAACAACTCATTTGATGTTTTTCAGTCAGGTTTTAGACCTCATCACAGCACTGAGACTGCTCTTGTCAAGGTGACAAATGACATCCGCCTGAACACTGACACGGGCAAAGCCTCGGTCTTAATTCTGTTAGATCTGAGTGCTGCTTTTGACACTGTCGATCATGGGATCCTCTTACAGAGACTAGAGGACTGGGTGGGCATCACTGGCACTGCCCTAAACTGGTTAAGGTCCTATCTGGAAGACAGGAAGTACTTTGTTGAAATTGGTAGCTGTGTCTCAGACCACATGACCCTGACCTGTGGAGTGCCCCAAGGGTCAGTCCTGGGTCCCCTTCTGTTCAACCTCTACATGCTGCCGTTAGGTCAGTTGATACGCAGTGAAAATGTGTCCTATCACAATTATGCAGACGACACTCAGATCTATGTTTCACTATCGGCAGGTGAATATGGACCAGTGGATTCACTCTGTCACTGCATCCAACAGATCAGTGTGTGGATGCAAAACAACTTTCTCCAGCTGAACTCAGACAAGACTGAAATAATCGTTTTTGGCCCACAGAAACAAAGAGAAAGTGTTAGCGGTCACCTCCAGAGTCTCGCTCTAAAACCTACAAACCAAATTAGAAATCTGGGGGTAATAATGGACTCAGACTTGAACTTTAATAGCCACGTCAAATCAATAACATCAGCAGCTTTTTACCATCTAAAAAACATTGCCAAAATCAAAAATATAGTGTCTAAACCAGATTTAGAGAGACTTATCCATGCATTTGTCTCCAGTAGATTAGACTACTGTAACGGCCTGCTCACTGGCCTCTCCAAACGAGCTGTAAAACAGCTGCAGTACATCCAGAACGCTGCTGCTCGGGTCCTGACTAGAACCAGGAAGTATGATCACATTAGTCCTGTTCTCAGGTCTCTGCACTGGCTCCCTGTGGCTCAGAGAATAGACTTTAAAGCAGCTCTGCTTGTGTACAAGTCTCTCCATGGCCTAGCACCAAAGTACATCCCGTACATGTTAGTGCCATATGAACCATCTCGGACTCTGAGGACCTCAGGGACCGGCCTCCTGCTGGTGCCCAGAGTCAGGACAAAACATGGGGAATCTGCATTTCAGTTTTATGCAGCTAAAATCTGGAACAGTCTTCCTGAAGATGTGAGACAGGCTTCTACTCTGACAATGTTCAAATCTAAGCTAAAAACAGTTTTGTTTAGCTGCGCATATGACTGAAAGGATTTTTTCTTTGCACTCTTCTCTTTTGTTTGTGATTTTATTAGTTTAGAAAATCAGTTGGATTGATAATTTTTAATTTAGTTAATTTTATTGTATTTCTGTTTCTGTAATTTCTTTGTGATTTGAATGCATTTTTCCTGCTGTGAAGCACTTTGAATTGCCTTGTGTATGAAATGTGCTCTACAAATAAACTTGCCTTGCCTTGCCTATTACTTTGTTGATATGTTACTACATTTGTATTTTAAACTGACTTGTTCAAGTAATCAGTTTTATCCCAGTCTCCTTTAAACTAACAGTTATTTTATGATGCTGAAGGACATCATGATAAGGATAACTGATAAGAGGCAGTTGATGTGTAACCTGGCTCTGCCAAATTGATATCTGTATAACTCAGCCAGGTTGGTTGTTAAGTTTCACTGCAGTGCAGTAGTCAGCAGTCTGCCAGTCAGTAGTTTAGGTAACATTATTGACATTAATAACCATAAAACAAACATTGTATCTAATTTTGTCTAAATATTAGGTCGTCCTCTGTCTGTGACCTCTTGTCAATAATGTTACAACATGGTTGTCCATATCTTAATTATGTTTTTAGGTTAATGATGAGTGAGGGTTACTTTGAGTCATGAGCTCAGATAATAGAGATATCTGTACTTTAGGAGTTACTCGCGGCTATTGAACCTTAACACACTGTGTAAGTTTATGCATGTCAGGTGTGTGTTGTGGCACTTACAGAGAGCAACAGCGTTGAGCATGCCGGTGTAGGGAGAGGCACCAATGCTCTGATAGATGATGCCAATGCGGTCCTGGATGGCACCTTTGGACACGTCAGCATCCAGACGCATGACAAAAAAGGCCACAAAGAGTCCATAGATCAGGTTCTGGGACAGGCGCATCAGGACACCCATTCGGTCCCTGGATAGGTTTCTTGCTGTTCGTCTACATACACAACACAAACACATTTATTATTTGTGGAGCTAATACATTGGATGTTTTATTATTAATGTGTTTGACCTGCATCTACACATTACAGAATCTGAGGCCAAAAGTAAAGGCCACCTTTTTAGTATTTGATGTGTGATACAGAATAAAACGGTTCCATAAATGCCTAACTATATTTGAACACTGAAGACATTCTGTAGTATAATTTAATAATAATAATATAATATAATTTAAAGTGGTAATTGGCATAAGATCATTATTTTTGTACCAAACGTTTCAAAATAATAACGTGACTCTAATCGCAGGAGAAAACTATTGTTGCATGTCAGTTGAAACCTTCACTTACCTCAGCAGAACCTCTAGTTTAGCTGCTCCACTCGGTGACTCTTTGCTTTTGAAGGGGATTGTTGCTTTGTCTAATTGCTGCAAGCTTTGCTCTATTTTGGCCAACATCCCGGTGTAGATGCCGGACCTCTGATAAGATGAGGTGATCTCATGCATGCGGTTTAACGTGGCTGCTTCTCTTTCACTGCTGCGCGTGTCCACAGAGGTCAAGTCCACTGTAACTCATCATGTTCCACTGTGAATGTAAGTGACTGATAATAAACATGTGTCGGACTGTGCAGGGAGTACCGTAAATATCAAAAGGATTGCAGTATTCTGGACACTCATATCCACACTGGCTGAAGAAGTCCACCATTTCCTCAGGTTGTCCACAGAACACAAGCTCTCCACGACTCATGACGGCAATCCTGCTGAAGACCTGAGACCAAACGGTGGCAGTTTGACAAAGCGTGTTTGTATTCTCACTCAGCATTTCTCTGAACATCATGGATACAAACTCTGAATAGTTCGGAGCGTGGCTGGTGGATGGTGACGATGACGATGCGGTCTCTGCTGGCCAGTTCTGCCAGCAGCATCACGATCTGATTGGCTGTCATGCTGTCCAGGCCTGTGGTGGGCTCATCCAGCAGGACCACCTCTGTGACAGCACCACACACCTTTAGTACTTGTTTCACACAAATGACTCCTCAAGTTTCATTCTGCAAACTTTTAAGCATTGGCAGAATCTCAGTGGGCCCAACTTGACTTGTGAAGATAAGAGAGTTCTTATTTTAGGTAATTACTCTAATTAGGACAATTAAAAGATTGTCTCTTTGCTTTATGGAAGTGGAGGGGAATTAGCAGATACTTTAATTGTGAGATTAATTCATTTCCTGGTTGATTGGAGAAGCATCAAATGGGAAGTTCTCATTACTCCTTGTGTAAGTGCTGTTCAGTGTGTAGGAGAGAGAGTGTGTGTGTGTAGGAGTGTGTGTAGGAGAGTGTGTGTGTGTGTGTGTGTGTGTGTGTGTGTGTGCCCGTGTGTGTGTGTGCCCACGGCCATTTAATCCTGAATGAGGCCCGAGACCCTTCATCCTCCCGGGAGCATTACAGAGCAGATAAACTCCACCTGGGATGTGCCGGCGCACACATCCGGTCTGAGGTGGGTCCTGCTTATTTCTTTGCTGTGAGATAACCCAGACTTTCATTACTCCTCTCCATCGCTCCTTCTGTCCTTTATGCTGTTTTTCTTCATTAATCTCCTGCTCTGATCCCTTTGTCTCCCTCAGTCCGGACTTTTGAAACCCTTTGGGGAGAAGCCACTTTTGCACTAAACTTTCTTCAAGAGTTCTATCAGTGTCCCTTTTTATACCCACTCAAATGTCCAAAGTTCTTTTAATTGATGTGAAACATTTTATTGAGGAATCCCTCTCTAGCCTCAAATTAGGAATGCTCTCAAAATTAGATTAGATTTAATTTGAAATAGAAGAAAATATTTACTTGGATCTTGAAGTAGCTGGCTGGCTATAGACACTCTTCTCCTCTCTCCACCTGAAATCCCAGGAAATACTCGACCTCCAATGACACTGTGGGCCACATGAGTCAGACTCAACTCTGCCATCACCGCAGACACCTGCAAGAAGCATGTAGAGGTACAGTGACTTTAAAATATATATCTATGAAATGTGTGTGGTGTGAACTTTCTCTTATAACCTTTTTCTTTATTGCTTCAGCTGAATGTTTCCTCAAAGCGAGCTGTGCTGTGTAAGTCAGCGTCTCTTCTACTGTCAGATAACTTAACAAGTTATCACTCTACAAGAAATAAAATAAAACACTTAATACATAAGGATATGCATAGTCAGACATTGGGCTTCTTTAAAATCATAATGATTTGATGTTGTGAGATAGTCGGTGTATTTGCTGACCATTGGTGCAGCTGATTGTTGTCTTATATATATTATGTCCACAAAAACATATTGCTCCACCAATTGACTGTGTTAATTAACACACACTGCCCCCCCCCCAATCCTTAATTTACTTAGTCACTCATCAGAATGAATTTTGTATCAGCTGACCAAATCGCCTCCTCAACTGCAGCTTAGCAGGGAAGTTAATAACCAGGCTGAGAGAGCACAGGGTCCTATCAGCCCGAGAAGAGGCCAGCTTAAATCCCACACTTTTAATTCAGGCTTTGGCTACACATGAACACCTCTCATGGAGAAATTAAGAATATGAGGAGGCAATCAGGGGTGTTAAGTTAACTTTGTACAGAGACAGGTTAGTCTTAATGGTGCAGCAATAGTAATAAGTAAATATAGCCGCAAGCGGCAATGATCGGCCCTCGCCACGCCGCCGCCACGCCGCCGCCACGCCGCAAGAGGAGGGGGCGCTAACGCGCCCCAATTGTCCTTTTATTACGCCTACTGCTGAATCTGTGACGCTGTCACATCTTCTCCCCTTTGTTTTACCATCAAAAAGCTATTTTATTTTGAATTCTTGGCAAAATGTGCGGCTTTGCCGCACAGACACCGTGACTCTTTGAATAAAAATGTGGATAACTTTTGATGGTCCTGAAGATGAGTCTCACCAAATTTCAGGTTAATAGGGCTGACGCCCTGGGAGGAGTTTGTGAAGGTCTAAAGTGTAAACATGTTCTGGCGATTTCCCCATTGGAATAACATGAAAGGTTTCGGTCATCGTTACGGCAACGCCATAACAATTATGACATGGGTCTCATTGACTTTTTTGATGGGGATGCTAAAATTGAGTTGTGTGTCAAATTTCATATAATTTCGCAAAACTAAACATTTAACCTCCATATAAAATCTGTAGGGGGCGCTGTGGCGCCAAATGAATTTATTTCACTTCAAGTAGGTTTAGGGCAAAGAGTTTAACAACTGATTCTAATTTTGACGCAATTCGGACTTTATCCGCGCAAACGGCAGAAATTTTAAATATGGGAGATTTCTGAAATTCTAGCTACAGTTTGCGGCTTCGCCGCACAGAGACCGTGAGAGGTATCAATGTAATTTGGATAACTTTTGATGTCCCACTCCTCAGTAGCATTTTTACCAAATTTCAGCTTTTTAGGGCTAACGCCCTGGGAGGAGTTCATAAAAGTACGACGTTTGGAAAAACTCAGAAGTCATGTTTAGCCATTTTTGAAGCAATATGGCCGACATTTGGTTGGGCGGACGGCGTTGCCGTAATAATATTTTTTACTTCTCTTGTCACCATCTACCTCTGCGCCAAATTTCATGATTCTACGATCAGATTTTTTTTGGGTCATTTCCCATCTCTCAATGCATTTTTGGTACATTTGGGGGCGCTGACGCGCCAATTTTTTTTTATTTTAGAAAAGGGAAATAGCCAGAATGTAGAGAGGCACGATTTTTAGAGGTGTGAACATTTTTGTGACTTTTCGTCAATGTTCACTGGGTGAAAAATAGGGGGGTTGGTCCCGAGAAGAAGAAGAAGAAGAAGAAGAAGAAGAAGAAGAATATTCCGATGCGAAAACAATGTTTCCCATTTTTCAAATATCATAAACTATACATTTTCGGAAAGCGCTCGCGCTTTCCTACCTCATGGTGTGGGTCCCTGGTCACTGACGGGTACTTTCGATAATTTTGAGTGGGCTCCGCCCACTTTGTGTTTTTGGCCCTCTATACAGTAATAATGTTCAATTTTTGCATTACATGCTTATATGCACGGAACATGCAAGAGATGGGGAACGTATTCGTGAGCTACTTAGCGCAAATGAGTGCTTTATATGGGGATGACGACTGCTTCGCGGTCGTCATCTCAATGTAAAGTGCTCGTTTAGTGCGCACTTTTGCACGGGCTTCGCCCGTTTACAACGGTAATGTTCCATTTTCCTACTACTAATTAGTATGCACGGGGCGTGCGTGAGTGAAGGAGTGCGTTAGTGAGTGTTTGGAAGTGGTCGAGCGCTTCGCGCTCGATTTCGTGCGCACTACGTGCGCACTTTCGCAGCCGTGCTTCGCACGGCCTTACGAGATTAATAGGCCTCTCGCCAGCTTGTGGCGCTCGGGCCTAATAACAGGAAAAAAATTAGTATCTTTGTAGTTTATTTAACCAACTATGATTTGGCAATAACTACTTAGTTTGCATTTAGATCTTGCCTTAAAATGTTTAGTCTGATTATAAGATAATGGTTGAGTTGTTGGTTGGATGTTACCTGTAGTACGTAGGAGAAACAGTCCTGATACTCCTCTCTTTTCAGTTTCCTCCCATTTATGAAGACCTCACCCAAAAGTACGCCACTGTTTCCAATCCTCCCAGAAATTGCATCCAACAGTGTGGTCTTTCCTGAGCCTTTACACACAAACTTTCCCATCAACATGAATTAATAATATATAATTACTTACATAATATTTTAAAAGTTGTGTGATAACCTGAATTTCCCAGGATTCCCATGATCTGCCCACTGGCCACATGGAAAGATACATCATTGAGGATCTGCCGGGTCCATCTCTTCTTGTAGGAGGGCAAGTCCCACCATGGACCCACGCGCTCACTGAAAAGCATACTCAATTTAGTATAAGTAAACACAAAGGCTGTTTAACTGTTATAAAGGTGAGTGTGTACCTGACTGTATAGGAGATCTTGTTGACACTGAGGCAGCAGGATGACTCGGACAGTCCCTCTCCACTGTTCTTCCATGCTTCTCCTTTCACCAGTTTGAACGACTGTTTGAAGCTTGTTCCCTTCTCCTGCTCCTCTGACTTGAGTGAGTAAAATCCGTTCATGTCGCCAGCCTCTTCACCTATAATATAATATCTACAGAGACATGTGTAAGTCAAGTGTATCTGTGGTGCACAATCAGGGACAGACTGCTGCTGCAGCTAAGCAGTATGGTCCCACTGGGACAATAAACACTAATACTGTTATCTCAAGAACTTTGATCCATGGTTCAAAAGAAAAAAAACGCCTTGAGTAGGCATTTTAGGGCATGAGGCTCAAGTAGTACACCTCACTCCCATTTTCAAGATGCCAAAGGAGAGTTACTGACTGTGCTTAGCAGTTCTAGGACACTAAATGAAACAAGAGTTTGAAGTCTAACTCCGGTCAACATAAGAACGAGAGGAGCAGCAGGACCGAGCAGAGGGCGGTGACCTGCATCGCTATGGACTCAGACATGGACACCAGTGTCGCCTCTCCGTGCGGATTGTCATCACAGGTTAGTTCTGAATGAATTCCCATTGCAAACACATTTTGTGATTACCGGTAACTTAACGTACATGTAAAGTGCAATAGATACAGACAAATCTATAGCTTTGAAGACTGTGACTAAGTACAATAGCAAATTATTTAAAAAAAAACATTATGTTCTCTCTGACATAAAGAAAGTTGTTTTGGGTTTTTTTCAATTTGGAAGAAATGGAGTAATGTTGGTAAATATAAAAACATTAAAGCATGTGCGTTAGAATTTTTCTGCCTCTTACTCACAGGACAAAGACACGGACTTGTTTTTTTCTGAAGAAGACAGCAGTCTCTACTTCACCTACAGCGGAGGGTGCAATGAGCTGGAGGTTAACAACCTACAATATGAGGCAAGCACAGCAGCTCTGTCCCACTGTTTCAGTTTTTACTTCTGCATATAACACAATATATTATTGTGTTATTAATTCATATTCTTACTGATATGTAGGTGGACACCGCTGCACAGATCCCTTGGTATGAAAGATTATCAGAGTTCAAATTGCCTTGGGAGATCAAAGGGAATAAACAGACTGCTATAAATAAACTCAACCTGCGAGTGCGCAGTGGACAAATGCTGGCCATCATCGGCAGCTCAGGTAAAGTGTGTGCATAAGTAGAAGTTACCTGCAATTGATTTAATTATAGACATGCTTTCAATCATGCTTTTCAACATACTTTGAACACGTTTCCACAGGCTGTGGTAAAACATCCCTGTTGGACATTATAACCTGTCGAGATGAGGGTGGTACAATGACATCGGGCCACGTTCTGATCAATGGCAAACCCAACACACCCAGAGTCGTGAGGAAGACCATCGCTCATGTGCGTCAAGATGACCGGCTTTTGCCTCATCTCACTGTGCGAGAGACTCTTGTTTTTGTGGCCAAACTGAGGCTGCCCACTCACTTCTCAAAGGCCCAGAGGGACAAGAGGGTGAATAAAGCAAACCTTTATAAGTATTCTTAAAATGTGCCTTGTCTCTGACTTGTGTGTGGTCACAAATCACAGGTAGATGATGTCATTGCTGAGCTGAGGCTGCGACAGTGCGCCAACACCAGGGTGGGGAATGATTACGTGAGGGGCGTTTCAGGAGGAGAGAGGCGCAGAGTGAGCATAGCTGTGCAGCTTCTGTGGAATCCAGGTGAGATAAAGGAGCTCCAATTTATTCAGACATGACTCAATCCCTCACTCAAGTTCATTTCACTTTTCACTATTATGAGTACATTTAAATCAGGCCATATTAAGCAAAACTCACACATTTGAGCTTTCTAGCACATTATAAAGAAATGTATAACCCCCTTGGATAATGTATTGTAGGTATTTTGATTCTCGATGAGCCCACTTCAGGATTAGACAGCTTCACCGCTCACAACCTGGTGATCACTCTGTCCCGGCTGGCCCGTGGAAACCGCCTCGTCCTGCTCTCAGTGCACCAGCCTCGCTCCGACATCTTCCAGCTCTTTGACCAAGTGGTTTTGCTGTCCTCTGGCTCGGCGGTCTACTGCGGTGCTGCGCGGGACATAGTGCCTTACTTCACCGCTCTGGGATACCCCTGCCCCCGCTACTGCAACCCCTCTGACTTCTATGGTATTTATTGTATTCACACCAAGCCATTCTAGCAGGACTCGTGTGTATAGTCTTATTTATTTACCCGTTTGGATGCAGTGGATCTCATCAGTATAAACAGACGCAGTGCGGAGCTGGAGGCCGAGTGTTTGCAGAGGGCCCGAGTTCTAGCCGAGCAGTTCAAAGAAAAGGTGAAAGATACAGATGACCACATGTGGAAATTAGACAGAAGCAGTGCCTCCTCCTCCCAAGAAAACAAGTGAGCTGCCTGTCTATTGTGCTTTTCTTTGACCTTATATGTAATAATATATACAATTACTTTACAGCCATTCGATGCCTGATATTGTCGCAGGGGAGGAGTTGATCACAATTACAAATCAAGCCAGTGAACTACCAGGCAGATTACATCAATTCACAGTACTGATCAGGTAACGGCAGTTTACAGAATATTCTACACACTCAGTTATAACTATTGTCACTTAAAGGAGACATATGATGTAAAACCGACTTTTATGCGCTTGTTATAACAGTGTTCCCTCATCATCAGCTTTCTCATTTATTATATTTTGATTCATTCATGTTTGCACAATCTTCTTAAGTGGAAATGGCGGGTCATATCAGTTTTGAACAGGATCTCAATAGACCCAGTTATACTACAAAGTCATTTTAGATCATTATTGTTGTTTACAATTAACAAAATGTAAAATAATGATCTACAAATATTATAGTTTAATAGTAAATATCCCATGAAAGCATAATGTGTCTTCTTGAAGTTTGTAGAACAGTAATAACATGGTACAAAGGTAGAAATAGTGTGGTAAGTAAAAGTGTTTTCATGGTCATTGCTGTAGAGTAAAGTGCAACCTAAATATTCTTTCAGGCGTCACATATATAACGACTACAGAGACCTGGTCACGATATTGGTCCATGGTTTTGAGGCCCTCCTCATGTCTTTGCTTGTCGGGTTCCTTTACTACGGATTAGGGCCAGAGCCGCTGTCCATACAAGACACAGTGGCACTTCTCTACATGATCGGAGCTCTCACGCCATTCGCTGTGGTGCTGGACGTCATAGCTAAATGTGAGTCTGCATATGTCAAATATCTAGTTCTGTTTTATACTGATAAGTGCATGCAATAAAAATGAGTAATAAGAACAGATATCATCAACTGTTGAGTAGGTAAAGGTTATGTCAAGTTATATCTTTTATATCAATATATTTTCTAACTTGTGTCTGAAGGTCACACAGAAAGAGCAATGCTTTACCATGAGCTGGAGGATGGCATGTATTCAGTCTCATCCTACTTCTTTGCTAAGGTAATTCTCCTAATAACAATAATGTCCAGTAGGGGTCAGTGCAACACTATATCTGAGCTGCCCAACTGCTTTTCAAGCTTGAATTTATACCAGAAAGCCCAATAGCAATTATATTAGTATTATTCCCAAGGTTTTGTGAGGTTAACAACTTTGGATGCATTATACTTTTACTTTCAGGTCTTGGGGGAATTGCCAGAACACTGCGTTTTCACACTGGTTTATGGTTTGCCCATCTATTGGCTTGCCGGCCTGAACACTGCTCCAACCCGCTTTCTGCTGAACTTCTTGTTGGTGTGGCTCATGGTTTATTGCAGCCGGGCCATGGCTCTGTTTGTGGCTGCAGCTCTGCCCACGCTGCAGACCTCTGCCTTCATGGGAAACTCTCTGTTCACCATCTTCTACCTGACGGGGGGCTTCGTCATCAGTATGCAGAATATGTGGCTTGGTGCGATTAAAATGAAAAGTATTTGAGTAATTGTTGTGTGCCCTGTATATTGTGTCATCCTTGTGTTCTACATTCCTGCAGTGGCATCGTGGCTGTCCTACGCCTCCTTCATGCGCTGGGGCTTTGAGGGAATGCTACAGGTGCAATTCAAAGGCGTCAAGTATCCGGTCACTGTGGGGAATTTCACCTTTCAGGTCGATGGCATAAGAGTGAGTTGCAATTGAGTATATTCAAAGATGAAACGTGTTGAAGATGGAACGCTCATTTTGGTCTTTCTCTTGCAGCTGGTAGAAGTGTTGGGTATGAACAGCTACCCTCTGTACTCATGTTACTTGGTGCTGCTGGCAGTTTGTCTGGGATTCATGCTTCTCTACTTCATATGTCTTAAGTTCATCAAACAAAAGTCCAGCCAGGACTGGTGAAAATCATTATGGCAATTGACTTGAGCCACACATTAGCTACTTCGACTGGTTCGATAATGAGCCAATGTTATGGTTATGGTATAAAGGGAAAATGTGCTATTGCAATTTTATGACTAATAATTTCACTTCAAATTTCTATAGTCCCCTTCTACATGGGGGAGCATGATTATAGATGTAAGATATAATATAGAATGAACAAAATGAAGTGAATAGATTCAGTCTCCCGTGCTGTGCATGGCGTGTGTACCCCTTACACTTAAAGAAAAGAAAATGCCATTTACTTCACTGGGAACACCACACATTCTCAGTCAATAATGCAGTAACACTGTTTGCTACTGGATGGCAGCAGAGTTCTGCGTCAAAGATTATGGTAAAATGATCTTGGCAAGTGATTAGAGCAGCACATTGGCAGATATCCATCTGCAGATTTTGCTTGTTCCATTTTAATCTTTTTTTTTTTTTCTACAACATGATCTTTATGTATATATAAGGATATTAAGCCCAACAATGTGTGCCAGAAAAGGCAGCACTAAAAAGAGATTTAGTAAGCCACTGTCACAAAAGCTGGTACAAGTTCAGATTGATGATTATGTAAAGTACTTATGCACTGGTGCAAAGTATGATCAACAATACAAACACCAGCATAATATATATAATAAATTACGTATTCAAATCTTTTGTTGTTCTTAATATTGCATTTACTTTCACACATTACAATAAGTAACAGGGAGGTATATACAAATCCTACATTTAACATTAGACTAATCATACCTAAAAAGATCGGGTAGAATGGATTAACCACAAGACACAGCTATCCGATTGTAACATTTATTTGCATAAATATGTATGTACAGCCTCAACTTTTTATTATTTTTCTTTTATTTTCTCTATTGCTTTTATAGAGATTGGACAGTCACACTTACAAAATATTAGACATTTCAACAACTGAGGTAAAAAAAAAAGAAAAACAAGCAATGTTTGGAGGAAGAGGAAAGTCTTTATTCTTCTGTCGCCTGGGCTCTGGGAGACTTCTCTCTCAACTTGTCTGCATAAAACTTAAATGATTCCTGAAAAAACAAAACTAGTGTTAAAAAGAATTAAGTTAAAATGTTTCTCCTACCATGAAAAAACATTTTATTTTACAAATACAACTTTTTCTAAATGAGTTTAGGGAGGTTTAGCTGAGCTTTGTTACAGGTGCCACATGTTTCAATAAAGGTCTTCGGGTGAAATGTGTGATTTGTTTTAGAGATTAGTAAAAAGAAGTCATTGTCCTTTTAAAATAAATAAGAAATGCAGGAACAGGCAACAAGCCAGTCAAATTAAAGCTCACCAAAGTTTACCACAAAATCTACCATTTGTTATATTATTATGGAGCTTTCTTAAAATGAGCTAAACTTGGTGACATTTTAAACAATAGTTTGTCTTCCCTCTAATTAAGCAACTCTTATAAGTGAATTATGTAACGTTTCAGGTGGTGGGTCCAGAATCTGCTGCTATTGCTTTTTCTTGAATGTTCCACATTTAACAATCTATCTCTATGTAGACAAACAGGTGAAGCCACCACATTACAGATCAGATCTGTGGAGAGGTAACCTCGTCCCTGTAAGAATGCAAGGTATTTTTGCTATAAGACTCTGCAATTGCAGGCAAGGAATTTCATCTCCAGGGACTGTTGCCAGAGAAGCTGCATAATGCACTTTTAATACAATAGATAAGCCCAAGTGTTATTGTGTGGCAAGTTTCTAACATTCAAACTTTTGAGAACAGTGGCCATTTTGACTTTCACCTCTCTGTCATCCCCTCTTGTGCATTTAAAGCTCACTTAACTATCCTGACACTGTGAATTATGCAGCAGCTGCTACCTCTACCTCACTCGCTCACCCCATCCCTCTCGCTCTCTCTCCTGCTTCATTTTTCTGGCGTAGGTGAGTGCAGAGAAGGTAAGGTTCTTTATACACCTGCCCCGAGGGGACTCACTGCTACCGCAAAGTGCTGAGGTTTAGAGGGCCAAAGATAAGCAGACACAGACTTACAAAATGTGCCATGTAGACCACTACTCAAAAGCAATAGGAGTCAAAAAGACTAGAAGAGTGACGCCATCTCACTTACACGCTGCATATGTAGCCTGCAACTATGAGATTGTTTTATTGTCCTAAGGACAGGTAGTTTATTAGCAAATTACTGTTACGGCATTTAAAAATCATACAAATTCTGTTTTTGAAGCCTTAAATGAACAACACAGAGTTGGCGGCTGTGTTGCTTTTTATTATCAAACTGATAGTATTACTTTAGTCACAACAAATTCACCTCAGTCTAAATGAACATTCCAACAAACCCTGTTATGTTTATTTCATCATCTCAAAAAACACAAGCTTGCACAAAGTAAAAATTATGATCAATATTATAATATGTTAAGAGTGTGATATTTTATGTATCCATGGCTACAAATCAACCTTGTAAAATCCTAAATCTGTGTGTGATTTGTCTTTTGTGCTTCTATAACAGGTTAATAGTAATCCATATTTTCATAATACATTCAATTCCACCAAATCAGTTGTCATTTTGTTGTTATCGTTTAATCATGTGTGGCCAGGGGTTAAAGTGGGAGGTGGTGGAGCCCTAATATTGACGCATGGCGAAGCATGTGTTGAAAAGTATATGGACATGCAGTGTGAAGATATATACATTGTCAGCTGTTTGGGGGGGGTAGGTCTATTATGAGAGCTTCGCAGCTAAAGTGGAGGAATACTGTCGGACCCCTCGCACTCACACCAGTTTGTGCTTTGTGTGTGAAACAGTGTGGTCTACACCAACACCAAGAACACAACAGAGATGCATCTAAAGGGGTGGACCAGTGACACTTATTAATGTTCCATGTACATAATTCCTGCATGTATAATGATGGATGATTGTGCTTTGATAATGTACAACAAATACAAACATTGTTTAAAAAGTTATTCAAATAGTAGTGCTCAATCCTAAAAAGGTTAATGTTTGAAAAATAAATCATCAAATGATTTCAGACACTCACAGGGGGCTCAGGGAAGGGCACAGTTTCTCCAACTTGACGGTAAAGCACTGCCAACCGCTTGAGTGACAGCTCATCCACCTCCACTCCCTCCTTCTGCATCTGCTCATGCAGAGCTTTGGCTGAATCCAAGTCCTTATCCAGAACTGCAGAGACAGAGGCACAGAGTACAATGTCAATCTATACTGGTATCCTGTCCACTCTGCCTATGGAGAAAGAATAATGATTAAGATACCAGTACTTGTCGTATGACTTTGTTAACCATGTAAAAGGTCCATTGTTCCCAAATAGACACGGTATGAAAAATAATTTTAACCAATCTGCTGAACTCTTTTTGTATTACCAACTTGACCTGAGTACAACCTTTTAAATGTAGAAAAACAGTTTAGTCCTACCTATTGTATGCAGCCTAAAAGTAGGATCCAAGAACCCATTTCTGTCACATTTAAAAATAGGTGGAGCTATAATATTTGTTAAACTCAAGTTTAATAAAAGACAATAAAAGTGAACACTCTGAAAATGAACAAGTTAAGTGGTGATTGGTGTTGAGATTAGTACGCTTGGCTAACCAGAGCGGCTAACTCATTAGACAACATGTGTTCTGGTAACTCTGAATGTCCTTCTACAGGCCGACACACTTAAGACACCAGTCGTGACCTAATGCATTGTTAATGCATTCACTAATGCTACACAGAGCACCCAGCCATTCACTGCACAAGAGCTAACAGCATGAGTAATGTTCTTAGTCTGTACCATGGCATTTCATCAGGTACGGATACAGCACTTTCTTCTCTGTGAAGTCTGGAATAAGGTCCATCAGAGTCTTTATCTTACCCAGCTGTGGACAAAAACATAAAGTGGCCATGTCATGATGTATTTAACTGACCATAATATTACACACATTTGCAGTAATAAGAATGCAAGGAAAAATAATCATACTGAGAATAATACTTGTCACTGTAAAATATAGGATGATGTTACCTGTCCAGGAGTTTGAGACTTTTTGGAGAGATACGATGTCAGAATGTCTTTCTGCTCAGCCACTGCATTACAGCGCTACAAAAGAGAAGTTGTAATTTACAGTTTTGTTCATGTTTTATGATGTAATGTACATACTGAACTTTCAGCATGGAGACTGTAGCTTAATCTTGTGCTAACATTTTGGTACTAAAACAACAAAAAGAACCCTTTTGATCTAGGCCGTTCTTGCTTCTCAAAAAAGAGTGGCTTCTTTCAGCCCATCTTCACATTTTATGCAAGTCAACAAAATGTAAGAAATGAATGCCTTGAAGAATCATTACAGTGCACTTCCGTCCGACATGTGGGGTAATTATTTAGCAACTGAAAAAGGAATAATGCTGCAGCAATGAGAAGAAACTTTAAGTGCACATCAGCAACATGGATCTTTCAATTTCCTCCTCTCCCTCTCCTCCCTTTCATTTACACCATCTATCTTCCATCTTCCTGTCTCCTAACCATCTAAAGTCTTCATCTTCATATCCCCAGGCTCAATCCAAAGTCACTGAGCTGTAATCTATGAACTGTGTTAAATAAATTAAGTAGTAGGAGGCCAATTTGAGCCCACCAGACTCATGGGTGAATGTGGCCAAGGGTTTTTGTACATTCATTTCAAGATGAGGACATAAAGGCATAAATCCAAAGAGGTTTGATAAATAAGTTAGCAACGGCAGAAGAAGATTGTTCGCTTTTACTGCCAACAAATACATCAGGGAGCTGTAATGTTCTGACACAACTGCAAAAACGTTGTGAGCTTCAATTGAAATGTAGGTCAACGCAATCCCAGTATGACTTATGAGTATCCATATGTTGGTAAGAAAGTTTAGGACTGTGGTTCAGGCTGGTTTCCAATCTTTTTTTGTCTTGAGGACCTCCTAAGATTTGTCTCAGACTATGCGTACCACCCAACTCCGGTACTACTCAAATATTCAATTTCACCTTTATTTAAAATCGGAAAACATTGCAAGCACCCTTGATAGTGCTGCCTACATGAAATCATCTTGTTCAGTTCAATAGTAAATATTCTTTCCATTGAGCCTTAAAACTTGTATGTTTCTTAATGGCAAAGACTTGACTAAGATGTTTTAAAAGGTATATAAAAAGAAATCTGAATCTAAAGTACGGTATATTGTTACGAGAGCGTCGTCGTAAGACACATACGCTCAGCACAGACATGTTGCAGTTTGCAGATAGCGCACTGATATGGGACAGAATCAATCTAAAAGTGATGTGTCCATCCCGGAGACACCCGTCATGCTGCAATGTCAAATAAATATGGGAAAGAGTGTCTGTAATGCTATGTATGTGGTCTGTAATTTCTTTGTGATGATAACGCATTTTTCCTGTTGTGTGAAGCACTTTTAATTGCCTTGTGTATGAAATGTGCTCTACAAATACACTAGAAGAAGAGCTGATTACCATCTGCTTTTTTATTTTCATTTTAACTGTACAAAATAAAGATATAGTGCATGGCCAGTTCTAGATATAGAGAAGAGTGGGCATTGAGCAGCGAAAGACTCCGTACACAAGAGACTCGGCACGCACGCAATTGTTTTATCTTCCTAGCTCATTTACTTTCTCACACTGTTGGTTGCGTGCAGGACTCAGCTCTGTTAGGGCGCACACAGAAGCTAAATAATATTACTAAATTCAATCAGTCGTATGTGAGAGCGCAGTGTCGTCAGTGCAGGGCTTTCTGTTGGAAAAAGAAACACCATTTGTGATAAAACTGAAAAAATTAAAATCCGCTTATCAAGACACCTCATCTGCGCAGACACTGGAGTTGCAAGCAGTTGGCCGTGTGCGAGGCTGAGAGAAGCTGACTTTCAGAGGTCACGTCATGTCAAAATGACCACTGGCCACAACAGCTTTGTGCTTAGACAATGACCAGACAGTGCCTGGAATGTAGCCTGGGTCTTTAAGCATCATTTGTCACATAGCTGTACTTAAAACAATTAGGCCAGTAAAAGTGAACAAATAATCTAAATATTACAATGCCAACACTTATCTGCAGATGTGAACTTAATAATTGTACTTTCCATTCAATATCTGTGATGAACGGCCAAACTGAATTTACAACACACAATCTATTGTCAATCTAGGTCCACAGTCTAAATGAGTATCCATTCTACTTTTAACATTTATTTTAATACCCAATGATCTGTTCTTGTCATCTTGTTTTGCTGTTTGCTATAATAGAAAAAACAAAATGTGTAACGCAGCCAATGATGGTCACATTCTGTGCAAAAAACAGGGGCACATGAGACCGTTTGTAGTATTATATAATTGTCTACCTACTTTTTCTGTCCGCCCACCCAAGATTAGAACACGGGTTAGAACCGGCCCTGGTAGCGATAGACGCCCTTTTGTGGACATCATATTCATCTGATATTTAAACGTAATACATTTGTTTAACACATTCCTGTCCTGAAGGACTGACATAATATAGATATTGCTATGGGGATACTTCTAAAAAAAGTCAATATTGTGTACTAAACTGCTGTTCTTCTAGAAAGTAAACTTGCCTCTTCTGTCTATATCTAAATGGCATCTTAAAAAAAGTAAACCGTCTGAAAGCAAAGGTCTAACATTGAACTCTGTACTAATCTTATAGTCCTAATTGATTTGTCATACTCACAGCCAGCATGAACTTGGCGTCCTCCACTTTGTCCATTTCCAGAAGCTGGAGAAAGATGTCTGCAGCTGGTCTGTAGCAGGCAAAGTGATTGGCAAGACGTTCGGCTGTGGCACTCACTGCATTGATTGAATTCAAGTTGAAAGGTTAAACACAGTTATAAAGTGGTTATTTAAGGTGGAAAGTGTGTGCCTTACATCTGTCAAAGGCCTTGTCATTGCCATCTTCTAAGACTTTTCGGAAAACAAAAGACATGCTGAGTGGAGCCGTGTCCGGACTGTTGTAAACGGAGTCCATAATTTCCACAGCTGATTCCAGGTCACCACTGAAAAAAAAAAGTTAAAATTATAACACAGGTTCAATTATCCATTTATATTTAATTTTATATTTAATGAGATAGATATTTCTTAATGAGACACATTTTTGGTACATTTTCCATCATATGAATTCCTCACGATATGAGTAAAGCTGCTTCTTTTACTTCTTACATGACCCCAAAAAGCTCACAAAATCCACCCCAAAAAAATCTCAAACAGCTCAATTAGGCAGCCCCGCTTTAGTCACACTTGTTTCGGTCCGCGCTCCCTCGCCGCCACCAGTTCTAATAAATATTTTACATGTACCGGCGTGTGCATCTATGTATATGTACATGCGTTGGCTGGTGGGGAAACATATCAGCGCTGATTGTTGCGAATGGGTCCGTCTGAATAATTTAGTTGGGACCCTCTAAATGTGGCGCTCGGTGTTGCAGTCCGGCGCCGTTCTTTCCGTCCGAGCTCTTAACCAGTCAGCCCGACTCAGGCACACAGGGGATGCACGTGTCAGAGCGGCTCAGGGCGCAGCTTCCAGAGGTCAAGGTTCAAGCTGACAGGCCCGCGCCACAATGACCAGTCAGGCGTGAGGCTGTTGCGCTGTTCTTCACTTCCTACGTCCCTCCGAGTTTGTAGGACGACAACAGGGCTAATGCCGCGATAAACATTTGATGCGCATTGTGTAGATTTGGTGTCCGGTGTTGGAGAAACGACAAAGAAGTGGTGGAGGATGGGTTATTACATTAAAAGGTTTTATGAATAATCCCACTCAGCCTTTGTTTTTCCATTCAAACATGACATGCTGCAGGCTTTAAGCGGTTTTACTTAAAGAGGACGCAAGCTTTGAACTTGGCTTGTGATACTGAACACTTGGGAGAATAATATTTATCAAAATACTTTCAACATATTAAAAGGGGATGAATAAAATCGTAAGTAACTATTTTTTCAACCATAAAAACACAAATGAAAATCTGCTGCTTGCCTGGATAAAATCTCAGTTCTGCAGTTTTGAAACAGGAAGTCAATGTACCAATTTGTTTTAGCAATTTTAGATCAATATCACAGTTTACAAAGAACAACATCATGCAAAATAATGATCTACGTAATACTAAAACCTTAAATTCAGTATATACATACTTTTTGATACGGGCCAGTGCAGTATTGTTGATAAACAGCATGCCGGACAGGTTGAGAGGTGTATTGAGCTCCTTCATGATGGTCTCCACCTCTTGGATACTGTCCACGTTGCCCTGACTGCCCAAAGCCTGCACCAGTCTAGTAACGGCGAGTTTAGAGGGCACATGGTTGGCCTGAATCATAGATTTAAGACTCAGAAGTGCATCTGCAAATCAGAGCAAAAGTTCAGTTGAGTGTTTTAGTATAAACTACATCCATTCATTGATTCTTACCGTCCACTTGTCCTTTCTTGCTTTGAGTAATGATGAGCAGGTTTGTTGCAATATTACTCAGTTTAAAATATGAGATGTGCGAGGTTGCACTGATGAAGAAAAAGAGAAAGACAAAATTATTGTGTTATTAAAAAGGCAAAGATTTGTTCACTATAGGAAAAATACTTTACAGAATTTGATGGAATGTGAAAAGTCTACAACTTTGTCCAGAAGATTATTGTGTGAAACCTTTGTTACAGTAAAACCCTCTAGGGATTACATAGATAATGCATGTTTTTTGAAGGTAAAAAACAGTCAATAGTAAACACTGAAAATATTTATGAGAAAGCAAATGCTCTTTTCCACATAACTTTAGTGAATAACCATTAAAACACACACACAATTAATAAGCATCTTGTAAAACACCTGCTGAGCAGCCTCAAAACTGATGATTTGATCAATTTAATCTTCCTTAATACTGTTACAATATGGGAACCTACTTCTCACTTCCCTCCCGCTGGTACAGTTTGTTAGCGCCCTTCATTCTCTGCCTTTAAAACCTCAATCAAAATTGTCTATTCAATAATATAGCTTTGCAGCCGGATTAATCCTTCTGCTCAATTGAGCATCAGCCATGCAATCCTCATCACCGTGGCGACACCAGGAGCTGCTGCTGGGGCAGGGTCAGGATAGAGATTGAGGCAGGAACAGGGTCGCAGGGGGATTGGGGCAGAGCCACATCTGTGGGAGTGTGGAGTTCAAATGATTTATCACAAAACAGATCTAGAGGGTCTTCAGTACGCACCTTTCCTAAACACACACTTGGCAGTCTCTCTGCTCCTTCTATGCAGCTGCTTTACTCACTGAATCCAACATCCTCTTTCTCATCTGCATCACCACACTCCTACAATCTGTTAATCTTACTATAAGCGCCCTGCTGCTCAATTCTGTTCAGATTACCCCAAAAACAAACACACACCCTCCTGTTTGCTCCAAGAATTAAGTCCTATAGCGTCTTCATTAACCTCATATGTGATTAAATCTAGCCCTCCTCCCCTCAGTCAACACGGGTTCCATTTAGATGGTTTTATCTTCGTTTCTGTTCATTTCCATCTTTGGCTGGCTCTGCGCTCAGCTCATTCCACTTCTCATTTAGCCCACAGATAAACTAAGCTTTTATCCAGGCAGGGAAGACACAAACTAATTCAAACAGAGACAGGAGATGGGTTATCGCTCATATTGCATTGCTCTTGTTAGAACATTGCACCAAAATTGATACAATTATTTCTCATACTGTGAGGGACTGAGCGGTGTAAATAGACTGATTGTGTAAGAGATGGTTTTACACATCTTTCTACTGTTCCATAAATTATTAATGGCATCTTTTTTTTTCAGAACATTTGTGTTTTTGCTAGTATATTATAAAGAGAGGGACAAGAGATAAACAAAATGGCAGGAGATTATCTAAAAAGACAAACAGAAGATCATTGCTCTAAGCTCACATTTTAATACCCGTCTTTTCATCTTGTCCTCAGGCCACAGCCCCGATACGACCCGTACATCGGAAACACATGATACATTACTAATTGGAAGGAGATTGACGTTTTTGCACAAACTCAACCTCTTCTCTGAAAACCTAAATTAATCTGCACATGTGATTTTGTTTTAGGACTTAGTGGGAATCATTGATCATATCTAGAAGGGCTGTGTTAAAACACAATCAGGCTATAATCTTGCTGTCTTTTGAGGAGATAGTTTCACCCAGAGGTAACCTGGGGCTGGACAGGAAAGAAGTCCAAAATACACACTACATTTGTTTTCCATTTTCACAACCAGGGCCATCTGCATCCCATTATTTAACATCAGAAAACTATTGTCACGCAACTTAGGTAATTGTGCATTAATTTAAAACTGAATTGGTCATAAATCACAGTTGTTGCTGAAATAAACCTACATGTCATTCACCACCATGGCATCCTCTATTGCTCCTTCAGCCAGCAGGGCACGAATCAGTTGATCATAGGAGGCAGGGCCAAGTGAAACCCCATTTTTGTTCATCTCTTTCACCATCACATAGGCCTCTACAGAACAACACAGAACCACCTCTCAATATCAAATACACCGATATCTTGGTTTAAACTGTGAAATGTCATCAGGGTGAACAGGATTACCTTTGGCGTTGCCTTTTTTACACATGGTGAGCAGTTTCACATTATAGTCAGTGTCAGTGGAAGTCGAGTCAGAAGGTGGGGCGGATGCAGTTGACTTGGTCTTCTGTGTGGTGGCAGAGCGTTCAAACCATGTCTGCAAAACAACAGTCCGCAAAATCAAAATGTGAAGTTTCTATCACAACAAAACACTGTTTTGTTTACCACCACAAACATTTATTCAGACAAGTTGCTGGAACGAGTCTGCGTGTTTGTGTATGACAATGCTCACTGCTGGGTATGCAGGCCATAGCCTCCTAATGCCCGCTCACCCATACAGCGCCAAGGGGAGGGGTTAAGCTGTATTGGCTGGGGGCAAATTAGGTCTTGCACCCCAGGGGCAGAAGTGTGTGTGTGTGCATGTGTGTGTTTGAGAGCATGTGTGCGGAGAGAAGTAGTGTCAACTCAAGGAGCCCCAAGGGTCACAAAGTTCAGTGCTCGAGGCTACAGCAATCACTTCTCGTCTCGTCATGCTCCAGGCTACAGGATGCTCACAAGTGGAACGATGAACAAAATGAGAATAACAAAGGAATGCATTGGCTGTACAGAAAACATCTCCATTCACTCCATTATTTTAGTTCCTTCTCTGAATCCAGTGAAACACTGGAACATTAAGATGTCCAGATGCCGCCATACGGTGGCATTTAGCTGCTGGCTAAATTGGTCTAGCATTACAGATTTACACAGATCAGGCATTAATGTCTTTCATCAGAGGGTTGCTCTGATTGACTGCACTTAAGCTTCTGTTCATTACATGCAGAAAATAGGATCTGAAGAGCAGAGACGGGTGAAGGCCGGGGTGATAAGGGTTTCAGAGGCTTTTCTGGCATTACATCATTTGATAAGGTTCACTTGGTATGAAGTCATTAAGCATTTGTACCTTTAGAATCACCTTTCTTCATTACTGTTAGCTAAAAACGAAAGGTTTGGCTGTATTGTTTTGCCAGTTCAGTCTCTGTACAATGCGCTTGCACATTATTGCTGCATGACTGTAGGTGTGACCTCAGGCATATTCAAACACTTCTCCTAAGCTCCTGGGGACCTTCTCTGCTTTTCTTTAATATCCCCCACCCCAAACAATGGGGGCAATTACTTCTCTGAATAATGGAGTAACCTAATGAGTAGTTAAAATATGAGGCACATTGTGAAGCTGTAGTCTACCTGGGGAACCTCGAAGGGGACCTCCTGGCCATTATTCTTCAAGACATCCGCCAATAAATGCAAGGTCCTCTCTCTGGGAATCACGTTTTCCTCCTGCATCTTTGTCCATATGACTTCTGCTTTCTGCCAGTCATTTGTGTCCTCTGAAAAAAAGAGCGGCGCATGAGAACATTTGTATTGTAACGTGACCAAACCTGTGTGTTGTGCATCACAGATAAATATTGGTCATCATAGCCCACTCAGCCTGCAGCAGTGGCTAATTTCAGATAAAGCCCCCTGTGCTGGGAGAGGGCAATCAAAGTATTAATCTGATCAACTGACCGACCCTCAACTATGGTGTAATTTGGGAGATACACGATCTATTGTTGTGTGTATGTGTTATTGTGTGTCCGTCCATTAGCCTCTCCTTCTCTGAACACGCACAATCAGCTCCAACACTTCAATCACAAACAGTCTCGGTCTGCTCTCCACCACAGCAATCACACCATGCTTTTGCAGACTTTTCACCACCTCTATATTAAGCCTTGATGGTGCACGGGACATGGATCAAGATGGCATCCCGACAGTCATAAATGTAACGCAAGAAATAGGCAAAATAGGCAACAAAAATATTTAAATAAACTTACTGCATAGTCGGAGGATGTAATTATACATTTCATCTCTGTCGCACTCAAACAGCTTTGATGTAATTTCTACCATTTGTTCCAAGGCCTCCATCTATAAAGAAATATATTGATGCTATGAGTTGATCCTGCTTTTCATCAGCATTATTACCTATAAGTGTTACCTGGTTTGAAGTAATGCATTTCTCGGCAAACCAATTTAGACGTCCAGGTTTCGCTCTCAACCCCGGAGTCTACAAAAAAACAAAATGCAGACAAGTGAGATTAATAAATAACAACCAAAGCCAAGCTGCCCGAGTTGAGCAGAGACGAGCTGTCATCTATACAGGGATGACATGACATCAATATGAATGATAGAGGTCAAAAGGTCACATGAAATATTCAGGCACAAATTCACTATAGGGACGGTGCGATGATGATCCATTTTTTCAAAGAATTTTAATTCCATGGGATTTATTGGATTGAACAGAATACAGCATGAAAAGGGTTTGAAGAGGTCCAGAAAAGTTTCAGAACTGGGAATCGATCTCTCAAGACACGGAGGCCACATTATTATGCCACACAAGTACAACGTTCCATTCATTCATTCATGTTCTACTGCTCGTTCCAGTTGGGGGTTGCAGGTGACTGGAGCCTATCCCAGTGACTTTGGGCCTTAGGGGGGGTGCACCCTGGACAGAGGCCAGCTTGTCACAGGGTTAACACAGACACAGAGACAAACATTCACTCTCACTTTCATTGTGAAAGTGAATTGGGCCAATTTACAGTTACCTAAACCATGATCTCCTTATTGGGAGGCGAGAGCTCTAACCGTTCTGCCACCATGAACACCGTACAAACGTTCCATTTGAACACTTTATATAATGGCTGTATCTATGACAAACTGGTGAATGAAACAAATGTTATCACAGTGTCTCCATAAATGCCTCTTTTGTCAGTGAGAACAACTTGTGTTTTGCAGAATTTTCGGACATAGATGCTTGTTCACTGAGCGAGTGTGGGCTTACCCATCCAATAAGGGCTGATATAGAGTGATGTGTGGGCTTTTGTAGCTCAGATTTAGCTTGATACACAGACTGACTAGATGATTATTATCATGGACAACAGTGATCAGAATTTCATCTGTCTCATGGGGCTTTGATACAATCTGAATAAAACCAGGATTGAGAAATCTCCCATCCCTTCCTTTCTGGTAATCTGTCTGAAGGGGAAAAAAAAAAAAGAGTGATCTGCTGGAGGTTAATCTGAGCGAGGATCAGCTGCACTCAAGCCGCGCTGGCCTCTTTGAGGAAGCTCATCATATCTTGAGGAGGGAAAGTCCAGTAAAGACCTGCCTCATCTTTTTTCTTTGACTAACCCTTGGCTGCCATCATTACACGTCTCCAATCCTCATTCCCTCAATCCAAACCTTCCCTTCAAATCTCAGCCGCCTCTCTCCTCTGCCTCTCCATCCATCCCTCTATCTGTCCCTGCCAGAGGAATTATGTTATTACCTAACCAGCCAAAAGGGACAAATTAAAATGTGTTGCAGCCCTCACTCTCTCCCTCTCTCTCACTCGTCTAATCTTCTTATGGGGACTAAGGCCTAGATTCTATTTACTTGCTAAAGTCTTGTTGGCTCCTGCAGGGAGGGTTTTGAAAATACACACCATGTTCCATCTTTGCGATTCAGTGCAAATCTCCCTAATCTGTAGAAAACCAAATCCAGCGGTCACAAGATGTGCCATGAATCAGAAAATACAACAAAGCAGACAGGCATGTTAAGTTCCTGTCCATACAATACTCTGTAACAATTTACTCTTGCTTTAATAAAAAGTAGGGACGGCACACTCTTCCACTTAACGCTCTTCATCTCAATTCCTGATGTTGCAATTCCACTAATCACTGAGCCACTTAACTGGGCACACACATTCGGATTGATGCAGCAAACCCCTCTCCCCAACAGTCAAAAACACATAATGACTCCCCACTCTATAGAAATACTACCTAACCTTGACCATCACAACACAGACTATAATAGGCACGGCCACCTGACAATCCTCTACCTAACTGCCACCTTTCTCTATCATTACATTTAATTAGCAGTGATTAATCAGCTGCCAATTATACCAAACACAGCCTAAAGCGAGACTCCACTCTGGACTTCCACTTGACACCTTCTGAGGAAAAGTATGTGTGCCGTGTGGCTATTAAAGCGATAAGAGAGGACTATCTAAATTGCTACAAACACTATATTCTGTATCATCTAATTACAGGACGTGAGGGACTTAACTTTAGCACAGGTTTTTTTCACCATTTGAAGTGTTTAAGAGGCACATTTAGGACTCTTCAAATGTGTCAATTGTGCAAGTGTAAATATAACGAACAATGAAGAGAGGCTACAAAACAATAGACAAGAAAATCTTCCAAAACTGCTGTTATTTGGTTCAATTTAGAAAAGACATCAGAGGTATGTAGCCTGTGTCTAGAGGTACTTTGAATTGGGGAACAAAACAAAAAAACAACAACCTAAAATTAGGAGACACAACTTGAGTAGATGCACTTAGTAAATTATAAAGACTGTAATTTTTGAAGTAGCATAATTTCCTCCACAAATAACAAAATATCCCATTTTATCTTGATAAAAACTCCTAACCCTATAGTTTAGAGATTATGTTCTGAATTGAATTACCGTATGTTATTTTTATCAACTCTCCTGGATGTGTCTACAATGATGTGTAATATATATATATATATATATATATATATATATATATATATATATATATAGTCAATGTCACAAAATGAATAAGGTTAAGAAGAGGGAAATCCATGGGTGGAATACAAAAACAACATGTGGTTAATATCTCAGAGGGTTTGACAAATCCTTCTTTTACAGTGTACATTAGGACATGATCAGCAGAAAAGAAAGGGAGGCATTTTGACCTTTATTTTGTTCTTATCCTAATCTGACATAAAGGCCTTGTTTTGACTGCTCTGATGTTGGGCTCAATCTCACAAACGTGTAGTCATTCTATTTCAGGGTGGATAAAACAACAATCTGCCCTCTTTTTTGCTCTAAAGTAATCTGCACTTTCCTGACTTCCTGACTGACCTGAAAAAAAACAGGAGACAAATATTGAGATTGGGTGAGGCATAATAACAAAAGGAAAGACGGTAATATCTGCAGTGCCGGGTGAAATGAGTGCTCGTAGTTGTACAGTAGTTATGTTATGCATTTGGTCACGTTATCACAGAACATGCAAGAAAACAACTAAAGCAGAAAAATAATGGTAGAACCTCAATGACTTTGCGAGCCTCGCGGTAGCGTCCCGTCTGCAAAAAGGCGAAGAAAAGATCATATAACATAGTCATCTCTCCACGCTCCTGGCTCACAAAGTCCATGGCTAGAAGAGAGAAAGAAAAAAAAAGAAAATTAAATAGCAGGGTTAACTAACTACAATAACAAATATTTCTGGCACAAATCACCAAAAACAAAAAAAGTTGTCTTGTCTAAAACAAACACCCAAACATTTGCCTAAGCTCTCTTAGCTAACTTTTGAAAGCTTATTTCAGCAAAATTATCTCACTTTTGCAGCTTTGAAACCGGCACAATGGAAAAAGAGAAAAACAATAATAATAACAATAATGCTAAAAGTACATTCATGTTCAAATTAGGGTTAATAGTCAACTCCAACTGCTCCTTGTTCAGGATTTACTGATTAAAGAGTAAATCAATGACCTTTGAAAGAGTTGCAGTCGACACAGTAGAAAGTGAGAAGAGACAAAGTAAAGAGGTGCTCTGAGGCTTTGATTTAAAACTTTTTGTCTCTTGAAACACACTTGCCCTGAACATACTTAACCCTTTTACTCAATGGCTTTCAAAATGTAATATATGATAGGATGAGCTTCTTTTGCAAGACATGGCATGAGTCCATCACTGTACATCAGGGTTAGTACCGTAGTAGTAATTGTAGTAGTAATGATTGTAGTGGTGCTTTATGGTTCTTTTCCTCTACCTTTCTGAAGAAGTTCTGTGTCGCCCTGCTGCACCAGGCACACAATGATGTCATGAATTCGAGGAAGATGTCTATAGCGTTGCTGACACTCCATCGCAGCGTTCAGAGCCCCGGAGAGGTCATTACTATTAGACACACGGAGAAAAGAAGTTAGACGCCCGCTCCATCCAATCAGCCACGTACAGGAAAGTGTCAGAAGAGAGAATCGCGGGGGCGTTAACCTTATGACCTCGTATTCAAGTACCATGACCGGCCGCAACAATAGAGGCCTTTGAACTGATGACAGCACAAGTGCAGCAGATGAAGCCTTTTGCCCCTCGTACATCATTGTCTCATACGAGCAGGCAGCGCTACACACCTGTCTATGCCAATCTAGACAGGCTTTTACAGAGGAACATAAGCACGGACAAAGGAACAGACATGATCTTTAGCCTTTCAAAAACCCTGAAATGCCCCCCCCCTTCCCATTTCCTGACCCCCTTATCGTCATCTCCTTCCCTCTCAATGTCGATTCCTCTATGAACTTACACTTTTGTCCTGATTTTCTTTTATAACCGTCCTTGCCTTTAGATCGCATGCTGTCAGCTCACACTCCACTGCCACGACCTCGGCCCCCAACTGAGCAATTTACCAGAATATGGCAACAACATTAGCAACCCCCTCCTTCCACGGTTTTGAGTGGTCTCATGTCATCCATTCCCCCCTAACCACCAAACTGTCCATTCAACCCATGTGAACCAACCAAATGTGTGCACTGACTGATAGCGGTAACTCGAAATATACACTCAAAGTCATGACAGGAATAAAACCAGAAGTAGAACAAAAAGGGGGAGTGAGAGAGAGAGACCACTCAATCCCATCTATTGTGACAACGTTGCCATCAAACTGTTGATTGGGTACTTAACATGTCAATCACGTAGAGGTCAAAGCAGATAGGGCACCAAGAGGGGAAGGTAGTGGGCAGACACAGGGAGTGAGACGGGGCCAGACGTGGAGCCCATGGGTAGAATTTCTGAAGTATTTTTTCCTTTGGTCAATTAGAGACGCCAATAGGAGAAACATATCCAAAAAGTATGTTAAAAAATAAAACTCAAAAATGTTTAGAGCAACCTTGACTGAGAACCTGAGAAAGCGCGGTGTAACGGAAGAGAAATTATTAAGAGTTATAAGGTGAAGCGGTCTGCTAATTGAAATGAAGAGGGACAACATCATGTGGAAGCACCAGTCGAGAGCATGTTCAACTGCACAACAGTGATTGAATATCATCCAAGAGGAAGTACAAAGAGATTTTTAAAAAAGTGTGAATAATTATTAGAACAAGTACAGACTATGGGCTTGCTTGCCAAAATAAAAATCACGAGCCGTTTGTAATTGCCTGTTGTAGAGGCTGTCCGTGACTGGACTTAAAATACCGTAATCAAGCTGCAGGATATTTGAGAGATTTTTTTTGTGTTAATATTCCTGAGCCTGTCCACCTTAACATGATCATCCACACCTACTTATAATCCCTGCTTTCTAATGAGACATCTTCAAAAAACATCCTGTCACTCTTGGCTAAAAAATGGCCTGGCATTGCAATTACACCCTCCCCTCTCGCTATCTTTCCACTTGGAGATCCACCCCAAAAAAGCTAAGCATGTCGAAAGAAGGATAATTTCCCCTAGGTACAATTTAACTGTCACTTTGCATTGCCATTTACTGCACAACGCACAGCCCCGTTAATGTCCCTAACTTTGCATGTCAGCCACTTTCCAGCCAATTAAGCTCTGAAAAAATGAGTGCTTTCCTGAAGAAACCTGAAGGATTAGACAAGGAAGCTCATTTAGCCACGTCTTGCTCCCCCTCCGTCATAGTCTTTGTTCTGAGCACATTGGCAAGCCTGTTATCAAGCCACTGTCCTCAGCAAAGGGGGAGGACCAAATCAGTGTTTTCAAACGCGTTTGACACTGATCCTGACACCGCTAGCCCGCTTTTATAAATGCTGTAAAATAGCAAGTACTAATATTCTTGCCAATATGAACAAAGGTGAACAAGCACAAGGTGAATGAGTAATGTAAAAACAGCTAAGGCCAATCTACTCTCGAGTAAACTTTTTACATTTGCCATCCATCCACCTGTGACTTCATTTAGCCACAACACTTTTCAATGGTTGGTGTCTCGCTTAAATTGCCCCCTTAGTGTACACACTTTAAAACAACAGAAATGAGTGGGAGTGGAAGAGCCACTCATCTCTAGTCAGCCCTCTTCTCTTATTTTATTTGCAATCATCCTCCCGTCTTATCATCTTCAGCCAGCTCTTCATTTCAGTGGTCTCATTAGCATTTTGTGTCACTAATCACCACATATATGAGGCAAGACAGGCTAGCCAGCTAGCACACACAATGCTGATCGGACGCTATGAGCGCTAACGGGGCGGTGCGTATGATGGGCTGTCAAGGGCTAATCTGTCGTAGAAGTGTTCATTAAGTCATTAGCGCTGACGCAGCCATGAGCTGGGAGCAGGCGGAGTGATGCCTGCTTTGTCCCCTTTCATGGCTCTTCTCTGTCCCTCCACCCCACCGTCTGTCTGTCCTCTGACTGACGGAATGAAGGTCCAAGGCAACAAGAATCAGGAAGGAGGCAGCTCAAGCTAGAGGCACAACATTTAAGAGCCCAGATATGAGAGTCGAAGCCCAGACACAAATAGGGGAATGCATTCAAAAACATAAACAAAGTCTTCATCAACATCCATGTGACATTTATGACTTGAATATACAGTATTTAAATGTTATTGATTAGGCCATTGTGTATTTTTGTTCTATATAAAAATGTGATAAATAAAAGGCTAGACTGTGTAAAAATGAATGCAAAACATTTAATACAACCATCTGTAACTAGTGGCTCACAAAGCTTATGTCTGTAATGGCGAGCAGGTGATGATACAATCACAGAGGCAGTTTTGCCTTTTTGCTAACTGCCGATAAACACAGTATCACTTGGATGGTGTACAACTGGCACTCGATTTGTGATCATGGCTGTGAAAAACCACATGCATGCATGTGTATGTGTGTTTTGGCTGCTACTGATGACCCAGGAGTAAATTAGCCGGCTAATCTCACTGAGGCAGTGATTACCGAGTGAACCTAGAAACTCTCTAATTTGTGCCAGAGTTTTAACAAAACAAAGAGCAACTGGGGAACCCAAGTGCATGCTGATATGTAAATAAAGCTTTGCGTGTTCTACTGTGCAGGTGAACAAAGTGTATGTAAGAGCTAGCTACAGTTCTACAGGCCCCTAACATTGCACTCTGCTGCTGTGCTCAATCCTGCAATTAGTGATCTGTACATAATTAACATGCATTAACAATGACCAGATCCAAGTAAAGCAGCACAACGGAACAGTTGAATGGTGAACCCAGGAATGTTGACCACACATAGTATGTACAGTATATGATGGGCATCATTATAAAAGGCTTTTCTCAGAGCCAATGGGCGTGTCAGCAGACAAGAGCAGGGGCTCGTGGAATAGTGGCAGCTGGTGAATTGTCAAACAAACTGTGCCTGGCTGGTGAATGTGACGGTACAAAGACACACAACATGATCAACATCCACATGCTCTGTATCTAAATCACTGACCCAGAATTCAGCAACAGCTATGATCATAGTGAGGCATGAGCAACCTATTTAGACACACGTACATGCACACTCCTGGCAACAACATTTGGCATACAAAGAGACAAATCTGTAAACAAAGTCAGCTTGCTGGCTGGCTGCTGACTGTCAAGCTCCTGCCATGGAAATAAACTGAAAACAACATGGAAATGGGGATTATTATATTTGGACTAGGAGGATGTGTGCCTTTTTCCTGGTGACATGTGTCACATTTACCTGTCCAGATAGGCTGTAACAAGTGGAGAGCAGAGGTTGGCAGTGGGCTTGGCCAGTCCTAGGGTGAAGATGGTCTCCTGAAGGCGTCGAATAGCGTCTGCATCTCCTTTGGCCACCACAGAGTTGAGCGTGTGGAAGAGCATGGTGAGATGAGTGTCAACCAACACTACGTCCTTCTCCTTCATCTCTTTCAGGATGTCCACTGCCTCTGTAATGTAGAACAGGTGTTTTATTACATCAAAGTCCTATAGTCAACTTTTACTGTTAAAGTTCGCCAAACAAAGACGGAGAAAGAAAGAACAAGGCTGTAAACATGGAAAGGCAAGCAGCCTTTGACTGTAGGAAGTGTAGGGTGTGTCACATGGCCTCTTTAGCTAATTTCATGTGGGGAAAACAAACCCATATTAAAACAGCATTTTGCACGCAGCAGGGATGCAAATGCAACCCTGTATAATGCCAACTCTGTGCTAATTGCTACTTGCGGTTTTCTAAACGAGACTACAATTATTGAACACCTACAATGGAAGCCAGCTTTTTGCTGTGGCCATGTGCAAAGTACTTGGGGGGCTAAATTATAGGTATGTGGCGACAAGAGGCTGCCGTGGCCTCAGTGAGACCCTGTAAGCGGGCTGAGGGTGGATCCGTTTGGTCAAGTCCAGTCGTTAATGGAGGGCTTTTTACAAGGCCACGTGCCCATCTGGCCAACAGATACACGATGTGTGTATGTGTGTACATGAGATGTATTGGGGGTAAGGTAATTAAGACACATTTACCGTCTATTTAGACAGCTGCTAATGGGTTGACAGCGATACAGCCGCTCTCTAGCACAGATACTAATCCATACAACAGTTTGAAACAGAGACAGAATACATCTGAATACATTTATAGTGGGCCTCTGCTGTACAGATAATTTAACATTTTAAAGACTAATGCAATAGAAGCACATACAAGCCAAGTTTAACAGTTTTGTTTATCAAATATACTTCATTTATAGCAAAGGAAATTCAACAGTGTATTTAGAATAGATTTGAGTTTGGGTATCTATCAGATGATGGGAATTGACATTGAGGAAATGTAATAGTTTAGTGGTACAAAGTCACGGCAATTCCAACCCCATGTTTCCCATGAGCCCATTTAATGACTCATGGATTGTATCAAATAGTGACAAAATGTCCCGTTTAATTGTTAGCAAACTTTTTCCATAATTAATATAAACAGCATAATGGCTGTGTTAATAATGCAATTTTTCATTTTACTTTCCGCACCTGTTCTTCATTTCTTACACACAAACTAGTGTCCAAAGTAAAGCAATCTAATGGATGTATCATAATTTAACAGGCGCTCTAATGACCCGACCTGTTGATTAGTGAGAAGTGTTCATCAAAGCAGATGGACTTCACTCTGTGTGTGTGCATCCCTGTTGGCCTCCCTCTATTCATAGCTCTCTCCATCACCCTCTGACAGACCCGCTAATCACTGTGACCAGTGGCTCGGACATAATCTGCCCAAATGGAGCCTCACTAGCAAACATGGGCCCGTCCAGTACTCAACCCCCACATCTCCTTTCATCTGTCCGTTTAGCCAGTATGCATATCCATCAGCTCAACGGAGCATCATGCCAGCTAAGCGAGCCAGGCCTGCAACGCACGCACACACCCAAAAACCGAGACAGACAGGCCAGGTAAACAAACATCACACAGTCCACTGGTTCATCTAATGCTCCAAGACTTCACTTGCTACTCTTTCCCCAACACACTGAGGGTGGAGGGCCAGCGATGGGCTAGCACCTTGTGTTTAGAGGAGTATGTGTACAAGGACAGGTCAAAAAGACACACTGGCTGTGATAGGAGAAGAGTTAACAGAGTATTCATGGGTGTGAACCTTGCACTGCTATGAAGGGAAACTGCCCCCAATTACCTTAACGCATTCTGATCATTCTTATACAAATAGTGGGCTATGGGACATTATATGATTTACAGCAGGGGTCAAGTTTTTAATGGTTTATCCTATAGATGATTAATAACAGCATTATGCTGGATTAAGATTATTTATGAAAGAAAATGGACCGATTCCAAGCAGGTCAGGATCAAGTCACTAAAAACATCTGTTGATCTTGATGTTCTTTATGCAAGCAAATGCAAATTTTGTGCCACTAGTGGACAAAATTACGTGTATTAAGATACATGGACAAAGAATACTCACTGACGGTGCTTGTAAGAGAGATTCTAAAGTTAAAATTAAGGTGACTTTGGGGCAAAGTTTTAAGGAAACAAAGTAAAAAGTAAGGTGGGAGTGTTGGCTCTGAACCAAGGGCATAAACAACAAAGCCATTAGGAGGGTGAGAAATAAATCGAGATGCCAGGAGACATGATCTTCAGCTGGGCCTGGTGTGCGCTGGGAGCCCACAGGACCAGCGTCTGGGCGGGACAAGCTAACATCGAGGTTAGCCATGTGTGCTAATGTGGGTGACAAGCGTCCACTCCATATGCACACTCTGGCTAATGGCAAATGCGTTAGCGTTGCGCATACACCCCAAGCGTCATCCCGACCAAATGCCTTTTGCTTGAATTCACATGCAAATTTGTGTGTCCATCTGTGTGTCTGTGAAATGTTCAAGCACTTTGGTTGGACATGATATGCCATTAGCATCAAGGCAGATTTCAATAATTCCTCCAAAATACACAGTCCTGTAATTTTGGGTCCCTCTCATTTCTCCCTGACGTGGATGTGGGTGAGGGGGGTCGAATGAGAGAATGACATGCTCGGAGACAGAGAGGGTCAAAGAGAGAGATGTGGAGGAAGATGGGAAGAGAGCGAAAAGGGGAGGAGAGGACAGACAAGGGAAACATTTTGCCTGTCATTGTGAGCAAAAAGCAGAGCAGCCAAACTGATGGTAATTGGGTCTTCGATAGGCTGAAGGAAACCCACCGTAGCATTCAGAAAATGGACGGCTAATGTGGTTTTGTGGAAAGTGTAGGAGGGATTTGACAGATTTGGGGACACACACACAACACTGAAGTATTTAAGCTGAAGTACTTTTAGACTTAATGTCAAAGAAATAGTAATTGTGACGCCACGTTTTTAGACAAACTCACACTTCTTACACTGTGCAGTTTAATTACACGCTAAAAACTTACCTTCCACTTTGCCATTCTTAGAGAGAGTTTTCACCAGCGCAATGTATTTATTGGCATCAAGAGCCACAGATGAATCCATACGACTCCTACAAAGACAATAATGAATTCAACACATTAATGCATTGGGTAGTACCGATAAGTGCAACCCATCTAAGGCTACACACAAAAACAGGTAGACAATAAATGGCAAACATGAGCGGTGTGATGGAGTTTTCTGTGTTTTAAAGTGGCTGCACCTTGCATTAATGTCTCCCCTAATACCACTCAAGTTAAACTTTAATGTGGTGCTAGTGGTCATAGTGCTGCCTGTGTGAGTAGATTATTCCTGTCTCTGTCTGAAAACACGCACATTTCCCTCTTCAGGTTGAGCGCTTCCTCTACGTTGTCGTGGCGGCAGCACAGGCTGATGAGAATGGCGTACGATGCAATAGTCATCTCCTCCTCGTGTTGTTGCTTTAGCTCAAGAGCGCGTTGGAGGTTCTGGCCACACAAAGAACATGGCATCAGAAAACAAATAACATTATTATAATTTAAATTGTATTTATTGAAAAGGTCAAACCTCCTCAGTTGAAAGAGTCTGCAATATCTGTTTCATTGTGGGGCCCAAGGGTTTGTTCTCACTTTTCAGTTCTTCAAGTTTCTTTTCCAAAGTCAACAGCTTATTCTCACCGTCCTTTAAGAACAGCAATTTAATAAATGTAAGTGGTATGCACAATGGGAAAGATAAGATTTGGTTGTAACTTAACTTACAATGACACGAGGAGCAGCTTGTGCAAATCCATTAGACAATTTCTCTTTAGGATCCACCAAAGTAATCACATCCTAAAGAGAAACCAATTGTATGGTAAAACAAAAAGCTTGCATGCATACAACCTTCACTCTCCCAGTGGATAGCCAACCCATTGGATAGGGCCATTATCCTAACCTACATACTGTACCTGCTAAATATATACATAGCAGTAAGGATTCACTTTCTGCAGTTATTATTTAATTACTGGCTTGATTATACATTTTAATTTGTATCAATTAATTTACCATCTAATCCCAAACATCCATGATGCTTACTATAATTTGTTTTATCATGCACCCCAAAATTCTAGTTTCTTCAATCACACGGAGGGGAACCTTTGCTACAGCTTTAACACTCCAACTCAAGATATTCAGGTAAACTTCTTTACTTTGATTAGTTCTGGAACATGGTGAGCTTCTAGTTGGTTTCTGATGCCTCTGTAGATATTTGCTGAAATGATTATATTCTGCAAAAAACACACAAAAAACTTGTTATTTATTTTTAAAAACTGCACTTCACTCACAACCCAAGGTGTAATAGACAGAAGTCCTCCATTCATTCATCTGTTGTCCCAAAGCACACAAATGAACACAAGAGGACAAATGCAAAAAAACATGACCAGAAAGACAAAACAGGACAATTACAATTTAAATAGTTTGCCTTCCAAATAACTAGGGGTTAGGGTAAGTTGTTTAACCTACATAACAATGTTCACATGTACGGCACACATTTTCGTGAACTCCAAAAGGCCAGAGAGGACCCTTGACCCCAAAGTGTAAAACATGGTTTAATCTTCCACGACATGCCTCACTGTCCAAATCAGACTTTTACCCTCATAAGTAGAACACAGGGAGGCGGTGGTCCTCTGGCAAATAATCTGTGTCAACACTGTAAATAATCCCAGTTCACAAGTCGTAAACCGTTTTGATGCGAGACGTGTATAAATGGTCTGATGCTTGTACCTGTTCACGAAGCTGACTGAAGTATTTCCTCAGTTTGTCTTCTTGCGCCTGCACTTCCTTCTCTGGCATGTTTTCAATCAGGTTGTACAAAAAGAAGCCTGCTGCTTCTGGATGAGGGGAAACACAGAAAAAAGGAATTTTCTCTTGGGAATGCATTTCATTTGGCACCGTGTCAGTCACTTGGCGAATTTGTGCGGTTATACAATTTTTTCCGTGACCTCTACAGATGTGCTGACGGAGGCTGCTATCAGACCGTTTGAGAGTGTGAGTGAATGTGCGATAGCTAGCAGTGACAGCCTCCCCCTACTTCAGCACACAGAGCCACACACGGAGCGGCTAACTGGATGTGACATGGATAACAGTCTCCATCTCTTCCACCAGCACATACACACAAACACTGTGGTTCTACCAGTGGGACCTACTCACCCTCACAGAGTAGTGTCCGTAATTACTGAAGGCCGCATAAGAAGATTGGCGGTTCTGTTTTTAATCAGCTTTTTTGTAACTTGTAACTTTCTAAACAAATTTCTTAAGCAAAAATATAAGTAATGTTGTGTTTTGTAATCTTAATAAGTCTTGTAATATCTGGGGTAATTTTACTTCTGTCATTGTATTTCATGTCGACTTGTAATGTTTGACTTCACATGTGCAGTGTCTTGCATGTTCAGGAATCTTAAAGGTCAATAAAGCAATTTGAATGTGCCTATAAGCTTTTGAATAAAGCAATTATGATATTATAAATATATTTACTTTGTTGAAACAAGAGACATACATAATCCATGCACATACAAGAAAACAAATGCAACCGCTTTGTATGATATTTTAGGGGCTTTAGCAAAACTGTATGAATATTGTACATCATATTTTATGGGTTCTTATAACTTTGGTCACCACTGTCCAATTTCCATAAATAATATGCATTCATACAATTTAATTTCTCAACACTTTGTCAGCAGCCTGGCTCTATTTCCGATGACAACACCTAGATGTAAATACACCAGCTTCATAACGCAAAGCAGTCGAGTCAGCGGTCTACTGCCAATGACACTGTCGAGATTCAAAAACACAACTGCTTCCTATGCAGAGGAAGTGTGCGTTTTTCTGTCATCTGGATTATAGCTGCAAGGTGACTGTGGATGTACTTGTCATGCTCAGAGTTAGATCTGTGATAGATGATACATAAGGAGACACCCACTCGCTTACTTCTCTTTCTGCCAACACCAAACTTGCTTACAAGGACACTGTCAGCTTAGGAGTTGTCAGTGACAGAAAGAAAGTGTTTACCAGCAGGCTTGGTATTTTCCCCATAGAAGCTCTCGTTTTGGAACAACAACTCCGTAATCTGTAACAATGAATGACACATAGAAAAAAAATAATCCAAATGCACAGATCAGACAAGTTATCAGGACAAAAGAAATGCATAGGTCTTTACAGATTATATATCTCTTGTCTTTAAACCGCCTTTTGTGCCATATGAGGATTTACGTAAAAGTCAATTACTTTGTTTGTATAGTTAGACATTTTAGTGTAATAGTAGTATTAACAAGTTATTAGAAATATATTAAAGAAAATATGCATTACCATTACATTTTATAATAATGTATTATTAAAAGTATACTTTATTTTAGACATTGTAGACAAATCATTTGCTAAGAAAAATATAACTGCCACTAAAACACCACCTAAAACAATTCCAATGTCTTACCTTGACCATGCTCTCCACATCAGTCGATCTGCAGGGGGCAGTAAAGGACAAGACATGAGCTCACAGTGCTATTAAAAACATGATGAACGTGCTGGATCTCAAGTTGGACCGTTTTTAAGAAGAGTGGCTTCTTTTATTGATAGATTTGTTTGAGAAAAATCTTAGTGAGGGACATACAATAAAAAAATAAATCAGAAGAGACTTTCTCATCTCTTTACAGGCAGAAAGCCTCCAGAAAATTCAGGATGTGTGAGTTCATGTAACAATCAAAGCTATGTCATGTAAGTGTCATGTTCCTTTGTAGGGACTGTGCAACACAATACATTAGGACAAGACAGTTTAGAGTTTCTTTCCAATCACACAGTACGAAGAAGACAGCAGGACAAAAGCCTGGGAAACCACAACGGTGCAGACGCATAGGCTAAATGATGACTGGGTGACATTTGTGGTGTTGTCAGCTCACTAGACGAAAGGAGGGAGTCAGTGAAGGGGAGAGGGTGTGAAAAGAGAGTAGAAAAGGGCTTAAATGATTAAATTATCTCCTGACCTTGTCGCTGACAGGGCAAATCCTGCATTGCAATGACACACACACACACACTTTTCCAGTGACAAGCCCAATTATGACCCTGTCAGGAAACAGTCAGAGGAGCACATTGTGCATGTGTGTTGAGCTATACGAGAAAGGGCAGAACGCCAGGTTCGGGAAAAGCAGGGGAAGCTTGACTATAATGCAGGTAACGGGTATGCCAGTGCAGTTAAAAGACTGTTTTTTTTTTTTTTTTCAAAGAGCAGCACCACATTTACTAAATTTGCAGAAAACTATTTTTCGCATCTAATTCACCTTGTATTTGAATGTACTTTAGACGTTTATTTTCAACTATTCAAAGAATGTAATGTATTTTGTTTATATAAACTATTCAAAATAAACTACAAAGCTCTAGCAATTGTTTTATTAACAAACCAGCTCTTTACTTTGTTCGCAGAGCTGTTTTGACCAAAGTTAAGCAGAAGTTCAACAAAGTTTTAATATTTCAAAGTCCCATTGGAAAAGTCAGCGCTTTTTGCTCACCTCCAGCTTTGCTTTGGGCCTGACTGTTTTTGAGTGGGTGTGTAGTACTGTAAATATTCATAAACAGCCCTTGACAAAAGCCCAGTGGTCAAAGGCTGGTTTGGCTCAGGTTAACTGTGTATTTATGAGGGAGGGAGTAAAAAAGACAACAAATATATGTGGGGGTTTGTGTACAGGGGGGGCAATGTTGCTGGGCATCTGGTAATTTACATATCTCCCACGGTGCTTTGGGGCTGCGGCCAAGGGACAACTGCCTCCATATGCATGAGGCGTCCATGTATGTGAGTGTGAGGTTTTCCCTGCAGCTGGCCATGCGCACACAGGCGCTGTAGATGGTGTGATAGGCTGCAAATGTCACAATCATAGCATATGCTGCTGCTGTGACCTCTATAGTGCTACAAGCTTCCCTAAACGACTCAGTTGACACAAGACAAAATTTGGCCTGATATAGAATATTGGATAAAAAGGAAATACTCACTTTCTGAATCCCATGATGAGACTCCCACGGAAAGATATCAGTTCAGGCGTGGGGACAGAGGCATTGGATACTTAAAAAAGAAAAAAAGTTGAAAGTAACAAGCAAAATATAAAGCACCCAAAAGACTATAATCATGAAACAAAATGTTTCAACTCCTTATGTGTACATTCATCTTAAATATGTGTAAAAGCGTACAATCCAATAAAATATTTATCCATGACAGTAATGTTTAAAATATAAAGAGCAGAGTTTAAAAGGGGGGCATAGATGGCCATGTCCAAAATGATAAGAAAACAGAAAACAGGAGGTGCTATTCATTATTAAACACCTCCTCCATATAGTCCCTCTGTCAGCGGAGGCACCTCTCCTGCTCCGCTCTTTACATATTCACACAGGCTAATCTCTTAAAAGGCCTGATGAGCACACAGGACTAAGTGGGCAAACGCAGAGTGTTAATGCAGTACCAATTCGGCCGCAGGCGAAGCACCGGTTTGGTAGGATGACAGGCGCTCATGATGGAGATGAGAAGTGTGTGGAAAAGACTTACATAAAGTGTACAGCCCAGCCAGGTCTTGGACTGCCAGCGCGCGAACCTCTGAAGAAAAGAAACCCTCTGACTCTGGTGAGACGCCGGCATCCTAACAGAAAAATATGCACTGGTATTAACAGACAAGCTCTGTGTAAGTAACAATACAGTGAGAAAGAGAGATACCTTGAGGGCCTGTCGGGCCTCCTCCGAGCTGGTGAAAGCAGGTAGAATGTAGGTGGACAGTGTGTCTACATCAGGGGGCACACCGAGATCTTGCATGGCCTTCACAATTTCTACAACAGCTGCAAAGAACAGCAGAACAGACACTTAACTGTAGAAACTGACTAGGTTCAACTTAAAATAAGGTGGCAGCATATGAAAGGGAACAATTTTTATTTGTCACAATGTATAAATATTATGACCGTTTAAACAGAAAGAAATGAATTATTTAGTTAATTATAATAATAATGAAGTTGATGAAACCAATATGCAGCTGAAGCCTGAATAAAAATAAGTTGATAAGACTTAAATATAGTATGTTTAAACGTAGATACTAGTCATAGAAACGGAGCAGCTCAAGTTAAGAGCAAAGTAATGCAAGTCAGTCAAATTAAATGTGAACAAATACACACACTTAGCATGAAGTGGGCTCTTCCACAATCACAACTCTATGGCTAAGCCTAGGGTCTAAACCTGAGGAAGTAGGCCAGAAAAGACATGCATATGGAAAGCCACTCAAAAAGCCCTTAAGACTGTGTGCATATGGACAAGGCGCCTTGTAAGAGAACATGCTTAATCAAAAACAAAATAGACCTGATTGTCTAACAACAGATCTTTGAGTGTATTGCTATGCAGCTTTAGGACAAAAATAGTAATGGCCCAATTTGACCCGTTGAGAGTACCAATACACCTTGTTCTCATGAGGACCTTTGCAAACTAGCCAAAGTGCTTCTAGAGTTGACACATGCTGTTTACCACATACACATTTATAGACGCTCGCTGTTGCCCAGCCTCATGGGACACATGTGTTTACCTGGCAGTCTCTCACTGAAGTTAAATAAAAGATGAAGGTTGGGCTTTTATGTGCCATTAAAACCTGCATTAACCCAGGTATATGGCTACCTGAGGCACTCAGTCCATCCAGCCATCCATTCAGCTTTCCCACCATATCACTCATTCATCCGGCCCTCTCACTATCAGGCCGGGCAGCTCTCAAGAAACAAGCAAATCTTAGGCTCTCTTCTCAATGGAAAGATCCATCCATTCGGCAGTCATGTTGTCTATTCCCACCCCTAATCGCTTTCATCCTGGCCTTTTTTATGAACGGGATGAAGATGTACCTACCTTCCTTCTGAATAATCCATAATAAATTTCACGGTGTGCCACACAAACCATAAAGTGAATGAGAACTGAAAACATGAGCTGATGCCATTTTGCCCGCCTTTTGGACTTTTGGTAAGCACCTATAGTTTTACGGTTTTAGTCGTTTTTTTTAACTTAAAAACTTTCAGGGCAACTACAGGACCACACGCACACACAAGTATAAGAAAAACAATCCAAAGCGTTTTTTAGAATATCATTTGCATCCATGTCCCTCATGGTCACTTTCCAGTTTTTGGATGCGAGTAAGCCCAGTTGCTCTCTGTCCTGTCTGAACTGTTTAAATAAAACATTGGGCACATAAGAGGACCTGTGAGGGCTTCTGCAGGTTGGTCAGCACCGAGTCTGACATACCATCAAAGCAGGCAAGTATCTTAGCAGCGAGTTAAGCATGGCACTGGTCACAAGATATCAACATCAGATTCATGTCTCCAGGTTAACTGTCACAGATGAGAGCGCAGAGGAGAGGAAAACAGGATCCGGTCGCTGTCATCTCAGTGGTCCTTGGACATGAGTACCTGTCACTTCCTCTTTCCCCACTCCGGCACCATCTGTCTCTACAGCTCCTCTGCTCTTCTGCAGAGGTAGTCTTCACAAGCTCAGAGGCAATGTCAAAACTTTACACAAGTGGAAGAATGTGCAAATATATTTTTTTGTGAAAGACTGCCTTCATGATCCTGTCTGGGCAAACATCTGGCATGATACAAACTAAGCTTGGCCATTTGAGCACAAACAAGTGTTCTAGATGCGAGAGGATAAGTGCCTATTTTAAAGTTTATGAAATATTTAGTTGGCAGATGGACTCAATCTTAAATGTTTATAATAATATATATACGGTACATTTATTTGAGCAACTCAAAGACATTCACTTCTCACTTTTGTGTCAGAAGTAATAACATAGTGCGTCTTTGAGACTGACAAGCAATAGCTAGTAGCTAGCGGCAGGTGGGCTGTACAGGCTAGCATATGCTTCCACTACACCCGCCAAAACCACACCGCCACAACCCCCTCCCCTTTACTCTCCCCATTGCTACCCTTCATTTCCAAGGCTCCGGACGAATTTGCCCGCTAGTGACACCTGTGGACAAAAAGTGACATGGAGCTTAATATTTCATGGGACGTGCACAGCGGGGCGCGTAATCCAAAGTGAATTCCCTCAGAGCGCTTGCATTTACATGAAATCAAGTCACTCTGAATCAGTCACATCACCTGCACTGGCCGCCCAAAGTCCCCCTCACACATGTGGACACACACCTCCTACAGCCACTGGGCCATTGGGTAGACATGAGAGAAAGAGAGAGGGTTAAGGCAAACACCATTGAAAGCAAGTTTCTTTATCATGCTGCCTTCTAATATCAAAACGGATGCAGACAGAGGTCCTTGTGATCTTAGGACTATGTGGTTAAGGCATCTGCAGAGTGAATTAATTGTGGTCTGTCTCCTTCTTTATCGTTCCCATCTAACCTCACATCCCCTTCATCATTCAAAACAAGCAAATTCATCTCAACCCAATGGAGTCAATATCTAACCTTGTTTATCCAATTTCTCCTTTCTGCCAGCTCAAATTATCTCAATTAACGGACTGGGGGAAAATACATGACTTATTAATAAGTCTAAAAACCCCAAAGAGAGAGCTAGAGCTCAACATAAAAAACAGCTTCAAGTTAAGCAGCTCCTTAACAAATTGGACAGCATTTGTGTGGTAATGAATTCACCTGCTGACCCCTCCAGACACCTGAACATTACACGGTAATCAATAAAAACATGTTCATTTGCTAAAAAATTTGCCTTTTGCAAGCAGGGTTTTCAAAAGTCAAATCTATTTCAAGGTAGGGGTGAGCAATTTTGACAAAGACAAATATCTCCATATTTTTTGTTAAACCGATGACTGAAATCCAACAAAACTGTGTCTTTATATATTTATTTATATAGTTTACATTTAATTATTAGAGAAATGTGAAATGTCTGTAAAATGTCAATCACAAAAGAGCAGAAATTTCACCCAATTAACCCTAGTTGAAAGTTTTCAACATTACTTTTCAAAATGTTATTTTTTATCATCAGCTCTTTTTGCAGCATTTTTTACTATAAACGATATAGCTGTAATGATATTGAAATTCTGCATATTTTCAAAACATCCCAACAACATTCATGATATTTTAATGTCTGAGTGCTCTGGCTAAAGGTCAAGGGTCGTTTTAGTCTAGACTAGAGTTCATCTGCCCTAAGCATTGAAACTCCTTCAAAACTTTGATCTATTCCTAGATTCCTGCAGAGAGGGTGCTCATCTAAGTGTATAAAATACACATACACCCACATGGTTCTATCCTCAGACCCTCTCACTCTCCCATGCAAGGATCAAACCTCTTTGCCCTTGACTGCCCTCACACAGTGAAACCTGTCCCAGTACCACTCAAAGCTGCATTAATATTTGAGAGAAACACTCCTTTAAAAGCCCTTTCTGGTACAGAGGACGTAGAAGTCATAATACACAAAACCAAACCAGACTACCACATTTTCTTAATATGCCACTGAAAAAGACAGCTCTATGTCAGAGCCATAACAACATGGAAAAGAAAAGAGTATTCAATTAAGTGTAAGCTTATTGGCTTATTATTAGGTTTAAAAGTGGGTAGTATAGGGGTGAGCCGTGCAGGGGTGGAATATGGCCCGTCAGTTAGGGATAAAGATTCACAGTGATATCTATTGATTAAAGAGCCAATTAAAGTGTACAAGCATGTAAGAGCTCATAACAGCTCATAAATGCCCTGGTGTCTTGCGCCCTGGTGTTTCTGACGGATCGGAGGCAGTACGTGCGGCTGGGGAAGACTGTCTCAGCCACGCGGACTATCAGCACAGGAGCTCCACAGGGCTGTGTACTTTCTTCCCTGCTCTTCTCCCTGTACACAAACTGCTGCACCTCCAGCCACGCCTCCGTAAAACTAATCAAGTTTGCGGACGACACCACCCTCATCGGGCTCATCTCGGACGGGGATGAGTTTGCTCATTGTCCATTGTTTTTGTATTCATTGTTCAATGTTTGTTATAGCGTGGCCGGTAGCCGGTGTTTTGCCCCGCCGGTGTTTTGCTTTTTGCCCCGCCGGTGTTTTGCTTTTTGCCCCGCCGGTGTTTTGCTTTTTGCCCCGCCGGTGTTTTGCTTTTTGCCCCGCCGGTGTTTTGCTTTTTGCCCCGCCGGTGTTTTGCCCCGCCGGTGTTTTGCCCCTAGTGCCTTTTATTGCAAGTGTCTTCTTACCAGCACTGTTTTTGTCCTTGACATGAGCAGTGAGGAGCGGCCAGAAGAAGTGTGCTCTGACTGGCATATTTTGGTCTTTCAACGTCTTCATCAGCTCAATAGACATAGCTGTAAAATAAAAAAAATATATAGTTATAGTTAGTTAGAACGAACAAAATTAAAGTAAAGTAAATTCAGTAAACGTCTTTACCAGTTTTCTTGGCTTCCAGAGCACAAGACAATGCAAAAATAAGAGGTGATGTGTGCATGTTGGCCTCATGAAGCTCTTTGCAGTACTGCCCAATCTTTTCTATAGACTGGAAAAAAAACAAAAAACAGAATTCATATGATTACGTTGGCTGGACGTAAATATTTTGACACAGATTTCACCCACGTTCTGTTCCCATTTACCGTTTTCATGGTGACACAATGTCTGAGGAAAAAGTTGCCAAGGTTTAACGAGTCTGGGCTAACATTATCCATTTGCAACGTGGGGAAACTCTTCAGCATGTGAAAGGCAGTGTCTTCTTGGCCATGCGTGATAAGATTCAAACACAAATTCATAGCATCTACAATAAAAAGTTAAAGGATAAGCAAAATTACAAAATAATTATACTTGGATCTGAATGGGCACGGGAAATTTTACCTGGGATGTAGCCCCTCTCGTGCCTCATACGCTCTACTATTTCCAAGGTGTGTTGATGATGTCCAGCCTTTGCCAACGTGAAGATAACTTGCATAAGGTCTCTGTCCATCAAACTACAGTCTGCACTTCCTGCAGCTTCCAGGGTCTAAGATACAATACTGTGTCACTGTGAGTAAATTTGTAACAAATACAAAACCAAACAGCTCATTACAGATTTGTCTCTTGTTGCACACTACAGTTGAACTGCATAGTAGAAGCAAACTGAATTAGAGAATCAGAATCAGAACCCGGTATTATTCAGATTAATCTCTTCTATTTTCTGTGATAAGTGTCCCATGCAGTGTGATTTTTTTATTCGGACACATCAATAAGGTTTCACTGATATAGATTGTCAATGTGATGCCAAAAAAAAAGGGAATAGCTTTTTCAACTGAATCTAATTGCCATTGGGTCACACCGCAGAACAACCAAAATATGTGAACAAGATTTGATTCATATGCATAATAGTAGAACAGGTTCACAAACCGCTTTCACATTCTCCATGTCTCCGTTTTGTGCATGGGCATTCAGCAGTGAGACATAGGTGTCAGGGCCTGGTTCAATTCCAGCATTTCTCATCACTGTTAGGATGTTTTTAGCGCTCTCAATGTCACTGCACAATGAAGGAACATCAAGATTATTTCTCAGAATTTCAATAAATAAACGGTTTAATTTTCATTCCAGTGAAAACATATAAAACAACCCTTACCCTGCACAAGCATGGCCTGTGACCAGAGAATTGAAGACTGCCTCTGTGATTGGCAAGTCTTTGCTCTTCATGAATCCTAATATTGCACTAAACAAGTCAGTAAAACAAAATAGTTAAGGGTTTTAAAAACGTCTCCGCGCTTGACAGGTTCAAATCACCAGCACATTTCTTTACCTCGCTCCTTCAATGTCTCCATTTTGACAGTATGCCGCAATAAGCCTCTGATAGGTAACCTGTACAAAATAATATAGACAATATACAATACTTGTTTTAATGTAACACATGCAAACAGGTAATTTGCTAGTAAACTGTGGGTAACTGACTCTGTTGGGAAGGATGTTTTCACTTTCCATCTTTGCCAGAAAGTCCATAGGAGAAAATTTAAACTCATTCTGCAAGTAAACCTTCAACAAGGCATTGTAATGACTAACATCATACTGAGCACCTGTGAAATGGTGACATAATGACATATAAAATGTTACATCAATGCCAGTTCAAAAGTGTAAATACAATCACAAATTGCAACCAAAAAAAACAACAGTTGATTCCGATTTCTCACCCAGCTCCTGCAACTTCTCCCAGATGTGGTGAGCCAGTTCTGTGCGTTCTCCTGGAGGAATCTCTGGTAACAGTGATCCACAGCTCCGCAGTAATAACAGTGCTTGATTGCCACTGGGATAACCTGAATATTACGTAGAAGCAAGAGTTAATCACAAACAGATCTAGTCCTATTGCACTTGTATATTTTTGTAACATTACCCGTTCTGCAGATGTCATGGAAGATGCGGAGGAGCAGTGTTTTAGTGATACGGCCAGTCCTTCTCACAGAACTGTCTAACTTGCTCAAAGCCCAGTCAAACTGCTGTGCCTGCTTTGACCGCACAGCTGCACTTCCCTCTTCTTTCTGCTCTGTGGCAACTGCATAGCTACGCATCAACCCAGTTGTATATGGTAATAAACGCCTGAAATGAGAAGAGAATAATAAATATTGCAGCAGTAAAGAGCATATATATATTAATTTATAATAAGGATGGATATTCTATCGATTCCAATATTGGAACAGATTTTTTTTAGGCTACCCCAGTCTGTCATTCCCAGTTTGTCCACGGGATCAGTGCCAAATATTTGCCAAATCTTCAAAAATTTTACAATTAGGGTAAGAATATTGCAGTGAGTGTGTACTGTGTAAGGATTTTATAAAAGCTCTTACAAATAATGGAGGTGCATAATAACAGGGCCCTTTGTACAAACATTTATTACAGTAATATTGGACCAAATGTTTGAAGGGCAATGTATGGGACAAATACATACAGTAAGATCGCATCTACAAAAAATAAAAACACAGCTCAACGTCTCTGTCTTTTGTCTTATTTTGGTTAAGACAAAAAAGACAAAGAAATATTTGTGATGGATCTACAATGGCTCAAATTGACTGTCAACTGTGACTGTGCAATAAACAAAAGTGACATTATAAATACAACAAACTCTAAATGCCTAATATGATGTGAATGATTACGTTGTACAGAGCTATAATAATATATACGTGTGTGTGAGAGTCTGTCATTGACCCTCAATGACATTACAGCATCACGCGTGCAAAGCCCCTTAGCTAACGCGTAGCGGATACCTGTGAGCATTTCCTGACGCTGGACGGAGCGGTCGGGGACACACTCCAATGATTCTGCCTCCATTTACTCCGCTGTACAATCGGCCAGCCGTCACTCCATTACTTTTGGTCCCTGCGATCTGAAGCAAGCATGAAGGCTTGTAGTTAAGTAACCGGGCTGATCTCAAGAGCGCTGCCATGTTTTCTGTTGCAGCGTCAACGAGCTTCCGCACCACGTGATCAAATGTCAACGTAGACGTCACTTACAGACGCCCGTGCATAAATCCTTTATTTTATTTTACTTAATTTTGTAACTCTCTCTCCTCTCTTTTTCGCCCTCTTTCTCTCTGCGATATAGCGTAAACACATTTTTTGAAGACGTACAACTACAGAAAGTGGCGGTAGATGTACCTTTTTCAGTTGGCTGCCATTAAAAGTAGCAGCACTTCATGTTGTATTGTAGGCGTCTGTTTCATAGATCTATTCAAATCAGTGTTTATGTCATAATACAAAGAATTATCTTAACAAGGCCACAGTGTTTTAAACGTTTATTGGAAAACACAAAAACAAATGACCACACATTCAGATAGGTAGCACTCTACAATTCCTCTACCAATTTACCATTTCCTCTTCGCCTTCCTTTCTTCCAGCTCTGCTCAACCTCAGCCTTGGCCTTAGTCATTGAAACAATGTCTTTCTGTCTTTTACTGTGTTCATTCCACAACTCAATAGCAAGAATATTTATATTATGTTCGTTTTCCACCACCCAAGCTTGGAGAAACTCACATTTTTTGCTGGCCATAAAGTACTTCTTTCTCTTGTTTCCCCCATCTCCCTCTTTAGATAAGGCTGCTCTGGCCTGTGACAATACTGAGCGGAGTTGACTCAGAGCAGACAGACAGTATCCAGTTGAATCCTCCCTGTTTCTTCCTGTCAGAATGTGAGCTACAGCTTCTACTGCTCTGGCAGGAGCATAGGGGTCATCCTTACTGAGGCAGCCTTCACCTAGAATTAAAGTTTCCCCAGAATCTAATGCCTCTTGGACTGAATTGAATATTTTGTTTGAATTCAGTGATTCAGACAACGCTAAGACCATGTCACACAGTTCAAACAAGAGAGAGGCATTGTCTCCATTAAAGAAAGACAGAGTGAATGAGTAACTGAAAACTGCATTGACCAAAGAGAAGCCAACCAAAGGGGAAGGATTTGGACAAAGACAACTCAACTTAGGGATTTTTGAAGAAACCGGAGGGACACCACCAGTTTGGGCAGACACTTGGCTGTAGTCTGAGTCTTTTATTTTCCCTTTCCCCTGTTTAACTAAAGTATTAGATTCCTTTTCCTCTTTGTGTGCTTCTGTTTTTTTTTTCTTTTTATCCATTTCATCTTGGAGCACCTCTATCAGTACCCGTTCACTCTCCTCATGTTCTTCCCACCACGGCTTCCACAGAGAAACAAGTCCATTAAAAGCACCATGTTTAATTAAACCTACAAACTTTTTCTTTTCGTCTTTGTTCAAAAGGCTCCACAGTTGTTCCTCTGAGAGTTCATCTATATCCAATTCTTGGAGTCGTTCAGCTATATCCATCTCATCATTTTCATCCTGGCTATCTTCATCCTCTAGTGCATCACCATTGTCCCCGGTTCCTAATTTTTGAAGGCTTCTCAAAATAGTCTCAATCTCCTCTGTATTTTCTTCATCATCCTCCTGTAATTCTGCAAGTCTTGCCAAAAGTTCAATGGCCTCTACGTCGATATTTGAGTCTTCTGGAGCATGTTCTGATTCCCTTGACAAAACCCCTTCGTCTTTCAACAGACTCTCCATGCCACCTTCTGTGTTTTCTGCCTGATTTCTGAGTCCTAAGAGGATTTCTTGCATTTTCTTTTTTCCTTCCTCTTCAGTTTTGCCCATCTCCTTCAGTTCCTGAAGAACAGACTCTTTATAAAAGTCCTCTGAACAAACCGAGTGCTCGGGGCTCTTGTAACAGGACAGACTGCAGTAAGGCACATTACACCGAGGACAGGTATACAACGAGGGTTTACAGCTGCAAAGCATGCACACTGCTCTGCTCTTGCTTTTATCTATGCCTTCTACAGTGCTTTGGTCGTGGGGTGAAGGCAGAAGCTCCTCTGGTGTCACAGCTGCTCCCCTGGGCGGTAGTATAATCCCATCCCTGATCTCCGGGTCGGGCTGTAGGTCTGTGCATTCTTCTTTCGGGCTGATGTCTGTCAACAGACTCCTCAAAGACGAAGGCAGTCTGCGTTTGGTTATTGGATTCATGAACGCAGAAAACTGACTTCAAAATATAAAAGGTACCCTAAAGATAAGATACAAACATGTTAGATAATACAAAATAGATCATGAGATGTACAAGTGATGCCAATGAGAAAGAGAGCTTTACATAATGTTTAGCAAATGCTACCACAAAGCTAACACAACTGCGCATGTTAATAAAAAAGAATAATGCAGGAAGTGTGGGATCCCCGGGACAATGAAACATGTCAAATACCTTTCCAAGAACACTTTCCAATAAAACCTATTTTTAATTTAGTAAATAGATAAGAGCTAAACTTACTTTTGATGGATAAAACCAAACCCAACGTTGATGGGGAAGTTGTCCACTTTTGATGACGTCACGCTGATAGTCCTTAAAGGAGCCTTTGACTTGTGCCATGAATGATTGATCTATAAAATGGATGGATTTTGCTTGCTTTATATCTGGATTTTTTGTTTTTTTTATTCACTTTATCCTCATATGCCTACTTTTATCTGTACCACCCAGAAGTGTTCCGTGCATGGACATCTCCCATGGGGCTGTTTGCCATGAGGTGATTGTCTCCTGTAGGGGGTCAAGCATGGTAAAGGTCATGCAGGTGGGAGATGTCAGGTGGCTGTCTACCCCTGACCAGGCGCCCGTGCCTCCTGTCAGCCCATAGGGAAAGCACACAATGAAGGGGGTGTCTAAGGCTGACATGGGCATGCTGCTTTGACCCCCACCCCTTGCTGCCATACCAACATTTCAAGGCTGCTTAATCTTTGATTAAATGTGTTGCGTGGCACTATGCACTGTAGAATTTATTGGTGCTCAGAATACCAAATCTGTTTTACCTAATGTTGGCTCATAAAAGGTGTTTGTCGCTGTCTGCTTTCTCATCCCATACTGATCATTAACATTAATACAAAACACACTCATCTGTTTTAAGATAATCCTTTATTGTCCACACATGGGGAAATTTCATGAGTCAAACCTGATGATTTTTGCAGCTTAAAATGGCCAAAAGGTAGAGGCTATGTTGTTACCTATTTGTTACCCATCAAACAATTTTCATCTTTGTGTCTATTCTCTTTAAGTTAAAAATAAAAGAATCAATCAAATTTTATTTGTAGGACACGTTTAGTAGAAAAAATGCAATTTAAAGTCCTTTACAACATTAAAAACACATTTTAAAAACGCAACACAGAGTAAGTCACAATAAATCAATAAAAACTAATTAAAATAGTGTAGTATAGTTTAAAATAGTAAAAAAACACAATGTGTTTTGGCCCTTGGAAGAATTGGCAGACTTTGCAACCCATGTTTAGAAAACTAAATTCAGGATCCCGTTCACCAAAACTTTACTTACGGTAAGAGTTGATGAAGTGCCGGAAATACATCACTCACCAAATAAGGACTGAAACTTCTGCAACACATCACTTTTATTTTTCATGAATGAACCAAGACTTGTTTACTCAACTCTCCAGCAGGAATGCATCAATGGACCCACTCAATAATTAATCTGGAGTATTATTTATTATTTACCCAATATCTTTCACATCCTTCCATTGACCCCGTATCTCCACTTCCTGTCCATTCATCAACTGCCATATGCTTTGCTGGGTCAGCTTCCTCTTGTTGACTCTGAACATGACTGTGTGTTTGTGTGTTAAGTGCAGTGTGGCATGTGCTAAAATACAGGTGGATGGAGCAGTAGCCTTGCAGTTACCTAGTGACAGTGCAGCGATAAGCAGAGGTGTATGTAATTAATCTGTATTTCACTGTTATACATTGAAAAACAAACATGTGTTTTATGAAATTATGACACTTGATGGACTCTACAGCTGTAAGAGTTTAATACATTTGTGGACTGTCTGTTTTGAATGATGCAATTTAACACAGAGAAAATTGTTAGTGATATAACGGTAAGAATATCACTATTCTATCTTGACTATACCATATTTTTATTGCAGCACTCCCACAGGAACAAACCTGAGACTGCTGCATCCGAGTATCACCAGCCTCGATGCCCCCACCTTCTCCTGCCCCATGAGAGAGAGCACTGGATCACGGAAAGAGGGGAGGGCTGGGAGGACAGGGAGGTAGGGGCAAAGGAGAGAAGTGTTTCTGTGTCCCAGAGGACCACTGTCTGTCTGCCTGCATCAGGAAGTGAGAATGTGATGGCAGTAGAGACAAGGCAGAGGCATGCCTTCACCACCCATGTGTTTGCAGGGACCTTGTTGAGCTGAGGTGTCACAAATGTGAAGATGGCGATTTGACCAGAGATGATGCTCAAAATCACTGAAATGCCAGGGACTAGTGTGTTGTGATATGTTGTGTGAACGAATGTGTAGAAGAATGTGTGTGTCCTATGTGACCCTGACTCGGGTTTAATGCTTTTCTTTTCTTGTAATACTTCTAGAGCTAGTGGGTTTGATCTTTGTTCTAACAAGCCACCTTAGGGTTGCAGCCCTTGGAATATTTCAGCAGGGTGCTAGGTTATTGCAGTCACCTGGAAGAAAAAAAAAAAAAAAAAAAGCAAACATGATTATACTGGACATACAAAGTCTAACATTTAGGTACACTCTATACAACTTCTAATATCCAAACACATATAATGAGGTAGAATGCACATCAATTTCTACTGCATGTTAAGCAATTATTATCTGGGATGCTGTTGGTCTCCCTGCCTTTCACTACATTCAAAACAACCCTCTCAACCTTGTTTATGACTTTTCTGTTCTCCGCTGTCTATCTTTCTCTTATGTTTTAGGTGTGAGTCACAGAGCAAATACAAGTGTAGGTTGGCAGCAGACGCACGAGTAAGAAGGACACTGTTATTATAGTGCTGTTATAGCCACATCATTATATCTGTATTAGCAGGGGAACCCCTTCACGCTCCAACACCTAAATGTCTTCTCTGCGTGCTATCTCACTAATTTGATGCCTGTTCGCAGTCATGTATGTCTCTTGTGTGCACGTTTGTCCTATCCATACCTTGACAAATCATGCATGACACACATACGCACAGGCCATGTATAACATTAAAAATGGCATGTGCTGTGTATCAACCCTATGTCGAGTGTAGGGTCTTAAAGTCTGCCAAGAAAAAGAGTTAAATGCTATTTTTAGTTATTTATATATAGTTAATATATTTTGTATTATATTATTTGACAAAGCATCTTATTAACATTAAAAGTATATCCATCTTCTTATTTTCTGTACAGCCCAGAATAATGTGCAAAATGCAAAGAAAATTCTAGCCACAAATTATTTTCCAACGTTTGTGCTTTATTGCCTTTCAACTGAGGAAATCTAAAATGACATGTTAAAATCCATAGCGATGGTACTCGGGTACTCGTCAAATGCGGCAAGTTACCTGGGGGAAAGCAATAAAAAGGTAGGAAAGACTTGGCATTTTAGGTTTGTACATGTAACGCACTCACGTATTGTTACTGTTATGTGGAAAAGGTTGTGTGTTAGTGTGTTTGACGTTGCTCAGGCTTTGGCTGCAATTGTGACATAGTTGAGCAGGACATTTTACGTCTGCTTTGGGAGGAGGCCTACAGCTAGGCTGCCCTTGAGCGCAGCACGTGGTTCATTTAGGTCTGTGTACATTTGAGAATTTTGTGAAGATGAAGTCAGACATTCTTCTCTACTTTATTTTAATATCTATATAAATTATCTCTATTGTTTTTCTTCACTCACAGCCTCATGCTACAATGTGCCCTGGTGAGTTTTCTTCTACGCCCAGTTTAAATTTGTTTGCATGAGCTTGTTGTTGACTCCTGTTTTTCGGTGCCATCCCCAAAACAATCAAATCAAATTCAATACATTTTTATATTCCTCAAAATGTCAGTGTGCCACCTTCAGAGAATATAGTGTATGGCTGAGGACTTCAGAAACACAAACAAACAAGCATGCAGATGAACAAGCCAGTGCTCATGTCAACAACATGCCTGTCATTGTCCGACGGGACACACAGACCCGCTGAACCGTGACATGAAATTGGCACACAGGCAATGGGAGAGGCCCATCGTAATGATACAGAGCAAATGGGAAAAATAACTCTTATCAGATATCTCCTTCAGTCTGATGTGTGCAAACAATAACATACATTGTTTTGTACAGAATTTGTCTCATTAACAATTCTACAATAGGTCAGAAAGTCTTGATTCATAAAGTAGCACAATGTAAGCACGACAATGAAGGTAAACAAAAGTAGATTATTTATTTTCTTGAAAACTTTACATTTACTGAAGAACAAGTGACGAAGCCTATTAATACATGTCATTTACTAATAACTAAACGTTCGAGTGAAGTTCAATACAGATTAAATCCCTTCTAACCAATTGCTCAAAAGGTATATAATAATCTTGTTTATACTCTGAACAGCGTCATAACTCTCCTGTCAGACAAGGAGATGGGTAATATCACAATGATCTCTGCACATTTTAACCTTAACATGTTGCACATAAGTGTAAGTGTTAGTAAATGTGGATGCATGTGTTTCAAGTATTTGACAGAAAGATCATACAATTTCCTGGCTTTTTTGTTAATATTTTTATGTGAAATATGGTTTTAGCTTATTTTGAAAGTGGTTGTCATTTGGTATATTTTTGTTAATTTTTTCATTACATCTATACCTATAAACAATTTTGTTTATTTTTTCTGTATTTGAGTATTGAATTGTGAAGGAGCTGGAGAAGGCCATTACCTATTGCATTGATGTGTACTGTTAGTGAGTTTGGGAATTGGTATTTGTTAATAAATTGGTTATAACCTAATATCTGTCTTTTTCATTAATTAACTAATTCACCAATAGAACCCCCTGATCAAACCAAGTTTTGTTTCGATGCTGGATGTTTTCATGGTTCCTTAGTAGTTGTTGGTGAGAAGTTTTGCTTGTAGATCACCCTAAACCGCATGTTTATAATGTATTTAACGTAATTGTATTGACTGTATTTGAAGTAACACAATAGCTCGTAGGTCCTGACATTTATCAATCTTCAGCCCTTTTGTGCCTTTTCTATTCCTCTTTTTTGCCCCCAGTCCATTCCGTGACCCTTGACCTTGTCACCTTGTGTCTGAGGGCCCTTTGGCCGCAGGTGAGTGCAGCAGGTCTGGCTCTGGGAGGGAGCTTGTCAGTCACCACTCACATGTTGTAGTGTTGTTGTGTGAGTGAGGTGTGAAGGCGGCTGTCACGCTGTCTCAAGATCATATGCTGACTGTCAGACATGCTGTAAAAATAACTGACACACTCCAAACATTCACATTCTGGTGCATGAGCAAAGAGAAGGTAAAACTGGGAATTGCATGATTAGGACAATTAAGTCCCACGATTACTGCCTTAATATGAACACATTTATAATACAGGACTACAAAATCTCATATTTGGAAGGAATTATGTTGGAAGAATGTCACCCATTTTTATAACACCATGACAAAGTGCTCATTACTCACAGGGAGGGACTGAATGTTGGAGAGTGTTCTGGGAGTGTCCTGTTACACAAAAATATTAGACAGAAATGAACAAATAATTGCAGACTGTTTTTTGTTTTTGACACCGCCGTCCCACTCAATTTTAAAACTATGTATTGGGCCTCAAAACCCCTGCCATGGAGAACATAAATGGATACCTTTGGAACATACTTCTGGCAGCTGGGAAAAAGGCAAAAAAAATTGATGACACAAACTGCACCGACGACTATGGACTGGATCGACACCATAACTGACATACAGACTAGGGGGGGAAATAACACAAAGACTCAACTCTGAAATAGACAAATGTGAAAAAAGCTGGACTAAATTGAACTTTTATTTTGGACCTTGTGTGCTTTAACTTTTTTTCTCCGCTTCTTAAAACTTATTTTCAAATGTATCCATTTGGGTTTTTATATATAAACACATATAATAGGCTACTGGAAAACTGTTGTGTACTGTTTGTTAGACATTCAACTTGGACAGGAACTTGAAAAGACCACCAAGGTCTCCTGTAAAGGAGATTATTAATATTCACGCCAAAACTTTCATCTGTTTGTACTGCCTATAGTGAATTGATCTGAACGTCCTCTTCGTGGATATTTCCTGCCTGTCACAGAGTTTTTGGCCTTTCAAAGGTGAAGGTCTCATCTCCTCTGTCCCCAGTCTGTCCAGGTACATAACACATCACACACCAGTGAAGCCACATCGATCCCACACGGCACATCTGCCACCCTTGCTCAACATTGATCTCCTCTCTGTCTCGTCCTCTGTGTAACTTCATACACTAAGCTATGTGCATATCTCTCATATGTCCAGTGAGACAGAGGCGCACAGCTGTCGTTTCAGGTTAACTCTGTCGAGAGGTTGGTTAGAGGATAGTGGCGGATAAATGAATAAGTGAAGAGACTGCAGACCGGTGGATTCATGTTAAATGTAGAAAGGCTAAAAGAGCATAGACATGTGTGAGCGGTACTGAGAGAGAGAGAGTCTGTGTGAGTATGATTGTACATGAGCACTTGAGAAGACCAGCTCCCTCTGTCCTGCTGAGCCGCCAATTAGCACACATCACTTGAGCGGTAGATGCTCACATACACAAACACACACCGAGGACCCCAGAGAGAGCCCTGGAACCTGCCTGTCAGCTGCTGTTAGATCACACTGCACTGCACCCACACCACTACTCACACACCCAAAACAAACTTACTTAAGATGAGTAAATGGGCCAAAATGAACAGCAGTGTCAAATTTAAATTAATTCTGTATTCATTCAAAGTTTTGCCTTGCTTGACCCTGGAGTAATCTAAATAGCCTCATTGTGTTAAGGTGCATTGTAATTAAGTAATAGACTACTCATCAGTGCCACTTGTTTTGTTCTTGTTCATATTTGAATTACTAAAATATAATAAATCAATAATATGTAATATCAATCATTCACAGTAAAGAGCAGAGTTAGTAGGATCATGGCACTGATCAGAAATAGGTTCAGACAAGTTCAGACTTTGGTTTTTGCCTCTGTTACTTGGTCCAATTGTGATTAAAGCTCATGTATTTGTGTTTTTAAGTCATGCATGTTGATGATGAATGTGGAATGAAGCAACAAAATGTAACAAAAAATAAATAAAAAATAAAGACTATACCTATCTTAAAAGCGTAAATGCCGTCGACAAAAAAAAATCTTGATATAATTATAATTGTTTCAATAAAATCATAATTCCAAATACATGCAGACCTTGTAGTTATGAACAATAGTTTAAATGATTTCTGGACAACTGAGTCTGGACTGAGAGCAAAATAAGCAAAGAGACAAATTTAAAGAGTGTCTTTTTGGTTGATGGCTTTTGGTCTGCAACCCATCTTCAGATGTTATTTCTGAATGAACAAATTTGTTCAAGCAATATGATTAATTGTAATTTCTTATTTATGCTCATTTACAAGACGTTTTGAAAACAATGCATTGTGTGGCCAAGTGCATATCTCCTGACCCTCTTTTCCACCATGGCTAATATTCTGAAGACCGGCTGATGCCATCCCGCAGTGGGAGAGGGCTGAGATGACAAGGAGAAACGTGGATGATGAAAAGACTTCAGTGTGCCTGCTCAGGAGGAAGATTGTCCTTGCTTGTTGTTAAAGGATTTCTTCTGGTTCACCTCCTTCTCCAATATCAGTCAAAAGAGATCACTGAGAGATCACATAAAAATAAAAAATAAACTAAGATTGGCTCTGGGTCACCTTGGCATACAGCTCAGGAAATCAATCTGTTTAGTGCCATTTCAATAACTTTCCAGGTTGTTTGTCAACGCCCTTCCCAATTTTGAACTGCACCGTAGCGCAGCGGTTAGCACTCTCACTTCACAGCAAGAAGGTCTTGGGTTCGACTTCCAAGCAGCATGGTCCTTTCTGCAAGAGTTTGCATGCTCTCCTTGTGTTTTCTCTGGATTCCTTCAGAAGTCCAGCTCCGTCCTGGGCTGCGCTCTGGACTCGGTGGAGGAGGTGGGGGACAGACGGGTCCTGGCTAAATTCACATCTATGCTGGACCATGAGTCTCACCCTCTGCAGGACACTCTGTCCACTCTGGAGAGCAGCTTCAGTGAGAGACTGATCCACCCTCGCTGTGTGAAGGAAAGGTTTCGCAGATCTTTCCTTCCTGCTGCTGTCAGACTCTACAACAAACACTGCTAGCCCTGAACATGTGCAATACTGATGTAACCATGTGCAATACCATCATATTCATGTGCAATACTGAATCAACCATGTGCAATACCTGTAAATAAGAGTGTTCTATTTTGTTTTTTTATACGGTTTACTTACCTGCTAATAGTATTACCTAGTCTTGTGCTAGTTATTTTTACTTTATTTTTATTTTTTTAATTTTATTCTATTATCATTATTTTATTATTATTATTATCTGTTTTTTATCTTTATTTTGTATTTTTATTATCTATTTTATTTTATTTTATTTCCCCCCCTCCATCCCCTATTAAGATAGGAGAGGAGTTTTGTCAATAAGAGTTTTTTGTTTTGTTCATAAGAGTTCTATTAAGAGTGTGTTTTGAAACTTCTTATAATCTGTCCTTTCCTCCTGTTCTACTGCGTTGTAACAACGAAATTTCCCCTTGTGTGGATATTAAAGGATTATCTTATCTTATCTTAGATGCTCTGGTTTCCCCTACCACTAAAAACATGTACAATAGTATGCTGAGAGTATGAATGAGAGTGTGTTGTGAGAGTGAAACAACGGATGGCCCATAGCTATAGTGTGGTGTGTTTACAGCATGTATATCATGTATGTTCACTAACACGCACTGTCCTGACCAAAATAAGTAAACTTCCTTTTTTCACCTTTCCTAAAGGCCCAACGAATATGTGCCATTTTACCTATACTTGTCACTAGATGGGGCTGTGATACTACTACACGGTCACCGGAGCTGGTCATTCATAGCTGAGGCTGCACTGTGGGTGAACTCAGCAAGAGCTCCAATTTACCAAGTCAGTAACAATAAGACCAACCTTTCTGAAGCAGGATATTTTAGCAGTACTGTAATTACAGTTAAACCTTAGCCTATTGCACTGCATGGGATTTCTAAGCCACTTTTGCTCCTAATGCATTAGACACTGAGGTTTACTAGGCATTAGGATTACCAGTAGTGTGTCCATAGTGTGTATTGTCTTGTAAAATAGATATTTTTTCCCCATATAACTTTGCACATTATGATTAGGCTATTTTTTGACAGTATTCATCTGTACACATTTCAATGGACACAAACTATTTACTATTTGATCATAAAAGATATGAGGAATTCTGTCAATTGGACAAAAGTTTTCTTTCCGCAACTCAGAACTGAAGAAGCTACTTGCATGAGTGGGGCAAAACATATAGTACTCACATAAAAACTTATGTCCAGGTGACAGAATTACATGTTTGTGTATCATGTACCTACCTGGATGATTACACAGACACAATTTACTGTTTGAATTCTCCGTCTTGTGGTCAGTTAGCTTTCTCATTGGTTCCATAAGAAAACATAAGACAGTGATTTTGATTTGATTTGATAACAAACAGACTGTAGAAAATAATGTGTATTATTCTCAAAACTGGTCATGAGACTTGCAGGTGACTATAAATTGTCATATCTATTCACCTCTTCATCCCAAATCCTAAATATCCTAAATAAATATACATGCACATACTAAATCCAGAGGCTGTATTCTGACATAATATATTATAACATATTATTTCTTATGGAATATTACTAACATGATCAGAACATTGGCTAGAAAATACAAGTGGCAGCAAAGTCTCACTGTCATAAGCGCATGCACAGCACATTATTTTGTAGCCCATTCACATAAAGCTCTAAGGTGCTTGGATGCCATCTAAGAGAGAGAACAATAATTCACATTAGGAATGAAAGAGTTAAAAAAGAAATAGATTCAGTAAACAATGGGTTAATAATTCTTATCCCATACAACTATAGCCTCAACACATCATACTTAATAGTCTGGTGTATTATAACATACATGCGAAAAGATACTGCGAATTAACCTGATTTCCATACATACTTAAAGTCCCATAAGAATTGTTGAGGAGACTTGGAGAGTAGATATCCAAATCTAATGACAATTTTATATTTTCAGACATGATTTGCAAACAGATATTGTTTTGACCTGGCTCCTCAATTGACAAAAGAAATCTGCTCCCTTTGAGGAGCAGGAAATCAGCCTTTTGAGTGCTCTTATGTTTGAAGAGTGGAGGGCAAGGCAGAGCGTGATTGCTGCTCTTGGAAGAGAGGATCAGAAATGGGGTCTCACTCAAGAGAAAGACGATGAAGGCCATAGCATATTTTGACCTTGCCATACAGCACGCACACGCACGCACGCGCACACACACACACACAGACACACACACACGCACGTACGCACACACACACACACACACACACACACAACATATTATCCGTAACAGATTCCCGAAGCACCTCAGCTGGCTCCTCTCGAGGTGGAGGAGCAGCGGCTCTACTCCGAGCTCCCCCCGTGTGGCCGAGCTCCTCACCCTATCTCTAAGGGAGCGTCCAGCCACCCGGCGGAGGAAACTCATTTCGACCGCTTGTATTCACGATCTTGTCCTTGACCTTGTCATTACCCAAAGCTCATGACCATAGGTGAGGGTAGGAACGTAGATTGACCGGTAAATCGAGAGCTTTGCCTTTCGACTCAGCTCCCTCTTTACCACAACAGTCCGATGCAGCGACTGCATCACTGCAGTTGCTGCACCGATCCGCCTGTCGATCTCACGCTCCATCCTTCCCTCACTCGTGAACAAGACCCCGAGATACTTGAACTCTCCACCCACCTGAAGAGGGCAAGCCACCTTTTTCCGGTCGAGAACCATGGCCTCGGATTTGGAGGTGCTGATTCTCATCCCAGCCGCTTCACACTCGGCTGCAAACCGTCCCAGTGCAGCTGCAGGTCCGGGTTTGATGGAGCCATCAGGACAACATCGTCTGCAAACAGCAGGGATGAGATCCTGTGGTCCCCAAACCGGACACCCTCCGACCCCTGACTGCGCCTAGAAATTCTGTCCATAAAAACTATTAACAGAACCGGTGACAAAGGGCAGCCCTGAGGAGTCCAACATGCACTGGGAACAGGTCTGACTTACTGCCGGCAATGCGAACACAGCTCCTGCTCCGGTCATACAGGGACCGGACAGTCCTGAGCAAAGGGCCCCGGACCCCGTACTCCCGTAGCACCCCCCAAAGGACACCCCGAGGGACACGGTCGAAAGCCTTCTCCAGATCCACAAAGTACATGTGGACTGGTTGGGCAAACTCCCATGAACCCTCGAGGACCCGATGGAGGGTATAGAGCTGGTCCAGTGTTCCACGACCGGGACGAAAACCACTCTGCTCCTCCTGAATCCGAGGTTCGACTATCGGTCGGATTCTCCTCTCCAGTACCTTGGAATAGACCTTACCAGGGAGGCTGAGGAGTGTGTGATCCCTCTGTAGTTGGAACACACCCTCCGGTCCCCCTTCTTGAACAGAGGGACCACCACCCCGGTCTGCCAGTCCAGAGGCACTGTCCCCGACCGTCACGCGATGTTGCAGAGACGTGTCAGCCAAGACAGTCCTACAACATCCAGGGACTTTAGGTACTCAGGGCGGATCTCATCCACCCCCGGAGCCCTGCCACTGAGGAGTTTGTGAACAACCTCAGTGACGTCAGCTTGGGTGATGGACGGGTCAGCCTTGAGTCCTCTTCGGAAGACGTGACGGTGGGATTAAGGAGATCCTCAAAGTATTCCTTCCACCGTCCGACGACATCCCCAGTCGAGGACAGCAGGTCTCCACCCGCACCGTAAACGGTGTTGGTGAAGCACTGCTTCCCCCTCCTGAGGCGCCGGACGGTTTGCCAGAATTTCTTTGGGCCGACCGATAGTCCTCCTCCATGGCCTCCCGGAACTCCTCCCAGCCCCGGGTTTTTGCCTCTGCAACAGCTGAATCTGCAGCCCGCTTGTCCTGCCGATACCTGTCGATGACCTCAGGAGACCTACAAGCCAGAGTGGCCTGATATGCCTCCTTCTTCAGTCTGACGGCATCCCTTACTTCCGGTGTCCACCACCGGGTTCGGGGGATGCTGCCATGACAGGCACCGGAGACCTTGTGACCACAGCTCCGAGCAGCCGCATCAACATCGGAGGCCGAGAACATGGCCGACTCGGACTCAATGTCCCCAGCCTCCCCCGGGATATGGGAGAAGCTCTCCCGGAGGTGCGAGTTGAATTCCTTACTGACAGAGGGCTCCGCAAGACGTTCCCAACAGACCCTCACAATGCGCTTGGGTCTGCCAAGTCTTTCCAGCTTCCTCCTCCGCCAGCGGATCCAACTCAACATCAGGTGGTGATCGGTTGACAGCTCTATCCCTCTCTTCACCCGAGTGTCCAAGACCCGTGGCCGGAGGTCAGATGACACGACAACAAAGTCGATCATTGACCTCCGGCCTAGGGTGTCCTGGTGCCACGTGCACTGATGGACACCCTTGTGCTTGAACATGGTGTTCGTTATGGACAATCCGTGGCTAGCACAGAAGTCTAATAACTGAACACCGCTCGGGTTCAGATCGGGGAAGCCGTTCTTCCAGATCCCCCCTCTCCAGGTGTCACTGTCATTGCCCACGTGGGCGTTGAAGTCCCCCAGTAGAACAACGGAGTCCCCGGTCGGTGCACTGTCCAGTATCCCTCCCAAGGACTCCAAGAAGGCCAGGTACTCTGCACTGCTGTTCGGCCCGTAGGTCGCCACAACAGTGAGAGACCTGTTCCCCACCCGAAGGCGAAGGAACGCAACCCTCTCTCGGGTGAACTCCAACATGTGGCGGCCCTTCCACTAGGCCGGATAGGCGGGTGCCTGGGGCGGCACTGCGGGGGGGGGGGTGCCCCCTCTGGATTTTTAAAAAAAATGTTGCGCCCCCTTCTATGTATCCAAACACTATTTTGGAATTGACAAATAAATCTAACGAAAGGAGAAAATCGAAAGCAAGGTGTTACGTATTCTAGCAAGTCAGGGGTATCACCTCTGGATAGACAGAACAGGCTAGAATATCGAATGCCAAATGTTTATTGTTTGTTATTATTACTATTGTTTTTTTGCCATTTGTTTGTTTGTTTTTATTCTTGTTATGCACTTTGCACTCTTGTTCTTGCGATAAATAAAGTAGCATTTTCCTGTAGAACTGGTCAATTTTTTTGGGGGGGGCGGGGGCGCCAGGGGAGTAGCTTGCCTAGGGCACCAAATGTGCTGGGACCGGCCCTGCGTGGCGGCTGAGCTGAGGGGCTATAAGCAAGCCCACACCAGCCCGCTGCCTCTCCCCGCGGGCAACACCAGAGAAGTGGAGCGTCCAGCCCCTCTCAAGAAAATGGGTTCCAGAGCCCAAACTGTGCGTGGAGATGAGGCCGACTATATCTAGTAGATACTGCTCAACCTCCCGCACAAGTTCAGGCTCTTTACCCCCCAGCGAGGTGACATTCCATGTCCCCAGAGTTAGTCTCTGTGTCCGGAGATCTGGTTGTCGAGGCCCCTGCCATCGACTGCTGCCCAGATCTCCCTGCACTGGCCCCTTATGGATCTTCCTGCAGGTGGTGGGCCCACTGGAGGGCGGCCCCACGTCGCTCTTTTGGGCTGTGCCCGGCCGGGCCCCGTGGGGAAAGACCCGGCCACCAGGCGCTCACCGACGAGCACCCATCCCAGGCCTGGCTCCAGGATGGGGCACCGGTGACGCCAATCCGGGCGACGTAACTGGCCTTGATTTTCTTGTCATCATAAGGGACTTCTTAACCGCTCTTTGTCTGACCCGTCACCTAGGACCTGTTTGCCTTGGGAGACCCTACCAGGGGCTTAAAGCCCCCGACAATATAGCTCCTGGGATCATTCGGGCGCTCAAACCCCTCCACCACGTTAAGGTGTCGGTTCAAGGAGGGGATATATATATATATATATATATATATATATATATATATATATATATATATATATGTTATATATACATATGTATATAAAAACAAAAACAATTGAAGTTCTTTGTTTCAATTGTTTTTGTTTTTTTTAATAATTAGCGGTAAACTTAAAGGGCCTCTGCTCTGCTATGTTTTAATCTAGTTTCCTCATCAAATATAAAAGGAAATTATATATATATATATCCCTAAATGTGGTAGAGAATGACCGAGCCAACATCTGTAGGACTTCCAGATACAGACTGACAGAATGGGAATGGAAAACCAGCCAGACATTGAGGTGGTGCTGGTTAAACTGCAGAGGAAAGCCATTGTGGTTGACGTGGAAATACCAAGTGGCAATACCAAGTGGCAATACCAAGTGATGGCAACACCAGGAAAAATCAACATGAGGCTCAGAGAGGAGCTGTAAAAGGCGAAAGTGGTGCCCGTGGTCATCTGAGCACTCAGGGCAGTGACCCCCAAATTGGAGGAGTGGCTACAACAGATCCCTGCGAAAACATCAGGCATCTCAATCTAGTAGAGTGCAGTGCTAGGAACCGTAAAGATACTGCACAGAACCCTCGAACTCCCTGGCCTGGTAGAGGCCCAAGCTTGGAAAAAGGCAGCACAAGACATAAATATAATGTACCCATTGAGGTTAGGTTTGTTCTTTTAAACACATGTGTATGTATTTCTGATCTCCAGCTCATGTTCTCCAAACACATTGCAAATTGGGAGATCATTTTGAGTGACACACAAATTAACAAATCAGGTCTGGGTATGTGACTGCTTCTGTCCAATCACAAGCAGGTGCGAGGAGATCGTCCCGCCCGCTAGCTGGGTGTTCCAAAAGAACGTCATCTCATACATTAGCTTTAGCCCAAATTAGCTAGCTGTTAGGTTAGGTGTGAAAATCACAGATATTCCTCTTTCAGCAGCCGTTTTATTTCATGAGTAACAGATCGGATAAGGACTAAGTAAACGAGGGTCATGGGACTTTAATATACAACATGTACATTAAACCTTTATTCCAGAGCAGAGGGATGCTGAAAGGAGAACTATTTGTGTGAAATGCTAGCTAGCTTTATAAATGCTAGCTAACGTTAACTAGCAAGGGCCGAGAAGCGAAAGTGGCTAACATAAATATTTGCCAAGCTTTTCGACACCATTCATTGGTCTTCAATTAACATACGTGTGGCTGGAGCCGTAAAAAGACGCGTTGATAGAGTTTACGAGCAAAGTAAGTACATTAATTTGCTAATAACCGCTAACAGTGGCAGCTAACGACGCCGTTTAGTTTGCTTCATTTCAGGTTAACGGAACGGTGTGTCAACCTAGTGTTCAGTCACATTAGTTACACGTGCCAAAGTCTTTGGTTTACTCGACTTATTCTAGTCAACAACGCGTTTGGTCTTTGTTTCAAACTGTGAAATTGTTTGGATTGTCTCGTATCACAGTTTCTTCTGGCTTCATAGTTAACAGTAGCTTGTTTGTATATAAATGTTAGGCATTAAGAGCACGTTGATAGATTACGTTGTACAGTGCAGTAACTTAACATTTATGAAAAGAGATTGGCCTCTAAAGATATTTTCAGATGTTTCATGCAACAGGTGCAACTCAAGTCCATAACAACGCTACAGCTTTGAGCATAAAACAATTTGGAACACCCGATGAAGCACAGTATTGTAGCCCAAGTGTTCACTGATGCGAGTGTACTTGTTTTTGGTGCATTGTTAATGACTCTTATATTTTTCGAGAAACTGCAGCTTTCACTGGTGTAATCCAGCCTCCTGTGCTCATAGTCAAAGCCCCATTAGGTGGCTGGAAATGGGGCCAAGAGGATCCTCCACTTTGTCATCCTCTTATAAAGAGCTGCATGCGGTGTTTATTGGAGAGTTTTAGACTAAAGTGCCCAAGCAAATAAACATTATGGAAGCAGGTTTACTTAATTTAAATGTACTGTATGCATGTTACTTGGAATCAAATAAAAGTGTGCTGCACTAGGTTGTCCAATTCGTGGTCGACCTTTAGTCTTGCCTAGTAACCTCTTTACTCCTCTGACGCCAGTCCGCTGAGGATGGCTTTGAGTTTTTGCTCCAGGAAATTGATGAGCTGCAATGATAAATCATCATACAAAACATAATACCCTTCATTACTGTCCATCTGGCTCACAGTGCACTATATTCCGTAAGCAGGGGCTATGCTGATGATTTTTTGCATTGTCCGTTAGTACATTTTAATGCTCTTTCCGATATTTTCTGTGAAGCATTCTTCTGACAAACTCTTACTGTGGTGGTTAGTCTAATCTGTGTGATAAGCTGCCTAACAATGAATCAAGTAGAAGATCAAATACTTGGAACAAAGTTACACAATTGTATTAATTGTAGAACTCTGACAGTGTAAACAAATAGATTAACAAGAGTATCAGGAGGTTCCGCCTGGTGGCCAGGGTTTACACAGCTCAGAGTAGGATGAATATCTGAGTTCTCAGACCAGGTTTGTAGATTGAGAATGACTTTTAAATGAAAGTCAGAATGTCTTGTTTTTTCAAAACGATGTCCAGATGACTACACAAATATTTTTTTTACTAGTAGTCACACTATTATATCCACTCTTTGTAATGTTGGGGTTAAGATCTGGACTCTGCGGTGGCCAAATCCATGTGTGAGCCAGATTAATCCTGACATTGTCATCTGTGTATATGCCCGTGTGCCATCAGGAAAGGAACCATATAATTAACCAGTTTCTTTGGACACCTAACATTGTTGACTTTTGCAGCTGTTTCATATCTAAACATTAAGGAAATGTCCTCTCTTTGTCACTTACAGATTGTGTAAGTCTTTGGAGGCAGAGACATGGGTGCATTCCTGGACAGACCCAGGACACAGAAGCACAACTCTCATGGGGAGGGCAACGGCCTGCGCTATGGGCTCAGCTCCATGCAGGGCTGGAGAGTGGAGATGGAGGATGCCCACACTGCTGTTCTGGGTCTTCCCTCCCCTAGTATGAAGGACTGGTCTTTTTTTGCCGTTTATGATGGCCATGCTGGCTCCAAAGTGGCAACCTACTGCTCCAAACATCTCTTGGAGCACATCATCTGTGCCAGCTTTGGGCAGCAGAGTGAGGGCTCTGGCAATGAACCCGCAGCACTGGTGCTGCCCTCAGTGGAGGCTGTGAAGGCTGGGATCAGGACTGGCTTCCTCAAGATTGATGAACATATGAGGAGTTTTTCAGATCTGAGAAATGGTATGGACCGGAGCGGTTCCACAGCTGTGGGCATTCTCATCTCACCAGATAATTTCTTCTTTGTAAACTGTGGGGATTCACGAGCTGTTCTTTATCGCAATTCTAATGTGTGCTTTTCAACGCTTGACCACAAGCCTGGCAACCCTCGAGAAAAAGAGCGCATCCAGAACGCAGGGGGCACAGTTATGATCCAGAGGGTGAATGGCTCGTTGGCAGTATCCAGAGCTTTAGGGGACTATGACTACAAGAATGTGGATGGGAAGGGCCCCACAGAGCAGTTAGTCAGCCCTGAACCAGAAGTATTTGAAATGTTGCGGGCCCCAGAGCAGGACCAGTTTGTGATCTTGGCATGTGATGGCATCTGGGATGTTATGTCCAATGAGGACCTGTGCGTTTTTGTCAAATCCAGACTTGAGGTGACCAGTGATCTGGAACGAGTGTGCAATGAAGTGGTGGATACTTGCCTTCACCTGGTATGTACACATTGTTGTTTAAATTAAATCTATTTTAATTTATATAAAATCCCAGTTTACGGTCTGTTCAAACGCTTTGGGGGTGACAAAACACTCTTTTTGTTGAAAGAAAATATAATAATTAATAAGTAATTTTCAGTCTGTCTACATCAAGGCAGCTGTAGCTACAATATTGGCGTACCACCACCAAGTGTGGGATGAATAAATTAAACGTGAATTGGAATTTGTAAAGCAACTTTCAGCAACTGGGAAAGCTCTGAATAAGAGCAATACTGTACATTATTCATTTCTGATAAAATATTTTTTTTTCCTTAGGGAAGTCGAGACAACATGAGTGTGGTGTTGGTGTGTTTGCCAAATGCCCCTAAAGTCTCAGATGAAGCTGTGAAGAAAGATGCAGATCTCAACCAGTACTTGGAGTCTCAAGTTGAAGGTACAAACAAAGTTAGTAGTGGCGGGATATAGTTTCAAAAGCTTCTACCGTTCATCAGACCAAACTATATTAATGGATCGCCTCTTTGTGGTTTGGGGATATATATAACTTTCCTCTAGACTTGACCTTGTGTTCATCTATTTTATAACATGCCACTTCAGTTCTCCCGTTAAAACAGAACAGAACAGCGTTTCAGTGTTCCGTGTAAAAAAAAAAATCAGGTCATGATGACCTGATTTTCTTCCATGGAAAATGCTTTGCACCAGCTGCGCCACTACATAGGGCTAACATGTTGGATAATGTTAACATATCATGCCTTTGTATATTTTAAGAGTGCCCTGGGAGTGTTTGAGTCTGTTCTTTTGGAGTAATATGTCCTTTGACCCCTTATGACTTTGTATCATTCTGGGGGGAAACACTAACTCAAAGCAACACTATATAATTTTTACAGATGGTTTCTTGGGTTTTGACACTTTCTAATGATCCTCTTGGAGCATCAGAACTGAGTGGTTTAAAATATTTTGACAGAGATGATGTCCCCGCCAGGGGAGGATGGCTATCCTGACTTGGCAACAGTGATGAGGAACCTCTCCGCGGACAACAACATGCCTCCTCTGCCCCCAGGAGGAGGCCTTGCCAGCAAGTAAGTTAAGCTCATTATCTTCTGTATCGGAGTTACGTTCATGCACACATGAAATTCATTGGAGCATATTATCTGATTATTAAAAATAATTCATTAATGTATGTTTTGTAGGCATGGTGTTATTGAAGCCGTATACAACAGTATGAACCCATACAGGGAGGAAGACGGGGTGAGCCTTTATTTATCTACTGCATTCATTTTCAACCAGTGTGCCGAGGAACACTAGTGTGCCTTGAGGTTTTGCCCGGTTGTGCCTTGAAAAAAAATCCAATTTGACTTAACAGATTCACACATGAATATAATTGAAGAATTTACCATTTTCGAGTGTCCTGAGCAAAATTCTAAAAAAAATAAAAAGCAAAACCATCAAACTACACTTGCTTAATTATGTATCACTATTGGTATAATTTTAGTAGGTAGTGTGCCACAGAATTTTTTCAACCAAAAAGGGTTGAAAAACACAATCTACTGTATGCTAAAATGTCTATTTAAATTTGCTAGCGTCGCAGTATTAGACAGACATGTTCTAAAGGACACATTGTCATACAACAATTCAACAATCTTCTTTGTTGTAAGTGAAGTTGACAACGTACTGTTATCATTTGTAAGGTGCTTGAAACATATCTTGCCACTGATTTCCACCACAACATTGTGGTCTACAACACAGTGACATCTACAGTTGTGGTGCTGGTGTGCCCCTGATACACTGATGTTGCTATGGCTTGTTGAGACACTATGGGCAGATTTCCTTTAATGAATAGATTAATCATTTTTTCCAAAAAAAAACAGACAAATACAAATTTGAAGTGGATCATGGGAATGCTATTGGCACATGTCAGTGTTGTTTGTTGGATAATAGTAAAAGTATTCAGCACATTATCATATATTGATAAGGGATGTCTAACTGTGTGTTCAACCTCTAATTAACGCAGCCCTCCTGTTTCATTTGGTAAGTGAGAGCATATATAAGTGTTGTTCCTATCCTCATTAATAACACAGACAACCACACACAGTGCCCCCCCCCTTCACCACATACTGTACTCCTCCTGTCTCCCCCATCAGTCCTGTTCCCTGCTCTGGTCTAGTCTCGAGCATGTAGATTCTAAGGTGTGTATCCATGGGTCAGATGAGGACAAGTGGTTGTTTCTTCTCCTGTCTGTTGTTCAGCACATCACTTGCACACAGACACGCATGCACTGGTCCTGCTCGCATGCAGTTCTCCCAAGTGCACGCACCTCTACAGCAGCCTGTTTGTGTTGAGCCCCTCGGAAAGACCAGGGAAGTAGAAATTGGCTCATACAGAAGGATATACTACGAGCATAACTGTTACCAGACTTTTGTCTCAAGTGTTTTGTTTTTGTTGTTTTTAGGCGGTGGTCAGTACAGCATAAAGAGGACCTCAATGTAACACTGTAAACTATGCACTTAATAACACATCTGTTACTCTTCCCTTCTCCTTGTGTTTATTTTTCAGATGGGAGCTGATATGGACTACCAGTTGTAGCTGTCCAGCACAAAGCACCATTTAACCAAAAAAAAAAATAGGACCACTTTTCTCAAGATCACATCAAGGCCACACACAGGAGTACACTATTTAACTATGTGATTAAAAACATAAAAATCCCTGTTTTTGACAAACAACATCCGATGATGAGCACAATTTGACCTGTTCAGTTGGTTGACACAAGAGCAGCCCTGCTCCGCACACATGGTTGTCCTTTGGTGCCTTGTTCAAAAGAAGGAAGCACATTTAATCTCATTTGTCCATCTCATAATGAACCTGTCACTGTTGAACACTGAAGACACTGAACTGTTGACTCGCACATGGCAGACGTGACATACCGGTAAATTCAACTCTTGAGTGCTATTGTCCATTCCAGTCAAGTTTTTGGTACATGTGGCGGTAATATAATCTGCCCTTCAGAGTATGTTACAAAACTACGACTACTACTTTCCATTTTAAATCTTCCACAAACCTACTCCGTATCTTGCCAATATAGAACAGTTCCTATTCAAGTGTTATGTTCATTGCACGTTCCTCAACTCTCACTTAGAGAATCTTACATTTCGCCCTTTCTTTCTAAATACTTTATACTCATTGTGTCAGCTGTCAGAATCATAAGCTGTTGAAGCTGCTGATATTGTAGACAAAATAGACACATACACACTATATATTATTTTTTAGTTTGAAGTCCCACTTAATGGCATTCATAATTCTAATGTGTGTGTGCTGTGGTTTTGCACAACTGTGGTTTTATGTGTTTTGAAATTAAAGAACTGACAAAATGCACACATTTCACACAGTGGTATGTTCCAAAGAGTTTGGGGTTTGCCTCAACCTCCCCTTTCCCGCTGCTTGGTACAGGCGTACACAATCCTTTCAATTACTACATGCCTTTATTAGCCCTGAAATGTATTATAGGTGTGACGGGAATGGCTTTTATTTTATTTATAGAAAACCTATGTCAGTGTAGTGACTTGTTAAGGACACATTTGAAAAGAATCAGAACTCCTACTACACTAATGAGTGTCATAGGAAACTGAAGGAAAAGCCTGATTCACTCTAAGCTTTAAGCTTTGCCTTAATTAAAATGCATTGATCTAACCATTAAGTACATCGTTAATGTATTAAGTCAGTTTTATGTATCCCAAACAACACTTTATTAAGTAATCATTCAATAGAAACTACTGGGTTCCTTGTGAAGTTGCAGCATGGACCGAAAATTGGTTTATTAGATCACTGCTGGTTTTGTGGTACATTCGTCATAGTGCCATATAAGAAACAGGTACTTGAATTTGTAGTTATTTTGCATTTACAATATTTTATGGGGATGATTTTGTGTGTGTCTGGGTTTGGATTAATTGTAAAAGTACATGTTGTGAGAATGATTGTGCTATTGTTTATGGAGTACATAATTTCAGTGTGGCCAAAACTGACAATGACTAAACAATGTTGTTACCCAAACAGTTTGCTGATCTAAAATATTTCTTAATTTATGACGTTTAATTTGAAAATGTCTCAAATGACTTTGATAATCTTAATCAAATGCACTGAGCACTGGCTATTATATCATTAAGCTAAACACTGGGTTAAGAAGGACGGACTGATAAGGGTGTTAAGATACATGTTTATTTTAGATTTAAATTCACCCTTATTTACACTGCATGGACGGAATAGAAGCAGCACTACTTCCCTAGTCATTTAATGGCATCAAAAAGCTCTTTTGATCTTTTTGTTTCAGAAAATATTGTACTTGATTATTGTTCTGATGGAATTAAACTTTGACTCAAATACTTTGTCACGCCATTTTTTTTTATTTAGCTTTTGTAAAGAGTAGCCACAGTGAACCAGTCGGACTGTTATTTGAGATTGTTATGCCTGATGCAATGCCCTTTGTCACAGCCACACTTTCCTACCTGGGCAGTAGTATAGTGTGGAAATGTAGATTGTGCAATTGTGTGAGGGAAACTAAAATAGTAGAGTTGGAGTTTATTCACTTGTAGGAGGAGAGATAAGAAAACCGCTCTGTGGGGCAGTGAAACATTAGAATTCAGTGGTAGGATGCACTATGAAAGGTTGGTTTTTGATAAGATAAGTACACATTGAAACACTGAACATTTGTGTTCAAATTAAAAGCTGAGCATGCTGTGTTTGTATGGAAGTGACTACACAATTTAAGATAAGATAAGCTTTTATTTTTCCCACGAGGGGGTATTTTTATCTTTAAAAGCAAGACTTTGCCAGTGATTTGGAAACACTATTCCATGAACATAGTCTTTGGGGACAAGCAACAACCAAGTCTAATCTTGACTTGCTCCCTCTGAACTCTCCAGTTTCCCACATTCCACAAGTGGCAGCGCTGAGCGTGAGCTGGGCAGGGCCTGTGCAGGAGAACTCTGACCCGCTCAGAGCAGATAGATTACTCAAGTCTCTCCAGAGTCCTTCACATAGACACTGCTGCGGGTCTTATCCACACACTTGTTGCTGTGTCATACCTCAGCATGGAGCAAGGGAGCAGAAACCCAGCATTTGACGAAAATGAGGAGGAAGGCCCAGTTGTACAAGTCACTAAATTCGACTCGGAAGAGAAATGCGATTCTGTGAAGCTGGACACAGACGAGTACAACCAGATCGCTCCATATGCCGGGATGCCTAAAGAGGTGCTGCTGCTGTATTCCTCCCAGGCCAGGTACAAGGTGACCAGAGAGGTCTTGTTCTGGCTGACCGTGGCCTGCACCTTGGCGCTGGTGGCTCTGACCATCACCGTCATTGCCCTGTCTCCACGCTGCCTCAGCTGGTGGCAGATGTCTCCAGTCTACCAGATCTACCCGCGCTCCTTCAAAGACTCTGATGGTGATGGGGTTGGCGATCTCAAAGGTAAGACAAAGAAAGCGACGGATGTTGTATTGCGCTGTATTTACGGAACCAAATGCCCCTGTACTTTCAATGCATTTGTCAACAAGGTATTATTGAGCAACTGGATCACTTCCAATACCTCAACATTAAAGCTATTTGGGTCAGTCCCATCTATCGTTCGCCAATGAAGGATTTCGGATATGACGTGGAAGATTTCCGTGCCATTGACCCTCTGTTCGGAACCATGGTGGACTTTGAAGAACTGCTGGCTGAGATGCACAAGAGAGGTGTGACAAAAAACAAACAAACAATTGTTATCATTTTACAGATATCCAATTATGCATGCACGTTTCCTTTTAGATTTGAAACTGATCATGGACTTCATTCCAAACCACACCAGTGATAAGCATCGCTGGTTTAACCTCAGCCGATCAGGTGACCCACATTACAGAGATTACTACGTCTGGACTGACTGCAATGCATCCAACCCAAAGCCCAATAACTGGGTGAGTCGTCTCATCTGGGCCTTTTGTCCCTGCTTCTGCTGTGATTGATTTATATTCTTTCAGTACTGTCTTTTCTATGTTAGGTGAGTATTTTTGGAAACTCATCATGGTCCTTTGATGAAGTTCGAGGACAGTGCTACTATCACCAGTTTCTTAAGGAGCAACCAGACTTGAATCTCCGAAACCCAAACGTTCGAAAAGAAATAAGTGTGAGTGTACAGACTGACACCTTTGAGAACGATATACTAGACGTTTGAGGTTTGTGTGTCCATATTTCTTCAGGACCTGATTCACTTCTGGCTGGGGAAGGGCGTGGATGGCTTCAGGATGGATGCTGTCAAGCACATTTTTGAGGCTGAACATTTGAGAAATGAGCCACAAGTGGATCCTAAGAAACCACCTGTGAGTAAACTTGTGCAGTACATTTTCACCTGGAAAATATTTAACACCATTACAATGTTGTGTACAAGACGATGTTAACGATCTTAGTGGTGTATCAACGTTTTACATCATTGTCAGAGCACTGGACTCAAAGTTCAATCTTGTTATTGCTGTAGGAATGTTTCAGGAACAATCTTAAACAGTAAATATAGAGAATCTGCCTGAGATTTTATGAGGTCCCCATGCAAAAGATATAAAGATATGATTTGACTTAATTGCTATGGTCATGCAGGGCAATTGCCATCATTTTACAGCTGTTTTATTTGTTGTATAATAACTATGGGTCAAACTCTCAGTCCATGTATCATTTACTTGTGCCGGGTCAAGGTAGAATGTTAGTAAAATATCCTCTACACAAAAGTACTCACAGTCCTGTCTAATAGCTTAATAGGTTTTGGATAGGTTAAATCAAAATATTGAACATAATTAAAACTAAAATGACTGCAAAAAGAACTGACTAAAAACAAAAACATCTTCCAAACAAGGTTTAAATTTCTGCGCTTTTCTGGTGAATTTCTGGTCCACTCATGTTTTGTGCAATGAAGAACATTTACAGGAGCGTTTTAGTGCATTCCTGATGCATTGTTAAAATATTGTCTGAATATTGTTACTAAAATCTTCTTTTTTGTCATTATCATCCACCCTTAAATGGACGTTTATATACGAGAAGCAGTTATCTGTAATAATTAACAGTGCAGTAAAGGTGTTCTGTGACTTTTGTAGCACAGAGGGTTAACTTAAGTCTTTATATGACTCTTTGGCTAAATCATTTACTGTGGAAGGTTTCGTTTAAGGGCATTTCATCCCAATCCTTAGAGTAGCCAACAGAAGAGTTTTAAATTGTACTAGATTACAAAAGAGATTCCTGTAATTTCTCCAAAGACTATGATATTTAAAGGGCTGATGTTGAATTAAAATAGTGTCAATGGGTCATGTTTCCTCTACAAAAAAATAGACCATTATTTTACATGTATTGATTTTTTTCCTTCTCCCCATATGCAGTGACACATGCTTTTGTGTATCTCATACTCTTCTCAGGAGGAAATAAACACAGAGTGGGATCTGTACCATGACTACACCACCACTCAGATAGGTTTACATGACCTGCTGAGAGAGTGGAGGGCTGACATGGACATCTACAGCCGAGAGCCTGGAAGATACCGGTATGCGCCATAACTCGTTAACTACATTGCTTTGTATAGAAGTCGTTTGTTCTCCATGATTTCCTCCATAACTGTTGGAGAGCAGTAATTATAAATCTCTATTAATTCTAGGTTCATGGCCATTGAGTCATACGATTACCATGAAGTGGAAAAGACTATGATGTACTACAGCACCCCACTGGTTAAAGAGAGCGACTTCCCCTTTAACTTTTACATGCTGGATTTGCCCCAGAACACCAGTGGCCTGTGGGCTAAACACCTTGTTGACCTGTGGATGTCCAACATGCCAAAAGGGGAATGGGCGAACTGGGTGGTGAGCCTTATTTCATTTATCATGTTACATTGAGTTATCTCTGCACAGTCTGGCTTCCCACAATGCAAAACCCTAAATGTACAGATGAACCAACAATGCTGCCAATAAGCCAAATATGAGAACGTACTGAAAGCAATTACTGTTTTTAATTATTCATTACTCATTTTAGGTTGGAAATCATGACAGGCCTCGCATGGCGTCCAGTGCAGGCTTGGCCTATGTTCGTACCATCAACATGATGCTGCTAACGTTACCAGGGACACTAACTACCTATTATGGTGAGGAGCTTGGTATGCAAAACATCAATATCACACAAGATCAGGTACAGGATCCTGCTGGCAGATACAACGTGGTAAGTACATAAATGTGTATACTTTAAATATATAGATAATACATTATTGGATCATTTTGTGTTTAATATATTTTAATAGAGCCTCAGTCGAGATCCCCAGAGGTCCCCAATGCAGTGGAGTAATGACACAAATGCTGGTTTCAATTTCCAAAGCAACCTTACATGGCTGCCAGTACATCCAGACTACAAAACAGTCAATGTTGAGGTACAAAGATCTCTTTAGTAACAAGTACTATGAACTTAATTTGATGACAAGAATCTGCCTTTTTTGTCCTTAGGCTCAGAAGAAAGATGAGGGTTCTGTTCTGGCTCAATATCGTTATTTAAATATCCTTCGTGAGTCTGAGCTGCCTCTTCACCGGGGTTGGTTCTGCTACATTCACACAGACGCCAGTGTCTTCTCCTATCTCCGAGAGCTGGATGGCCTCAACAGGGCATTTTTAGTGGTCCTCAACTTTGGTAAAGAATCTGCTGTCACAGATCTCTCATCTATAATGGAGTTACCGAGCCAGCTCAATGTTTTGATGAGCACAGTGCAGATGAATAATGGTAAAAGCATGCCAACGTCGCAAATCAAGACTGAAGCAGGCGAGGGTTTGTTGATTCAGTTCTCCAGCAGCCGTAAATTTAACCTCAACAACCAAGAGCAGTGCTATGTTGCAGAGAAGGCTTGTTATCTAGGGGCCATGGACATCCTATACAAATGTTAATTAAAAAAAAAATCTTGTAAATGTCACTGTTTGGCATCCAAGTACAACAACATACTGTATTATTTATTGTGGTTGACATTGCTCTGCACTATCTCTTTTTCTTGCGTGAATGACGAGGGTCTAGCCCAAGCTCTGCATAGAGAAATGCAAGCTCAAGTGCGTCCTGGAAAATAAAGAGATTATTTGCATCTTGTGCTCCATTTATATGTCCATACAATATACCGTACATGTAGTTCTTACCTCATTCACCATCAAGTCAAAGTCTTCTTGTCCATGATGATTTGCTCCTGGTTGGATGTTCAGAACAACATTTGGCTTATGTTCACATTCTGAAACAAAAGACAACACATGCACAGGTCAGACAGCAATATAGACAGCTGCTTAGTATTGCTCATCTGTTAACGTTATGACTGTCTGTTAAAGGTTCATGCTAGATAGTAAGCTCTGGAGGGACAGTCTGCTGTGATTGGTCATTTGAAGGGTGGAATTTTACAAACAGGGTTGTAATTTAAATTAAGAAATTGGTTAAGTTCAGGAATAGGATTACAGTTAAATTTATGGTTGGGAAAATGGTTTAGGTAAGTTGAAGAGTGCCTGGATTCTACTTAGTGCTACTTAGATATCCACTTTAAAAAACACAAGTTTCCTTGCTTGCAAAACTCAACCACAGTCACAATACAAGTGCATTTCTTAGTTTAACAGTCGGAAGCCTAATACCACTGATCAGTGTAAACAAAAGGAAATTATAAGACCTCTTACTGCTTGAATAATAAAAAAAATCATCTTGATATGTTGTACTACCTACACTTTTTCATTGGCCAGTTGAGAAAAATCTTTGCCTTTTATTTTTACTCAACATCGCTTCCATCAGATAGTTCACGCTTCATCTCAATCCCTCTATATGATCTCCCGCCTGTCTCAGTGGTGCTGGCTGTTTCACAAGTCTGGTCTTGACCTTGACAGCTCCCAGTCTGCTCTGTCTAATCTCTCGCTGTGATACATTATCTCTTTGCCATGCTAATAGGCTCGCCCACGCGCCTCGCATGTCTATGCCATCAGCACTTTTATCAAAGACTCTGGAGAACAGACAGGAAGATAAAAGAGACATATACACATACGTAGGCCCTTAAGATAACCAGCGAATATGCAGTTAGAACAATAAGAATGATGATGATGTGGGGGATTTGTAAAGGAGGTCAAAATTAGAAGTGAGAGGGTAAAAGAGCCTGGTTATATTAGTTCAAAACATGCGTTTTTCATCATAAGTTTCAGCAAAGCCCAGGGTGACTGCAGTTATACTTTTCCAATTACCAATTTGTTTCAATTTGTATTGATATTGACTACTACCGGAGAGGAAAATTCATATTAGTCTAGTTTGTATTTCCTATTTTAAATGGGTGTACTTGAAAACAGAAAAGTATCACAAAGTAATTGACCATACAATTCTCCTAAGCTTCAGAAGGATCCGCATTTACCTGATCCTGGATTCAATGAAAGATAGGAATCAATAGCCTTTTGTAGCTTCTCAGCATATTTCACAATGCCACTCAATGGCACTCTGGAATCAGCATTGTAGGCTGTTAGCAGCATGGATGGATACATCTGTGCAAATAAATATACACCTGAGCATTAATGTTCAACATTTGAGAATGTTGTAATTTAATTGAATTATCTATACTTGTGGAGTAATGTTGTGAAGAGGACAGTAATTGGCAATGATACGTTTGTGTGAAGGATTTTCAACAGGATCGCCCCATTCTTCTCTGTCCTCAATGGTCAGGGGCAGACTAGAATCCTCCATTGTTCCCAGCACATCCAAAAAGGGTGCCTTAGGAAAAAAATGACAGTATAATAAGTATATAATAATGATAAAGATGCATTGGTCCTACCTTGAGTGTGACAGCTTTAATCAAATGCGGGTATAAATTACAGAGCGCCCCCACTGGAACGGCTCCAGCGCTGAAGGCAGTTAGTGCGGTGAGTGAGGATGAGGAGACTCCAGAAGAGAAGAGATGTTCGAGACACGCCACAAGGTCTTCCACGCTTTTCTGTTTGCCCTCAACACAAGCCTGTCTGTGCCAAGAGAGACCGTGCTCTCCTCCACCCCTAGCAATCATTCAAAATCCATCCATTTATTACAGCACTAGGAGCAAAGAAAAGGAAAGACAGACTATCTGTACCTGATGTGACAGTATGCCAGAGCCCAGCCCAGCTTCAACAAAAGTCTTTTTTTAGGACAAAACTCCATATTAGGATCCCTGCCATAAGATCCATAAACATGAACAAGCAATGGTACTTTCCCTAAAGCCTTCAAATGTGCCGCATGGAACACTGTGATTGGCACCAATGTATCATCCTGCAAGAAAATCGCATTTTGAGGGTCATTGGAGGGTGTTAAGACTTTACAAACAGTATACTACACGTACACTGAATATTCAATTTAACGGCACCAACTTTGCTGGTAGCCTTCAGGCGTGAGGTCATAAAGCTATTGAGTTGATCAGTGGAGCTTTTATTGTCTTCAGCACCTAAAATCAAGCTTTCTTCTGGGAGCAGGCAGAAACGCATTGGTGGGTGAACCGGAGATGAGATCAAAAACTCCAAAGTATTGGTTTTGTCTGCTACACCTGCTTTCTTAGTCTCAAAAGTACTGACCCAAGATGGTAGCTTTGGGGAAAAAATGTTTAAATAGTCAAAAGTAGTTAAAAACAAGTGGAAAATGTAATATTACCTTCATAAAGTAGAGTGCATCTGGATGTTTCAGTGGCATTACAGAAAGACCAATCTGACAAGATGGTGTCCTTATAGTTAACACACAAAAGTCTCCAACGACTTCCATGTCTTTTATAGAAAATCCAGGAGGAGGAAAATACAGAGACAGCCATGAACCAACTGATGGCTCCGACAATGAGGTTTGAATCACCTAAACACAGGCTTTGTTGAAAAAAAAGGAACTTATAAATAAAATGCATGTACCAGAAAATTATTGTATTTACCTGATATTCCTGCCCAGGCCCAGTATTGGCAAGAACAATGAGCGAGCCTTTCCAATGCTCAATGTGATACAAAAGATCCGGCACGCGACTTTGAATCAGGAACGGTTCACCACTTGGGTTGTCTTTGTCAATGACTAGCACTTCTGAGCTGCTTTTGCTGTTGCAGTTAATGGTGAGTAGTTTTTGATCTCGGGTGAGTGCTACCTCCACAAATACACTGCAACATTAAGTCATAGTAATGCAAAAGCATAGAAATACGATATTGATAAAGTACTTATTTTCTTACTCAAGCCTTTGCTCTTCAAATACTGATGTAATCTTTCTATTTTTAGTTAAGTTGAGGCAAAATACTGTACTACTTCGCAGACCCTCAAGAGTTGTGTAATACAAGACATCATCTGCGGCCCACTCTAACACACAAAGAAATGCATAACATAAAAACATTTTCCCCCACAAATGTCAAAATCTGTCTTGTGTCCAGTAGAGAATCTTACCAAAGCTGAAAACTTTATCCAGTGTATGTATAATATGAGGCTGAACAAGTGAAGGTAAAGTCTCATGTCCAAGATTTATAATTACGCATCTAAAAAAGCAGAAAATACAATCTGCCTCTAATCGCTGTTCAAAGCAAAATATAATATTATGAATAGAATAAAAGATTTTCACCTCTGCTCTTCATTGTGATACTTTTTAAGGGTCACAGCAAGATGTTTTTCCTGCGGAGATAAACGTATTCTCTGAATATCCCACTGCGCATGTGTTTTTTGCTCTGATCGATCCTTTTCTATAAAACTATCAAGATCTAGCACTTGCTCTGGCAACGGATTTGCTGTAATAATAATAAAAAAAGGGATTACTCAGAAATTCTATTTAAAATTGGGGTCAAAGGTATTAAATGATTGGTGTATATGTTCACCCTTTCTTTGATCAAGTCTGTAGATGCCATTTTTATCAATAAAATAAACATGATGAAGACCGCACACCTGTGAAGAGAAAAATAGACAAAGAATTGTAGCTATACTTACTGTAAAGGCTCAAAGCTGATACAGTTGATGTTGATACTTACGTACCATTGAATAATTAGGTACAGCAGAGAAGTTAAGACATGTTGCTCTCACTCTCCTTTTGAAATACCTCTGCAAGTCTCTGTAACATTCCAATCCAGACGTGGGGCAACAAGTGTTCTGATGGTAATATTAAATAATAATAATAATAAAAACTAACATGCACACACTCATTTAAAACAACAGTATGTAACTTTCTGGAAGTGGCAAATCACCAGCACATATTAAAACTATTCCTCTGAAGGTTTTCCATGGAGATATAGTCAAAGAAAGTGCATTTCCATGGAAACAAGCAGGTGTAAGCTCATCCAGGTCAATTCCGAGTCAGGTTTGTGGGACTACAAGTAGGCTCCAAAGAATTTATTACAATTTAAACAACCAAAACGAAAATAAATAAATAAATAAATAACATGCTTTCTACCTATTTTGGATAAAAAGGTTGTGCTTGGGCTTGAAATAAAATTAATTTAGATTTATATGAGTTGATTTATAAATTGTATAGTTGGTCCTTCCTTTGGCTCTTTTAAAAACTTCCATGTTTTTTAAGGGATGTTAGTAGAGCCATGATGCTAACACTCTGTGATAGTAGCATGGATCTATTGGTGAGTAGTCGCATCCGAAACCAATTACTTACTTACCGAGGCGTAACATCTTGGGACAACCAGTCGTTTGAAAAGTAAACGTTTCAGAAAAATACATCTCTTAAGTGTATATAAATAGCTATGGGAGGTGTTCATCACCGCCACGAGTATTTAAAGTCTTAAATTAACTGTGTTGTTTGAAAAGACCGAAAAGACATGCCGCATCTGTACTTCCTGTGAAAGCAAACTCCGGACTCAAGACAAAGGCAGTCGAAGTCAGAGTCACTCAGGGTGGATCGTGGAGCCGCTGAAAGCTCAGTGCAATAGCGTTCTCTACTATCGACAGTCGACTACCCTGTCTGCCATGGCAAAGTGTACGGAAGTAGAATCTCTACAGCATCCTCGCCATGGACGTAACAGGTGAATAAGCATGGGAAATTCATCGTAGATATGGTTTAATAACACGTTTTTGTTATTTTGAACTGGTACACTGTGAAACTTTGACAATCAAGTACGAGGATTGAGGTTTTTCTACGGGAATACAATGGAAAGACGTTCAACCGGTGCTAAAAACGAAACACCGGTCAGTAAAGACATTGCTGGAGACACCGATGATGCTAGTTCTCATATTTCCTATGATTCTGCTGCCAATGGTTCCGCCAGAGCCAGATGGACCCTCCTGCGACAGGTAAGGCAACAAGGGACTCGGCTCGGGTATACGTTGCTGCTTCTGCTCTCATCACCTGTTACAGTTTACAAACCGTGACTCACAGTAGGTATGTAGGTGTATAATTAAATAGAATAATGATGAGAATAACCGAACACCATTACTAATCCATCTACTGACTCTGTAGCTGCAGGAATGTTTATGTTATTGTAATAATCACAGTAAATGGTTACATATCAAAGGATCACACATTGAATTCATTCATGACTGAATGAGCAAAGACAAATGGTCTGTATCGTGCAGCCTACTTGTGATATGTGCCTTCTAACTAATGCTGTAAATACACCTTAGCTTGGATTTAGTTCAAAACTAATTTCTATCCGTAGTCCCATGTATAGAAGTGTTTACTCCCCATATTACAACATCTGCGCTACACGCTTTAGAATCAGAATCAGAAAGGGTTTATTGTCATTGTCAATGAACAGAACTCACAAACATATGAACTTGTCTTAATGATTCGGTGCAACATAAAACAATGAACAATGAATAAGTCAAAAAGAGAAAAAATGTAAATCTGCTATGGGATAAAAATAACAATAAGCAATGAGATAAAAAATAGAATAAAAAAATAAGATAGAAAATAGGCTTAATATGTACACAAATTTACAGTTGAATTTACATATGTAGAGCTGTCGAAGTTTAGTCTATAACAGACTGCGAGAGGCGAGGATCGTTCTCAAGGTCTTTATTTGACGCAAACAAGGAAAAAGAGGCAAAACAGCAACATGCTGTTTCGTCTTGCAGCTGAGCTCCTCCTTCCACAAGATTTAACTGTGTTTTATATAGCGGTTGCTTGGGTCTGATAAAATGGCATGACGTCAGCTTTAAGATTGTTTGTACCAGTTCACAGAAAGTACACAGTAAGAACTTCGTGTCCCATATAATGAATATGACACAGAAATATAATATAAATGCATGACAATAGTTTGGATACTATTCACAGAGCAGAAAGTGAACAGTGCAGTGAATGATTCAATTATAGTTAAAGTGACAGTGTTTATAAGTCCTCCATTACATAGCTTTAGCATTTAGGTGAAGTGTGCCTCAACCAATTACAACACACAGAATACAGAAATTAGCAAGATTGTATGTTTGATGGACTGTAGTCTAATAATAATGTTACGCTGGGGCCACTGCCAGGGACCGACACAGGCTGCAGCCTCACACCTCTCCAGGACCTGTATGTCTCAAGGACTTGGGCGAGAAGGCTGGATCATAGCTGACCCTTCTCACCCTCACCCAATCCTCTCCAGAACCTCCCCCTTTGCCGTTTGACTCATGAACATTTCATAACACCTCATAACTTCATCACCACTTCATAACACCTGTCACTTTAGTTAAATACAGTATTTCATCTATCTAGTTGTGCTAGTTGTATATTCTGTCCATACGGTATATTTTGTGTATACTGTATATTTAGTCAAAGTCTAATCACTTATTTAATGAATGTTTTTTATTTAATCATATTTTGTAATTTACTTTTCAGTTATATTTACTAATATTATTCATCGTATATTGCTCCATATTGCTAAAACATGTTCCTAGTTCACTGACAATGGAAATAAGTCTCCTTCTGATTCTGAACTAATGAGACAGAGATAGTGTATGACTGATAATAAGTCATATGTTGTGCTTCCACATGTTTTCCTATAGGTGCTGCGTCAAAAACAGGTTGACTGTCCTGAGGTGAAGCAGGTGTCAGTGCGCAGATTTTCCAGTTTTGACCTTTTCAGCAGAAAGAGACTTGTGATTCATGACCCAAGTAATACCTCAGAAGACCAATGGGTGGAGTACTGCAGTGTCTCTCTTCCTAAGTTCAGTGCCTTACTCAGGTGAATACTGATTTGTGGATATATGTGTATATGTTCTCTACTGAGGCCAGCATTACATAATAATTATGGATTAATTAAATCTACATTTATTTGTTTTATTTTAACATTTCTTTTTACAGAGTTCATTTGGGACCGCTCAAAGTCAATGAAGTTTTGAATAGTTTTGATAACACCGGTAATGTCTGTAAGTACAATATTTTCAGTATTTCTTTTGTTGCTATGGGTTTTTACAGTTTTTCTGACACTGTAGCTTATTCTTTCTATTTAGGTTTGTTTTTAACCAAGATTTGAGTGTCAAGGTCAACACCTAAAACCCTGAGATGCATTTGACATCAATGGGGGGTCAAGTTTCATAGTTTATAGTGAAAAGGCTGACTGACTGAATGTGGTTCTGCAGTGTTGAATGTGGAGTTATTTCTGGTGGTGCTTCTACTGACTCTGTTGGTGCTTTGTCTCTGAAAAGATGTACATAGTGTCCGTGGTGCTAGATTATTAAAGGAATTGAATAAATATTTGAAATAATATCTTACTCTTTCTTAGTCTATAGGTCCTTAAATACACTTTATATATGCTATAGAGTTTGCTCTTACCATTCCACACAAAATAATAAAAGGAATCTAACTTTGCATAAATACCAGTGTGTGATTGTGTTCGGCACTAACCTGCCAGATGTCAGGGTCAGAGTTCAAAACCATTGCTAAGAGCTTATTCACTGCATCACTGTGCTTGAATAGTTAATCTGTTTCACTCATGCAAGAAAGGGATCTGTTTCTTTGTTGTAGACATATAAATTAGCTCATAATGTCATATTTTTGTGATGTGTTACATCTAGTCTAATCTAAAACCCACTGAAAACTCTATCTATTCAGCATTTTTTCTCTCTATCCCTCTAATCTCGTCTCAGCTGGAGTGGTGGTAGGCCAGATGATTAACTAAGTTAGTGACTTTAAGTTACTGAATGGAGAGTCACTAACAGGGCACCCTGCTCCTCAGACAATGACCTAGCCATCCCGCCTGTTCTTCATCCCATGTTTGGGACTAGTAATGCGTATGATCAATTAGTATTGGATGAGAGGATGCTTTGAAAGGCCCAGAGGTGACCCTGTCAGTGCCCTGGGGTATGTATTTGGGGAGGGGGTGTACACAGATAGAACCATACCTAATATACAAAATCACACTTATACCCTTGTCTTCTCGCATCTACAGCAGCATTCACAGCCACACGTGAATGTTCCAATTCACACACATTCACACACAGATATCACACTCTCCGCCTTCCTGCTATCCCAGTAATCTCCAACCCCTGAGGTGTGGACAAGCCCAAATCCTAGGGGCCCTTGTCCTCCTGAATAGTGGGCTTAAAAGCATGGCCGGATTAACCCACTACCCCTATAATGTGTGGACTCAGCCTAAAAGTGTTACCCCTTCTCACCATGACGCTCTCTACAAGCTATTCAATTTGTCCCACCACTGTGCACGTATGTGAACAATATGTTGTTTCTTAAGGTGACGGTAAGCTGAAGTCAATGGGTCATGTCAAGAGCTGTTTTAACCTGTTTTAACAATGATGTATTTAAAATGAAATTGTTTATAAAAGGCCCAACAATTATTATCTGAAAAGGGCTCATGTGTGTCAGGATTTTAGTTGCATGATTAGCCATATAATAACAACATACACTAATAGTGTGGTAACATTTAACATCCTGTTATAACTTTGAGATTGTTTTTAAAAGGTGGAGGCTGAAGTACTCCTCTGATTTGCTGGCTTGTGACTATCAACGTCTTTACTGATTGATTAGCCCAAACCTTTTCCCTAACCTTAACCAGTCCAAACCAATACCTAACCTTAACCAGACACGGGCCTACAGTAAGCAGGAAGAAAGGCAGCCAATCCAAGGCTGCGCTTCCCCTGCCATCCTTTAAAAAATACATTTGGGCCCAGGCCTGTGTCTGTAAGTATCATGGTAATCCCATTTCACTGTTGTATTTTAACTGCCCATCTAAAGAGAAGTACTGCAGGAGCTCTGGCTATAGGCGCATTAAGGTGCCGTGTTGCTGAAGTCTCACATGTGCCTGTTCTAAAGTCATGCCTTCTCCCTGTGACAAAGAGCTTGTACTCCCTGGTGTGGCGGTAGAGAATCTGCCTGTGGATTAGTAGATTACTGACGAGACACTTGATACACTGGGCACTAGAACTACTTTGGAAATGACAAAAAATGCTTTGATCATTGTATTTTATGTGCCAAAGTGGCTTTTCACGAGTCGGATGCAGCAGGTCGGGCATGGTCAGGTGTTTGAAAGCAGGCGCTGGTTTGAGATGATGAGCCAGAGGCGGCTGTGACTGCAGCAATGAGCTCTCAGACTGAAAGCACTGAGGAACCTCCTGTTCAATGTTTGAATTTCTGGGGACACATTAAAAAAACAAAACAACAATCTTATTTTGCATATATTTTAAATGTCTTTTAAATGTCATTTATGTAATTTTTTCAGTAGAAATTAGATGGGTATAAAGACATATTTCTGCATTTGTGTTCGTAATTTTACAGTGCTTTTAAATTTTTTCTAATACTTGCATTTAAAGACAAGTTTTAACACATTTGGATTGACATAGTATCATTATCAAGATACTTAAAAACTAATGAGATATTACTTTGTGTCATTATTGCCCACCACTTAAACTAAAAGTTATAGATCATAGCATTAAAATGATTGTGTAAAATATTGTGATATCTTATCGCCAATAGTCTCACAATATACTGACGAATACGCTTCTTTGCTTAAATGTGTTGTTTTGTTACATCAACAGCTAAAAAAAACACAGAGGGAACTGTATAGACTACAGTTTTTTGCTCTTCAGTGCAGACAACATAAAGAAATAATTGTTATTTAGCCCTTTTGTATCTTGACTGAAATTATTAACACCAAAGGCTTATCAAGGCCTTTTAAAAGGAAAAATATATAATTCTCTGTACAATATTGTACCGTGAAATTAATATTGTGACAATATGTGGTATTTGCATATCGTCACATTCCCAATTAAGATTAAGTTTGAAATAAACATATATTAAGCAAATTTAGACTGCTAGTTGTGATACAATGACCTGCTTTTAGGCACAGGTGTGTCTTTTTCATGTGCATTGTTGCCGATTGAACCATGCATGTGAAGTAAGAAGTGCCCCCTGTAGCCACCCCTTGTGCCAAGCCTTAAGAGGAGCCCTGTTTGCATAATTATGCTAATTCATTGTGCCATAGTGCTAATTAGACCTGGTTAGACAATAGTACGAGGTTGGAAGCTGGCAGACACACACACAGAGACATGCTCGCTCAGACTGTTGTGTCAATGACAGCGTTTGTAGACCCCCTCTGCGCTGTTTATAACATGTTTTCTATAGAAATGGTTATGTACTGTTGTGCACAGGGCTGAGCTCAGGTGTCTTTTACCATTCTGATTTTGGCTAATGGATCCAAAATCAATGTGAAATCAAATACTCCACATGCCTCCTTTAAGACCTTGCACCATAAGCGTTTTGTTTACAAAAATGGATGCAGATGGCTTTCTGGTTAGAGCAGACCCAGCAAAGTTGGCAAGTTCTGCAAAAATATGTGAACCTGTCATCACGGTGCAAGCAGTTGTTTTATTTTCAAGGGTAAGGTTGTGGTAAAGCTTATAGCTTCAGGGCACATTTATTCAGAAATTACAATTTTATATAATTTGCAGTTATTGATTCACATTGGAATAACCTAGTCTGTTCCTTTCTTTTACTCGGAGAAACTAGAAGTAGGAATTTGTCTGGAGTAGTTTATCATTCATAAGTAGCATTCTTGACATGATTCAAATGTGAAACACCTCACACATAAATTCCCTGCAGTCAGCCATTATGGCTCTGTGCAGAATAAGGATGGAGAGCTCCTGGGTGTATCTTTACTTGAGAACGCCTCTCCCATTATAGTCAGTAGTTGATTATGTGAATTTAAGCATGACTGAAAGTTGGTGTGCGTGTGTGTGTGCACGTGTGTGTGTGTGTGTGTGTGTGTGTGTGTCCAGATGCGTGTGCATGTGTGCACAATTACCAGTAAGCGGCGGGATTAAGTTCAGGAAATGAGTAGAGCGTTAAAGAGGTGCTTCCCTGCCCAGTGCTCCTGCATTGTCACCACTGCTAATACTCAGCTAATTACAAGGACATACTTTAACAGCTAGCTCAGCTTTTCACTGTGGTCTGCCTCTGTCACTGTCCCCTCCCATTCTTATGTTACCCCTTCAGTCCGGAATTAGGGGATAAACTGAGAGAGTAATAACATGCCTTCCCCTCCTAAAAGCTCACACCCCCTCTGGATGGATACAATTATTGGATTTTTCTCCATTTAAGTCAGCCCCTATGTGCCCCTCCTGACTATGTCCCCTATGGTGGATTAGCTCATACATTTTGAAAACTATTGTGGCCTAAATGTATAGTTACAATATACAGAAGAAATCTATTTCTATTATCTATTAGATCTATTAGAATCTATTAAAAATGTATGATCAATTCACAATTGAAAGCAATGATTTATAATTTTGTGTTTTGGTTCTCAAGCCGTATCTCCAATCTCCAATCTATTGTACATTTTACGATAAACCCAGGGCTGTTCTGAGACCTAATGTTAAATGCCAGTTTGTTTCCACTGCACAAGCTCTGTCCATCTTTTGAAATGCTCTGCACTACTACATCTGTAAATTTAACTGTAAATGTTGTGTACCTAGTAAGCCTATTTCTATTTTTATCCTATTGTAGATTTAAATTGTTTTTCTTTAATGCATGCGCTTTTTATTTTTACATATTTTGTTCTATTATTGTTCATTGTTTTATGTTGCATTGAATCACCAAAGCAATTTCCTATGTTTGTGAATTTTGTTCATTGGCAATGGCAATAAACCTTTTGTGATTCTGAAATCCGAGGTGAAACATTTTAGCCTAGTGGAAGTGCTAGTTAAATTCAACCTGTCAACACGTCTTATGTGTTTGCCATAGAGATAAAAAGCTATTAATTTGCTTAGTGACTCCAAGTGTAAAATGAATGCCCAACTACTACAGGCCCGTATTCAGTCTGTCAGTCTGTTTCTCCTGCGAGACTTTACAAATAGCCCCACAGGGGTCTTTAGCTGTCAGTTGGCCAAGCTAATGTTACGGAAGGTGTTGACAGTAATAAGTATGCTAAATACTAATGCTAGCAAAGACCTTAGAGGGAAAAGCTAACTGATTTTCAAGTGTTCCCTTGAGACAGAACTAATCACTAACTGTTGTAGCCCTCTTGAGCTTCAAGCATTAGGTACCATTGTTGTCCTTTGAGGGCTGTTGTTACTGCTTCAATAAGAAATATTATCTTATTGCCTTTTGACATGACATTTTTAGAGAGTTTATAAAAATCTCTTGAGGAGTGTTGTTACCCGACTTGCAGTGTGGATTACAGCTTTTAAACCCTTTGCATGTGAACCTAGAGCTAATCAGTGGATGGCAATAGGAGCTTTCTCATTCAGTACACGCTTGTGTCCTTGTCAGTTCACAGTAGGCTATGGCGCCATACACCTTTGTGTTTGTCCACTCAGGCTGAACCGCCCTCCACCTTTCAAATCCAGAGAACAGTGGGGCGAGATGGGACATTAAGTGGGTGTCGCAGTGTGTTTTGGAGATTCCAGTTTTAATTGTGACTTGACAGATGATATTATACCAGACCTGACAGACTGCTGCTGAATGGTTGACTGGGTATGGGAAAGGGGAATACAATATCCTCTAAAAATAGTTTTGCTATTTTTTTAATGATCATTTGTCAGAATATAACGGTCAATAATTGAACAATGCAGTATTCAAAAACAAGAACTTCCTGTCTAAGTGCCGTGGGTAGTGGGGGCAGTGGGGATTAGCAGAAGATTGGTGCACCAGGTTGCTAGACTGATCTCCTTGAAAGTCTATGTACCGCCCCACTGGGCTTTTCATAGTGTGAGAGTGAGAGTGTGTGTGGGTCTGGCCTGGCTCTGCAGTGGGAGGTTTAAGTGCAGGATCACAGATGGGGACATTAGCTTTATGTAATACTCCACATCACCTCTGCCTCTAACATTGCTTTTGTTTCTCTCAGCCAGATTGCTCATGTTAAAAAAATATAATATACGGTATTATCTTTGCATCTATTTATGCAAAATGACATATGTCATGTCAAACATATTGCAGACAGTGACAGTATGGTTGATTACAATTAAAATTTGATGTTTGAAGTATGTTCTTACAAAATTATTTTATTGGAACACAGTAAACGAATATGTTAGTTAAAAAAATACATTTTAACAAGGACTGATTTGATGGACCCTGAAAACTGCATTTAATGTCATTGACTCATGTACAGGCAAGTAAGGAGCTTGACAGACGTTGAAGATGATAAAAAATATTATTCTTTTTGGTAACACTAGTATTGTAATTTAAAATACATGCATAAAATAAAGTGAGAGAATAAAATAAAATATATGTTGTTTAAGTTCTAGATGTAATAAGTTCATGAGTCCAATGGCACAGGGGAAGAAACTGTTCTTGTGGCGATAGGGTCTGGTCTGAATGGAATGGCTCCTGCTCATATTCAGTGTGAGAAGTCTCAGCTGTGGTCTGCTTGTCCCCGAGTCCTGGACTCAATGATGGCCATGTAGAACTGCATCATCATCTGGGCTGGCTGCTTAGCGGTGCTCTGCTGCCAGCCCAGACGATGATGCTGAGGCTGCCGCATGAAGTATATCCTCTGGCTTTGGCAATAAAACAGTCAGATTCTGATTCTGCTGGGCTTTCTTGATGAGGGAGCTGATGGTGGGCTCCCACTTGAGGTTTAGGCTGGTGCCGTAGAAACGAAAGGAGTCCACAGTGATGATGGGGGAGTCTGTCAGGGCGTTTTGGTGGTTGAGCACAGCAGGGAGGATGATGTTGAATGCAGCGCTGTAGTCCACAAACAGGACTCCAATTAATGCGTGAGCTTATTATAAACTATAGTAATTAAAAGATCTTTATGCAAAATTATGTTTTAAGGACTAGTATGGTTTCATAATTTTGTGTTGTGTTGACTATTTACATTATTATGTGCGTAAATTGCCCTTCAGGGATAACTTGTGTCTCTTTTGGAAAATGATGCTGTTCTGTACCAGAAATAACGGCTATGTTGTATTTTTCATCAGTGTTTTTTTTGGTACAACAATTGAAATTCAGTCCAAGAAATTATGTCTTGATAACATTGAAAAACTATCCCTCTGGTGGATGCTGTTTGCCAAGCACTTGTCGGCTTGAAGCATCTTCCTTATTCTTATTACTTTCCTTTTTGCCAGAAGTTCTCCACCCACCTGTGATTGTACAATCTTCCATCACCTCCACAATCACAACAACCCCGAGTCAGTGTGCCAGTGTGCAGCCGCTGCCAGCTCAGACCGCACTCACACACCGCATGCTTCCTGGTGGAGAAATTTACTGTTGGAGCTTTTATGCTGCTTTCCCAAGTGGCTGTTTTCCTGAGCACAACCACAATAGAGGGTCCTAATGTGGATTTGTTTAGAGAGCTGGTTAATGGGAGTGGGATGCTTTAATTGCACCTCTTTGATGGCGAGTGAGTGGTAGCGAGTCTGTGTAGAAGAGAGCGACACCTGGCCTTTGTTTTGCTTTATGTGTGGGAAAACATTTGCTCAGCTCTAAGTTCATTGCCAAAACACAAGCAGCTGTAAAACACAAAAGGAAGTGTGAAGTGCGAGAGTGGGGAGTGGGAGGAAATTGAGGGAAAAGTATAGTGTCCTAGAATAATGCAATAGCGAAGTATACAGTGAGTGCTGTAGACTACTGTATATTTGGTTACGTCACACATGATTGTGTCTGCCAGTGTTGTCCCAACTGGGGGTGCTGTAAGACTGTATGACTTGCTTACAGTAAGAGTTATCACTACGTATCCTACTTGTCAGTTCAATTATCATTTGTTTTAGTTGTTGTTTTCAGCATTTGTGTTTCTTCAGTGATAGTTGTAAATTTGCAATTTTGAAGTAGCTTATCTTTTGTCATCATCTGTCATTGCAATCAAGTCCAATGATCATATTTCACATAGGCTTTGTGGTATATTTCTGTTGTAATTGCTGTAATTCTGCACACAAGTCATCCCTCCTTGTCGCCTCCTCAGGTCTCGATTCCCAGTTCTGAGAGTGTGTGTAATTGTGTAAGTGTATCTCTGTGTGAGTGAAAACACATGGCGTGCCCTAAGTGGGCCATGGGCCTTAAGCTAATCAATGATCGTCATTTAGGCCCATTGTCATTCTGCAAACAACACACATTTACTTGTGTGTGCACACTTTGCTAATCAATTGAAAACAAGTGTCATTCACTTCTACAGTGGTCTGAAGGACAGCAGATAGAGCCACAGCATTTACCTCTTTTTTGTTTCATGAGTCTTCATTGTAAGTTATGGCGACTGTACACGGATAAGTCCACTACAGCTGTTTGGTAAAGCAATCACATCACTTAAAGACAGACTTAAATGGCTCTGAGCTCTGTCCCTTAGTATATATTTAATTCCTCTCCCTTAACTAACCTTAGCAGCCACCAATGCTTATCTCGCTTCTTTGTCTTTGCGCACTTCCCTCAGGCTGCTGCTATATATGGGTGGTCTCGTCCCTTTTTTTTTCTAAGCTTGGGCCCTCTACCAGAGGCCTGGGAGCTTGATGGTTCTGAACAGTACCTTTGCTGTTCCTAGCACTGCACTTCACTTGGCTGAGATTTTTCCAGGGATCTGTTGTAGCCACTCCTCCTGTTTGGGGGTCACTGCCCACCACTTTCACCTTCCACACCTTCCCCAGCTCATCTTAGCCCTTGGTATTTCTCCAGTTCCTCATGTTGATTTTTCCTGATGTTGCCATCACTTGGTATTGCCACGTCAACCACAATGACTTTCCTCTGCAGTTTAACCAGCACCACCACAATGTCTGGCTGGTTTGCCAATGCCAATGTTACCATTCTGTCAGTCTGTATCTGGAAGTCCCACAGATGTTGGCTCGGCCATTCTCTACCACATTTGGAGGTGTTTCCCACTTTGTCCTTGGGGTCTCCAGCTCATACTCCGCACAGACTCTACTTCCATTATTATGATGTATATTTCTATGATAACCATCAAAATACAGGACCTTGCCTCGTCCTGACTTTTCGCATTATAATAAACACAGCATTATTCTGTGAAGCACTCCACTCATCACTACTCAGGCCATTTGAAGAAGAAAACGCCTCCTGGAGGTCTAGCAACATGCAGTATCACAAGAAAAACAATAATTTTACGTATGTATAGATCATCTTCGATTCACTCTGGAGTCAAAATAATTGAGAAGTGCTATGGAAATGTATCACTAAGGTCACATCTCTCTGCACTGAATTACATCAACAGAATATTTTTTAGATCTTCCAATGTTCTGTGACTTTTATTCTTGAATAGATTTATCTTGTGGAATGGCAATATGAGTCAGTGATTTTTGAAATAAAATAAAATAATCCAATAAAATAAAATGTTTCCAGTGCAACTTGGAGCTTTTTCTTTCAACTGCATAAGCCGGGAGTTGATACAGTTATCTGTCTTTGTGTATCTTTGTTTGAATCAAATCTAATCAAATAACGTGTCAATAATATTTTCTAAGCTCTTTATATTGCTAAGAGAGGAGAGCAGAGGAGTAGGTCTAAGCCAGATATATCATTACACTGTTATATGTGTATCTATCGTGCTGCGACAGCATGGGTTTGTTTGGCAGTGGGCCATACACACGCACGCACACACACACACACACACACACACACACACACACACACACACACGCACACACACACACACACACACACACACACACACACACACGGATAGCCACGCTGAGCCTCCAATGGGGCAGTAATAGAGGGTGTGAGTGTATTAGTCGCTATAGTCCAAGTGTTAAGTGCTGTCCTGGTGTGTGTGAGATCGATGACAGCTGAGCGGACTCTCTCTCAATCCCAGACAGTGCGCAGACATATAGCCTAAGGTCAGGGGTCATGCACAGATATGTCTTTCAGTGTGTACGTACAGCGGGTCTCCGAAACATTCAGATTGTCTGTTCCAGAAGTGTACCGGTGTGGCGAGTGAAGGAGTTTGCTGTCAGCCACTGTTGGTCTGTCGATACCGGGGCCGAGCGTTAATGCCCGCTGTCTGCTGATGGACGCTGGCCTGCCTCCAGGGACCATTAGAGCCACCGGGACGCACACACTCGCACACACAGACACACGTACACACTGATCACATAAAAACATAGCACAACTAGACAAGAGCAGTGGGCACAAGGTTGACACAGAAATGAACAGCTGACATAGATAGGGTGGTGATTCTAATTAAAGAACTGTTGAAGTGCAGCAGTTGTTTGGAATAAGTACAGATAAAAACACAACTTCAAGGTCTATTCAGCTTCTGGAGGACAGCATACTTATTAGAGTAGTTTGTGGTTTCCAAGAACACTCCTTTTGAGACGAGAAAGATAATCATTGTAAAATATGGACTTTTGCCTCCTTGCAAAGAGGTCTGATCGCCACGCACTTGTGAGTTGTTTTTCAGTTTACAATATGTATATCTCTCCTTGAGGTGGCCCATTGGTGCTGAAATATACTGTCTCTTTAACAAACAACTGCATGAATATGTAGAACTTTGTCTGTACTTCCTGTACACCAAATTGGCCGAAAAAATTGTCAGACAATTTTCTTAGAGCCAGATCACGATCACAATATACGTAGACTTAGTAGTATCTAAAAACAAACAGAAAATGAAAAAAATATTTCCAGAGAGAGAGAGCAGACACAAAATAAAATAAAAAATAAATGAAAAAATAAAATCAAACCCTAAAAAAAGAAAACGTCCTATTTGTCAAAAGTGTCAGATTTGTCGATTTTCAATAGAAGTCCAAATGTAATTTTTTCCATTTTATGTATGTCCATTATAATCATAGTCCAGTCCTTGATCGTCGTTGCCTTTTGTGTCATCCATTTTGTGAGGGCCTTTTATGTGGCCGCCAGGAGGATGCTCCAGAGATAACTGCTAGTGTCCATGGCAAGAGTCCTGAGGCCCAAATACATAGTTCTGAAATCCATTGGGATGTTGAGAAATTGGTCTAAAGTCTGTAAGGCTTTGTTGATCTCAGTCTAATACTTGTGAACGAATGTGTGAAAGGAAGGGAACAACAACAACGTCTAAAAGAAGAGGAGAGGAGAATCTGTGAGGTCTTCGGGCTGACTGCTAGCGGTTTGGACAGACTAGCGGTTTGAGTGGCGGGGAGGTTGGCACGGGGTGGAGAGAGCTTGGACAGGAGATGGCGGCTGGGATCGATAGTTGGTATTGGATCGGAGAGCATGGAGGATTGAAATTGTTTTGAATCTAAAAGTAGCAGCCGGAAATGTAAAAAAGCCGCAAGCCAATCCGATTCGGAAGGTTCTGGCAGTGAGAGGCAGGAGGAACTTCTAATGTCGGGAATGAGAATACAGAGAGGAAGGTGATCATTAAACTTGGGCAAGAAAATGCGTCCTTTATTGAGTGGAATCCAGTCACATTAACGTCAAATCTAAGTAAGGGATTAGGTGAAATCAAACATGTGATGTGTCTTAGAAACGGCTCGCTGCTGGTTGTGTGCCAAGGAAGGAAATTAAGATTAATAGTCAGGATGGAAAGAAGGTTATTGTTTCAGATGCTGAAAGAAACATGGTCAGAGGGTTATCACAGGCATCCCTATGATGGTGACTGTGGGCAAAATAAAGAAGAATTTAACTAGAGCTGGGTTGAAATAATCGATTTTCCGATTTTTAATCGATTCGCATATTAATGAATGATTATCGATTCGTACGTTTTTTATTTTTATTAAATTAAAAAAAAATTCTACATTTCCCTCAGTGAACTTCAATCTACCTTCAAGAAAGATAATTCAGGACTCCTGGATTATCTTTCTTGAAGGTAGATTGACCCTTAACCTTTTCATCAGTCTTCCATCAGTAACTACCAATACTTGTAAGATTTGCTGTTTAATATTGATATAATACTAGTTTTAATATGTTTTTTTTAATATGTTGTCATGAAGTGAAGGAAACGGTTCAAATACATTTTTCATTTTTAATAACATTAACCCCTGGATCGAATCGAAATCGGATCGAATTGGAAATCAGATCGAAATCGGAGCAAATCGGATGGGATCTGAGAAATCGGAAAAAAACGATTTTGAAACGTAAAAATCGGAATTGAATCGATTCTTGAAATTTGAATCGAAACCCAGCTCTAAATTTAACTGGAGCCAAGGTTGAGGATGCCAGTTGATTGAAAACAACCCAGTTTGGAGAAAGATGTGACTTTGAGGTTAGTTTATTCCACGCATCAAACAGACTGGTTGGGGATGGAAATCGGAAGAGTCTGGAACAGATAGAGAAATCTGCGCAAAACATTCATTTTTATAGTTTCAATTATTTGACATAGACGTAGGGTATAAAGTAAAAAAAAAATTCAAGATCTTTTTTATATTAGTGAAAAGAGGGGTATATTTTTTCTCAAATAGTTGATAGGCCTCTATGGAATATTACACCTAAATATATGAGCGATTTCGTTTTACATTTAAATGGGTAGGTCTTTCTAAAGGTCAGAGGGGGTTGCCAGTAAGCGATCATGTCAGTTTTTTGTACTTCTGTAGAAAATGCATCACATTGGGTATGGAAATTTCTGGTTTGGTCAAATATAGTAGAACATCATCTGCATAGCAGGCAATTTTGTGTTCTGTGAACGTCTAATCAATTTGAACTTCCTGAATAGTTTTTGATTGTCTAACAAATTGGGCCAATGGTGCCGAATACAAAGCAAACAGGAGGGGAGACCAGGCCCTGCCTGACCCCCTTTTCCAGAGTCAGTGGACCTGTCTTGGACACCTATTCTTGATGTTGGACCATCGTAAAGAGCCCCAATATTTGTTATAATTAAATCATCGTTTTGAAATTTGTTTAAACACTTTAAGTCAATATGGCCGTCCAACAGAATCAAAAGCCTTATCAGCGTCCAAACTAATTATTATGGCTTTATTTTTTATATGATTCATTATGTGTAAGGATCATCTAATATTGTCTTTAGTTTGTCCTTTGTTAATTAATCTGGTTTGAGTATTCTCTAGTTCCCAATTAAAAGTTGCTAAAAGGAAAGGAATAAGTGTGTCTTTTAAAGCTTTATACCTCTTTGAGGTGAACCCATAGCTCCCCGGAGATTTATTGTTCTTTAATCTTTTGATTGCGCCCTGTTATTTCATTTCCTAATGTTTTATTTTTTTCTTCTGACATAACAGGCAAATTGAGCGTGTCCAGAAAGGAATTTATACCGTCTTCTTTATCTTCTGGAATTTTTGAAAAACCTTTTTTATAAAAGGATTCAAATGCTGATTGAATCTGGTCTTGTTTAGTTAAGATTACACCATTTTGCTGTCCCGTTTTTAAAAAATTGTTCTTTCTGTTTGTTGTTTTTTAAATTTCCAAGATAGTCATTTAGAAAATTTATATCCACCCTCATAATGTCTTTGTTTGGTATTGAGCATTTTCTTAACTATTTCCAGTGAAGTCCGATCATTCATCAATTTTCCTTTTTAATTTCTTGTAGCATCTCAGGACACACCTTTTTGGCATGGCTATCCTCCAACAATTTGTTTTGCAAATCTTTTAACTTTTCCTCCCTTTGTTTCTTTTTTTGGAGGCTATTGCTATAATTTGTCCACTCAAGACTGCTTTGGCAGCATCCCAAATGATGGGCGGAGAAATCTCCTCAGTATAATTTTCCTTCAGATAAGTCTTAATGTTGAAATGTTGTAAAGAACCTCGGTTTCAGGAGGAGCAGAGTGGTTTTCGTCCCGGTCGTGGAACACTGGACCAGCTCTATACCCTCCATCGGGTGCTCGAGGGCTCATGGGAGTTTGCCCAACCAGTCCACATGTGCTTTGTGGATCTGGAGAAGGCTTTCGACCGTGTCCCTCGGGGTGTCCTTTGGGGGGTGCTCCGGGAGTACGGGGTCCGGGGCCCTTTGCTCAGGGCTGTCCGGTCCCTGGATGACCGGAGCAGGAGCTGTGTTCGCATTGCCGGCAGTAAGTCAGACCTGTTCCCAGTGCATGTTGGACTCCGCCAGGGCTGCCCTTTGTCACCGGTTCTGTTCATAATTTTTATGGACAGAATTTCTAGGCGCAGTCAGGGGTCGGAGGGTGTCCAGTTTGGGGACCACAGGATCTCATCTCTGCTGTTTGCAGACGATGTTGTCCTGATGGCTCCATCAAACCCGGACCTGCAACATGCACTGGGACGGTTTGCAGCCGAGTGTGAAGCGGCTGGGATGAGAATCAGCACCTCCAAATCCGAGGCCATGGTTCTCGACCGGAAAAAGGTGGCTTGCCCTCTCCAGGTGGGTGGGGTGTCCTTGCCCCAAGTGGAGGAGTTCAAGTATCTCGGGGTCTTGTTCACGAGTGAGGGAAGGATGGAGCGTGAGATCGACAGGCGGATCGGTGCAGCGGCTGCAGTGATGCAGTCGCTGCATCGGACCGTTGTGGTAAAGAGGGAGCTGAGCCGAAAGGCAAAGCTCTCTATTTACCGGTCGGTCTACGTTCCTACCCTCACCTATGGTCATGAGCTTTGGGTAGTGACCGAAAGAACAAGATCGCGGATACAAGCGGTCGAAATGAGTTTCCTCCGCCGTGTGGCTGGGCGCTCCCTTAGAGATAAGGTGAGGAGCTCGGCCACACGGGGGGAGCTCGGAGTAGAGCCGCTGCTCCTCCACGTCGAGAGGAGCCAGCTGAGGTGGCTCGGGCATCTGTTTCGGATGCCTCCTGGGCGCCTACCTCGGGAGGTGTTTCAGGCATGTCCCACCGGGAAGAGGCCCCAGGGAAGACCCAGGACACGCTGGAGAGACTATGTCTCTCGGCTGGCCTGGGAACGCCTCGGGATCCCCCCGGAGGAGTTAGAGGAAGTGTCTGGGGAGAAGGAAGTCTGGGAGTCCCTGCTCAGACTGCTGCCCCCGCGACCCGGCCCCGGATAAAGCGGCAGAAGATGGATGGATGGATGGAAGTCTTAATGTTGTTGGACATTGTTTCCTTAAACAAAGGGTCATTAAGCAGGCTGGCATTGAACCATTTTTGTCTTACCTCCAAATCAACAGAAATGTAAATAGGAGCATGATCACTTCGGTCTATTGTGCCTATATTTGCTTCAGTGATTTTAATAAGATACAAAACGTGTTATTTATTATTCCACCAGTGCCTCCTGAGCTCGACAGGTCCACAGCAGGCTGAATGCGAAGATTCCAATCGCCGCCACAAATTAGGGTTCTCTCAGAGTGGTTCACAATCAGGTTCATGACATAAGCATAGACAGCAATATCCCTCCCTGGTAGAGCATACACACCCAAAAGAGTGACAACTTTTTGTAACCAGTACTGCCTTCTTTATCCTTACATTCAAACCTCTGTTCAAAAACTATTCGGTTTGAAATCAAAATTGCAACTCCCCTTTTATGTTTGCCTTTGTATGATTAATAATATGATTTTTTATAACAGAATTTGTTTTTGATCTTTTTAATCTCTGGTTGAAAACAACACACATACACAAGAACCATAGGAACACAAAACCACTGAAATGGTAAAAAGAAAACAAAAGGGTTCATGCTCGAAACAGGCATCAAACCTAAACCTGATCAAAAAAGAGGACGTCCAATCCTAATGAAGGCCCCCCCAAAAACCTCCACAGGCACTCCTGACACCAATCCTCAGAGTAGATGCACCTCAACACAATGTTTATGTACTAAAGCAGAAAGCCAACATGGGGTAATAAGTCTGTTGTTAAAAAAAACAAGAAGGTGGTCTTGGTTTGCCCAGGCAATGTGCTAGTTTGATTTGGGACGGACTTCAAATCCTGAGCCAAGGAGTTCTGTAAAAAACGTTCTGTATCCTGTCCTCCTTCTTCCTCCGAGACCCTCACAAGCCAAATGTTAGGACGACCTGTGTGACTCCAAGTCCTGGGGCTTATTTTTCATATTATTGTTCTCCAACTCCAGCTTTGTCACTCTGGCCCGCAGCGCCTTCATCTGTCTGCTGATTGTCCGCATTATCTGAAATATGCTACTCGACTTCATCCAAGCATGCTCCGGTTACTCCCTCTGCTTTCAGCTCAGCGGCTACTGTAGCAGATATGGCCGGGGCCATGGCAGCTAACAACTCGGCTCTAAGAGACACCATGGCACACTGCACTTCGGTCTTCTTGAGCATATCTGATGATTAGTTATATTCTCCCCATTTTGATGCAGAGAAGTCGCCAGATCCGGACTGTTTTCCAATGGGTCGGCTTTGCTTGTTTTAGTCCTTTAGTGTTACCGGATTAGTGTCCTCCTTGTTTATTCATCTCTTGTTCTTGCTCTTTGGGATTAGGTGGGTCAAACTATGGTTTTAAAGCTAAGTTTTACAGCAGCGGTGTGAGGTGCGTCTCCTCAAAACGCCGCCATCACCGAAAGTCTCCTGATTGGTTAATTCTATATGTCATTCACTTAGAGCCTATGAGTATGCAGTGAAAAGTGTAATTGTTTGATCTTAGTAGTATACAACTGAATCACAATCTGACAATATCACAAAACTAGCATATTGACAGAAGGACAAGATCTCATTTTGTTTTTTATCATCATATTATTGCTCAGCCCTGATGTATACTACAGCACTTTTACTGTGAGATGTTGATTTTGCAGGTTCACAGTGGGCCAGTGGTTGAAGCGTTTCTGTTGTGCAAGCCGATTTCATGACTGCAGCCTGCACTGTTGGCTTCTTCCTCATCCGGAGTCTGGCGGTGGGGCATTAGGTCATCAGTGTGCACTTGGCTAAAATCGCCAGAGTGCTGCAGGATCAAGTGGAGGTTCTGGTCTTATACTTTGCTATCCATTGAGCCACAATCCAGCTACCATTAGTGCTACTCTCCTCGTTATTGTACCTCTTTGGTCCCTTTCTTCCTTCTCTCGGCTTAGATTTAGAACAGGTCCAGCCGATTGAGCGCACTCTCACAGATCAGTATTACTCTGTCAGTGTCAGGCTCTGTACCTTTTAGGTGAATTAGTCCAACAACAGATCGACTGAAGTGTTTTAAAGGGAGAAGGATGAGTGGATCACAGGGGAGCCTTCTCAAGTTAGACCAGTATGTGGTGCTTATCTATATTATATATACTGTACTATTCTATGATACAGATCCATTTGATTCTAAAGGTCTCTCTGACGAGGCTGGAACTATGTTTGTACATACAAAACTAAATAATGTACACATTTTTGTTTTTTTTACAAGTTTTGCTACTCCAACCAACAACCCTTTTTCCTCTTTGGCTTGAAGAATTGTGAGGCAGAGCTGAGAAATATTCATTATGAAGAATGTTCCAAAGTTTTGGAAAATCTATATAATTTGTTGTCAACAAATTGGATTGATTGAACCATGGTTGCAAATTTGCAATATTTCCCAAGCCTTTTATTTTAACTTAGGTGTTGAATTTGCATATTAAACATATTTTTCTACATTAGCAGGGAAAAAAAAATCTTTCAAATCTTTCCCTTGTGAAATCATTAGTTTGTTGTATTTGAAAGTTGAAACAGTCATATTTCTCTGTTGAAGCGTCCGCTGCAGTATTCTCAGCAGACAAGCTAATTACTTCCAGTTCTTGTTCTTTTGGCCCTGCACAATGAAAGGTGTCCCTTGAGCCCAGACTAAACACTCCAACAATATAATAACACCAGGGGATACAGGGAAATGGTAACAATGAGGCTGTTGGTGGCATTTGTTTTGGCACGCTTTACCAAAGCCTTTAAGATATAAGGAATAATTAGTCCTGATTTGTGATGCATGGGAAATGTTCTATGTTGTGTTTTGTCTGTGTGATGTGTGCTTTGTGAGAAGCGTAACAATACTCATTTATAGAAATTATAAATAAAATTAAAATGTTTATTTAAAATAATACAATTATTATTATATAGCCAAATAGATTTTTGATCATCTTGAGCATGCACATAGTGTGAACTGAAGAAATGTTTAATTTCCAAATATATAATGATCTTCTGTTTTTTTAGGAGACCTTCCCCTCATAAATGCACTTTTGTGCTTTATCTAGTTGTAAGAGGCACTTCAACATTACATTAAGTTATTGTCCTATTTGATCCAACTAAATAAAACTATATATAGAGAGAGAAATAAAAGAAATTTAGCTGTAATTAGTAGTTTCTTCATGGCTGATGTCGATACGATTGTTGAAAATTAAATTAAATTTATTTTTGTAATGCCCAAAATCACAACAGCAGTTGACTCGACGGTCGATAGTGAAAAAACAGATTAAACAATGGAAACCAATGACCAATGAGTTCTGCCAATATCTTTTGGCCGATTTTGATTTTTCCTAAATTATATCATTTGAATTTACTTATTTACGTCTAACAAAAACATTGGAACATAGTGTATCTCAAGCAATATACAAATCTTCAATGATTCCCTTTAAATTATGCTCCTTGAAAAAAAAACTGTCAATGCAACAGGAAACTCCAGATGAGAATGAGGTTTGAAGACAGAGACAGAGGCTGTCTGTAGAACTCAAACCCCAAGTGCCTGCAGACATCTTCCTTCTCCTCCTCACACGTACACACAAACACACACCCAAACGCACAGTGATAACCCATCAGCGCTGGCCAAGTGTTGTTTAATCCAACCTGACTTGTACTCGACAGCAAAAAGCAAATTCACTTCCACTCACAGTCTGGCAAACCAAGCGCTCTTCACATAAATGGCAGTGCTTTTCCGTATATGTGTGTGTGTGTGTGTTTGTGTGTGTGTGTGTGTGTGTGTGTTGGTTTTGCCCACTGGCGCACACACTTTCTAATGTTATGCTTGTTATTTTGGTGATGTTTTTTCCTGTAGCGTGCATGTGTGTTTACATATATTGACGATGACAAGCTCTTGAGCTGTAGCCCCCTCATTGTGTGACAGCAGATAGCTAGGCCTCTCTGCTCCCTATTGTTTGAGGGTTGTCATCAAAACCAAGCTTGTACAGCCATTTATACTGTCTATGTGTGTGGGAGAGTGAAGTTTGCGCTAACAACAGCGTTTTATGTGTTAATTGAAGTAGTTTTGTTTTCCTGTGCACATGTATTAGGTGAGCTGACGAGCTATTGGGTGACATGGTGATAGTTTGACTGCGATGCTTCATTGTCCGCCCCACTCAACTCCATTGTTCAGTGACTTATCATTAAGTCCTTGTTGGCCAGCCAGAAAAGGCCCGAGTGCCTGTTAGCTACCGCTCTGACGTCCATGGAGAGGTGTCGGTGAGCGAAACAAACACACACACACAAATATAAAAGGACATAGGCATAAAGTGGGTCCCACACAGGTGAAATGTTATTTTTGCTCAGTATCCCAGGTGCTTGATGTTTTATTAGCATTCTTGTATGATGCTGTTGAAATGAAACATGCTTTTTGCAAGTGAAAGTGTATCAGAAGTAAACAAATGTCCTCCTGATCAAAAGTTGCTCAAAACCATAGGATTCTATTTTTGATTAGACGTAAAATTTAGTTAAACAACAATAGCTTAATTGTGGTGCCTGAAATATTTGTTCCCTCATCAACTGTTGTCTCAGTTTCATCTCCTGACAATACAAAAACAAGTATATTATATTTGCAGATCATTAAGGATTTAGCTTTTGTCTACATGTTACCCCATCTCCAAACCTGATATGTGAGATTTTAAACCAAAGAACTAAAAAAGTTGTTGGCACGCTTTTGACAAGCAAGATTTTGGGACCTGTTTGGAATTTGTATGTTACAGCTTACCTTTCCTTGAAAAATGTCATCAAGAAATTTGAATGTGTTATAAGATAAGATAATTTATTGTCCACACATGGGGAATAGTTTATAACATTTGGAACATTGGGTTGTAATTTGTTTTTAAAAAAAAAACAACACATGTATTTGAAAGTATTCAAAAGTGTAAAAAAGCATACATTTGATTGTGAATTTTGGATATTCTTGTATAGACCCCACAGAATCTGGCATCTTCAGGTCAGAAATACAAGTTGGTTTTCTTCTCCCAGTCCATATCCTGTTTCAGAGAGGGCCAAGGACAAACTGATGACCTCACTTCCTGCTCAGGACAATCGTTCACAAATACAAGGAGCTTTCACAAGTGCTAGTTCGGACATAACAATCCAGACCAGAGCTGTGAGCGTGCGCACACACACACACACACACACACACACATACACATATATATATATATATACATACCATTGTTTGCCCCAGACTGTCAATACACTCTGTTTATTGACACTATTGGAAGTTGTACTTGTCTGCCTATGTGTTTCCCAGCTTCTTGACTTGTATTCCGCCTGTCACTGTTTTCAATAGAATATAACACATTTGTATATTGATTTAAAAAAAAACACTTTCAAACTTTCGATAATAACTGTTAAAAGATTAAAAAGGGACAAATGACATCTGTATAAAATGCATAATTTAAGCTTGTCAGTGCCACCATAGTCTCTCTAGAAATCTGATCATGATTCTATAACGGTTATCTATAACATTCAACTCAAATTCTTTAAAGGTTTCACTCAGGACTGTTAGATTCATGCAGTACTCTTTGTGTCCTGCAGGTGGGAGTAGTTGCCACAGTTTGATAGTTTCCCTCAAACGCATTATGTGATGGAAACAGGACTGACTTCAGTACAGCTCTGAGATGACTGCTTATTTTTGTTTGATGATGATGATGTTGATGACGATGATAATAATAATAATAATCCATAGTATTATTATTATTATCATCATTATTATTATCATTATTATTATCATCATTATTATAAGGGTGTTGTAGGAGGGAAAAGTATTGTTTTCGTTTAGTTTAGTTTAGTTTTGTGAATAGTGAATAGTAAATCTATATTTTCCATATGGGACAGTTTCTTTGGAGCGACTTAAAGAAAAGCGGGGAGGCAGAGGAACAGTTGATTGCACATTGTCACTGCTTATGTTTGCCTTGACGTGTGCTCTTATGTGTGTTTTTAATTGATCCAGCCTTGTTGACGGTACTAGTCGATAGCGCCAGGTCTTAGTGTTCAGGGATGAGTGGGGAGTGTGGAAGGGAAAAGCAAAAAATAAAGGGGGAAGATATTGATCAGGTCCAGTGTGTGTGTGTGTAGAGTTTGAAGTTCACCTGACCTTCCAAACTGCCGCCATCATCACTGTATAGAACTGTGCTTATTCAACTCCCTGTCCTTTGTCTTAGTCTTGTATGACATTATTTATGTGCTAGTGTGTGTGTGTGTGTGTGTGTGTGTGTGTGTGTGTTGCGTGCGTGCACACGTGCAGGCCCAAGAAGCAGATAAAGGCTAAATTGAGCTGTTTTGATTGTTCACTGAGAGTGCCTTGAGCAGCAGGCCCCTTGGCTAACACACACACACACACACACACACACACACACACACACTGCTAATACAGTGGTAAGCAGTGCACTCCTCATTCCCTGCCTCTCTCTTAAGCGTTGTTGGCAACGGCAGTTAATTTTTTTAAATGACTTGTCAGAGTAACTTTCTGTCTCTGGAATTAGGGAAGCATTTGTTAACGCTAAACTTAGGAGAAATCCTGCCGTCTCAATGTCGCACTTCTTGTAGACACTGTTTACACATTTAGTGTTTTGAATTGGCTCCAGGCCTTTCTCAAACATTTGGTAAAATGTGACCTGCAAAATAAATAGACTTGCATTTACTTTGATTCTGGTTTATTTGTGGTAAACTGGATTCTATGGATTAAATTGTCAATCAAAAATGTTAAAAAATATATAGTTTAGTCCAAATTAAAGCAACATCTTGGTAGAGAATAAAAAAGAATAAAAATGAAACACATAATCATAGCCCTACACTATGTTACAGTAATTGTGTTAATATCTGCTTATAAGTGTTGCTTTTAGGCTAAATGGACGGGTTGCAGTGTATTTACATTCATCCTTGACTCATATATGAAAAGAGAACTATTAGTAAATTAATGCAGTCCTTTAGACCTGCACTGCACTGAATACCCCCTTGGGAATCCCTCTATTCATACACCACAGTGAGCCATTGAAATATTTGCGTTTAAAGGGGGATTTTAGAGGGAAAATACATATTTGTTGATTGGAACGTGAATGAACCTAACCCGGAGTCCAGCGATACCGTACAATTATGTAAATGCAGGCCTTGTGACAACCAGCACCAAAGTGTTTTGGAGGAAAGGCTTTTGGAGCTGCTGCACACTGCACATATACACAGTGATGTGGACACACACCAGCGCTGGACATTGTTCTGTGGCCCTGCATCTCCACACACACACACACACACACACGAGGGATGATGTCTGGCTAGGTGGATAAAGTAGTGCTATTGTAATTCGATAGATGGCTTTCCCTAAGATAATCTGCCCTAAACAGATGATCATTTTGGGAGTAGATTTGATTGATGTGGGACAGGCACAGAGAGATCAAGGGACACAGAGAGGATGGACGTTCACTGCATGAAAGGATTGAACAAGTGTATAGTGGTGAACATGATTTGGAGCCAGCTATACTCAGGACCTTTTTGTTTCTATCTTCTTGTATTTCATTTTACAGTTTTTTTCGGCACCAATTTACCACTAAAGTACTTTACTGTTATAATAAGTACGTTTTTAATTTTTATTTTCATCCAATTATATGCAAGGTTACTTTTGTTTCACATCAGCCATTCAAAGAGCAGTCGCGATAATAATTACAACTATTCTATTTGCTTTACAATAAAACGATCTACCATGCATTTTCACACAGCACTTCTCACAGATAAAATGCCAATTAGCTCGAGTAGCTTTTGAAGTTTTCTGTTGATTGCTCCTTTCTACCGCTTCACATCCTTATCCAGCGCTGGTCCACCTGCCATTTCCGTGCCTTTCATTTGCTAAAGCACATTAGAGTCCTGCTTCCTTACATCCTTGCGTCCTTCTGTCCTTCCTGTCCTGTGTTTTGTGTTTTTCCCTGCCCTTCCTGCCTTTTTTCCTTCTCTCCCAACATAATCCTCCGCTCAAGCCCCTAGGTTGCCGTAGAAACATCAATAACATTCCTGCTTGACAACATCTTAGTGCATTAAAGTGGTCATAGGGGGACCAGGCTCAACAGGCGCACCACAGCCTCACAGGCAGCTCCACGAAAATGGCAACAGCTCACAACCGAAATCAAACGCACAATAGGCAATACAGTTAGAGGCAATAGCATATCGGCTGGCCCGTTTTTTTGTTAGACTTCAGAACGTTTAGTATTATAGATGGACCACGGAAAGTGACAATATTTAAGTGCGTACATTCCAAATCTGATGAAGATTTTGAACCAATTTTGATGGATTAAAATAATATGATACAGAATTGTGTATTTTAAGCAATTGTTCATCATTCAGCCACCAGCAAGTGGCTCAATTTAATTTGTATTAAAAATGTTTTTTGTCTGAACCATAATAGTTATAATAGTACAGTAATAATGATATGTTTTATGAGTTTGAATCACGCTACAAAAATTCTTCCAAGGTTTTACATTTGTTGTTCAATTTGATTATGAAAATGTGCAGTGAGGCTATGGAAAATTAGATTTTTTTTATATAGTTTATTGTAAAAAATAATTTTAAAAAAGCAACAAAAAGTACAAAACCAAAAACTTACCCTTATTTGAAAGTTAACAAAAAAAATGTCCACATCAAGTGATACGTTTGCACTTTTGTGGTTATTTTTTCAGACATTTCACATTTGTCCAATATTAACCTCAAATAATACATTTAAATTTCTGTTGGATTGATAATATCATCTGACTATTGTTATCGGGATTTTACATTATTTTTTCAAAATTGCAGTTGTATTCCTCGTTTATTTCTTTAGTCTTTTCAGTAAAGTCAGTTAACACATGTATACAGTGACCCCATGGATAGTTGCTTGTACCTCCCGCATCTTTCTTTTTGTGTGCCCCGTTTAATTTGTATAGTGGTGGCTGAATTGGAGGAGGGTCCAGTAATGATCGGGATTATCCACGGCTGCTTTGTCCTGGAGCGAGATGTTGAATCCCTGCCAGGTGTGCCATTGCTGCGCGACCTGCACTTTGACCTTTGTGTACAGGGAGGAGGGGCGGAGGTCACTCTGTAGAAATCGATGGAGGGTAACAAAAGTACCTCCAATGCTATTGTTTAAAGTATTCTAAGCGAATCCAAGCAGTGCAGGTTGTTCAAAACCAGCTAAACACTTCACATTTTTTGATAGATTATAGTTTGTTATGTTCTACCAAAGTCCTCTGCTAACCCGTTCCTTCTGTGTGGAGGGATTTATCTACTAATAGTAATTAACGCAAAGCAATATATTGAAATTTTGTTAATATTGTGAATTTTGTTTTGAAGATATGCAGTCGGTGTAATCCCTCATTCAACCAAGAGAGATCCATCATAGGAAAGGGTTCAAAGATAGTCATCTGGACAATGTTTTAAAAATCTAAATATATCGACTTCCCATCTGAAAGATAGAAAATTATTTTTGAATGGAGTCGAAAAAACTTGATTTTCAAAACAATGTCCAGATGACTGTCTTTAGATAGATACATTGATCCCAACTTTAGCGCAGCCAGCAGTTTAAAAAACATCCACATACAAAACATCACAGTGGTTAAGCAGGGGATGGTTACATTAAGAACAGGATACATACAGTTACACAATAAGTTAGTACAGGTAAAGGTTAAAGTGTCGCTGTGACAAGCTCTCAAGAGTTGTTGAAAATGCCAGCAGCCGTGGAGATAAAAGACTTTTTTAGTCTATTGGTCCTACATCTGTCAGGGTGAAGCGCCTGCCAGAGGACAAGGCCTTGAACTGTGAGTGCAGTGGGTGAGCAGGATCTACCAGAATACACCTTTGAAACCTGTTCTACAAAAAATGAAAATGTTATGTTAACGCAAGTAAAGTAAAGTGTGTAAAGGTACAAGGTGATATTTCTGCACTTTTGTGATACATATCAAAGACATAAACAATGTAATACAGTACTTTTTGATTTACATTATATTGTCTGTATATTGTTATTGAGATACTGTTAAAAAAAAGATTGAGATGGTCATTTTGTAAATATCACCCACCCCTAATTGTTTTCAACCTTTCTGACGTGACTCTTTTTTTTATCTGGGCTTGGGACTGGCCACTCATAAAGAGCTGCAGTGGGGTAGAAACATTGTTTTAGGTTTGACTACAGCAGTTTTAAAAGTGTTCATATAAAAGTTATTTGTGGAGCTCACCAGTTAAAGCTGTGTCAACTGTGTTAGACATGGGAATAAAAGAAAATGAAAATGCCACTGCTGTTTGTTAATGGTCTCAGTAATTGTGAGTAATTGTTCAATTAAGTTGTTTTATCCTCACAATACCGGTAATCATAATAAAATTTGATACTGTCACATCCATAGGTTTGAATATCTTTATAAAAATACACAAGCTTATTAGCCCTCAGCAAGTTTTCAAATGTCTTATTTTATTATTATTGTTTAGGTTTAAGTCTATAGGAAAAATGAATGAGAAATTTACTTTCGGAGCTTCAAAGTCGGTGGTCATTGTTTTGCTCTATTGTGATATCGATCAGAAATTCCCAAATGTCTCTGAGGAATTAGTTGATGTCAATGATGATTGTTCTTAAAGTTCACTGGCAAACACCCAGACTTCTAATTTTCTTATGGTCAGACTTGTTTCTCCATGTGGTGTAATTAAGAAGCAATCAGCTTTTGTAGCGTAAATTAAATACAGAAGTTGCTCTTTCGTAATTTATAAAATCCATTAACTATCTGACCAGAATACTGAGTGTACAGGTATGTGACAGTATCCACAAGAGTCCACTCTTGGCTTATGGACTAAAACCACTGTCTCTCTCCATCTCTGTCCACGCTCCTTCCACTCTGTCGCTCAGGCCATCTCAATTAATACTCTCCCACCTCCTTTCAAGGGTCTATTATACATTAGCCCTCCAAATCGAATCTCATGGAAATTGCCAGGGAGACTATAACCGTGCCTGTTTGAGTGACACAGCGTCCGATTGGTATTCTGCGAGCGGGAAGTGGAGGAGAGGGAACCTGCGCACCTTAACACCAGAAATGACATACGCGGCGGTGCACACTGGAGCGGTTGGCCTCACTTCTTAACTCACGCTCATATACACATACCTGAACCGGGCGCTGGGTAATGCCTTTGAATCCGCACTGATAATTTGGTGTCAAACTGTCAGTGCCGGGGCGATTACGATGGCCTCTTGCACACAGCGTCCTCAGATTGTTCTGGACAGACCTGTCATCATCCCTGTCAAATTATTCTGATTGGCTGCTGATTTCCTGATGGCATCCCTCTGTGTGCGGTTGATTGTGTCCTTGCATTCTTTGCATGTGTGAATGTGTGTGATTTGCTGATAGGAGCCCACCTGTCTCCACGGTGACTGCAGTGTGTCTAATCACTTGATGTGATTTGTGTTGGTAAAACAAGGTAGCGTCCTCTGATGAGGGCCTCCCCCCTGGTGAGTATGTGTGTGTGTTTGTGTTTGTGTTTGTGTGTGTGTGTGTCTGTGTGTGTGTGTATGTGTATGTGTGTGTGTGTGTGACGCAGGCTCCCGGTGAGGTTTCCAAATCAACAGTGTCAAGATCCTGTTGTCCCATTATAGCGGTGACTGAATTTTTAGCTGATAATCGCTTGAATATCCCTTCCAATGTAAAGACAATATTTCTTGTCATCAACCTACATTACAGATGTATTGTTAATATCCTATGACCACAATATTGCAGCAACACTTCAAAACAGCTGATCGCAACAAGGACACTTTGCCATTACAATATGATAACCATCCGAACTTGTAGTTATGTATAAAATAGATATGCACACGCAATTGCTTCAAACAAGCATGAAATGGGCTTAAGAGCATATGGTTTTCCAGCTAACCGCCTTGTTCAACTTTAAAATTAACATTATTACTTATTGTAAGTCATAAATCAAGTATATACTGTAAAAATATAGTACCCTCATATGTATTTTCATGTGACTATTGCACAATGTCTCTTAGTGGATCAGCATGGCAGAAACAGTCTGTTACTGTAGGAGCGAGAGGGAGGGAAAGTCCAGAACAGTGGCTTGACACATGTAGAGAAACTGTGAGACTTACTGCTACTTAGAGCAGAGATTCTCAACTGACGCTTCAAGACCAGCCATCACCCAACATTTGATCTGATAGTGATAGTTTAAGATTTCTTGATTCAAGCTGTTTTAGGCTGACAATGCCACAGCAATTCTGTAAACACCAAAATACAACTTTATCTATTCAGCTATTTTGAATTTGATTGATTTGGTTATCTGATTATTTTTGGGTGCCAAACCACCAGGTGAGAAGTTAAGTATGGATACATTATAGATGAAGGTTTATGAATCATAATAAATAAATACAATTGAATTTAAATAAACAGAGATTGCCGCACAAACATGTCTTCTACCGCATAACCCGACATCACCCTAGCTACGCCCAGGAGACCATACTTGCCAATCTGTGCCAGGCTGTGAAAAATTAGCACCATGCAATATTCAGCAGGACTAAGTCAAGCTTTTAGCATCAAACCAGTGTCGTCTCTATATGTTTAGGGGCTAGCCCGCAGCAAGAACAACCTGATCAGCTGCAGGATCGCTTTTACTGCTGACAGCCGAGTGACGTGATTTCTGGGTGACAACAATATTTTAACAATTTAAAATGTGTCTGCAAATGTCTTGGTTGAGGATCAAGTATCAAGTATAAAAAAATATTCAAAAAATTAGCACAAAAGGTCTGAAATAAAACTTTATGCTCTTGATTGGGAGTCTATTATAGTTATTATAGTTTTAATGATATATTATATACTCAATATTCTAATTTTGCACAACTCCAAAGCAACAATTGCAGCATTATCCATCTTGTTTCAATATATCTCTCACCTCTACATGTAATATGGGAGATTTCATTTCTAGATGAGAGAAAACAGGAATAGTATTTTTGTTTTACAGCACATTTTTGCTTGTGTTGGTACGATTTTGCATAATACTTTGATTGTTAATTGTATTTAGGTAATTAATAAGGAACAGTGTGGCTACATCAGCACATCTTTAGATTCTGTGCTTTTGTAAGTTTCCCCAGACAAAATTATTGAAAGCAATAATTGCCTTTGTGGTTAAGTAGATATCACAGCTGAACACAGGACATCTATACCCATTTGACCTTCTGTCGCAGGCTCCACCAGGATGCACCTTCACCGACATGTTTTTAATGTTTCTTTTACTCATTAGAAACTATAAAATTAATGTTATCTCATTTGCTTTAGTTCGTTGTCTATTTGCGTTGTTCATTATATATATAATTTTTTTTAAACATTGTTTATTTTGCACTGGTGCAAAGGGTCATTGTGCTTAATGTAAACGCTTTATATATTCTCAAAAAACAACTTTAAACCTATTAGTAACTTTAAACCACTTTCAACCAAACCAATTTCAATTTCAAATGGCTCGTATCATTTACTACCTGTTTACTCCTATTTGTTCTGTCCAACGTTGATGTTATTCCACCTAACTGTCCCTTTCCCCCTTAACCCTGCACACCCGTCGTCTTTGGGACAAAAACAGCAGCTCTTGAATAATTGCAGTGAGTGGGAATTTTTCAATGCATACATGATGGGCTCTCTCAAGCATCTCGTCTTTCTCTCCCCCTCTCTCTCGGTGAAAGTCTATCCCCTGCTCTTAATCCCACCTTGTCTATCTCAAGAGTTTCACACAGCTACTTCCAGTTTGGATAAAACCAGCTGAGTGCACTAAGACATGCATAGGCAGCGAAACTTATCTCTCAGCCCAGTGCTGGAGACGCACGCTAGCTTGTTTTGGTAGCTGCCATATAATAAGCAGTGCAATACAGACTGTCCCAGTGTGACGTGTTTTGATAAGTTGAAGTTTGGAAAGTAATATTATTTTCTTTTTCAAATGTATTTATTTTAGTCAAAACACAAAATCAATCAAAACAAATATCGATATGTATATATTTTAAATAATCTTTTTTGCTAACCCTAACCCTAACCCTAACCCTTTTAATACATTGTACATATTTTACTTTATCTCCACATATATTTACCTATAGATGAATTCAAGCTTGGGTGGAGAAAAGATAATGTAAAATGAGGTCCAAATCTTTATAGTAGAGGAGTTTCAATGAATGATGAATTCTCGCGATATTTGTTTGAGTGATACACATATTAATCCATTCAGATAGCATTGTCAGTTCTCATTATTAAACTTCAATTATTGCATGGCACACATTGCTAAACCAAATTCTTAATTTATATGCTAATTATAGACGCTTATTACAATTATACTATATAATAGTAGAAAAAACTTTTTTCTTCCATGGCCTACTTCTAAAGTATTCATAATAAATTCATAGATTACATGCCAAGTTACCAAAATGTGAGAATATATTTTATAATATATTGATATATAGTTTTAAAGGTGCATTAATGTAAATAAGTACATTTATTTTAACCTCCATAAAGTGTATTGTAAAAGCAGAACTTTGTGTCAAAATCAGATTGCTGTCTCTATCTAATTGCAAAACATTTAGGCACACACTGCAAGCACAGTGTGAAGAGAGTGCTAGACTCAGATAACGCACAGCGGTCAAATTTCTGGGGACAATAAATTCTAAATGTACTCATTTAGAAGAAGAAAAATCATAAACTTCAGAAGCAGCTTTATTTGTATTTTCTATGCATAGAAACACTAAACATATCTCGGTGAGTCCTGGCATTGGGTCACATACATCTAAAGGTCAATTGGTATTTGAAACATGACCTTAATGAAGAGTGCTTCTCTCTTGAACAAAACACTCTTGTTGTTGATCATTTGTAGTAACAATAGCCGACATGTTCACTTGTTTGGTTAGTTGTCCTGTTCATGTGTGTGTAGGTGTTTGTATGATTGTACATTATGTGGTGCTGTGATTATGCCAGTTATGTGCTCTGAAGTGGCAGGAATCCCATCCATTTCAAACATAATAATATTTGCACAGACTCACGTGGATACACACTACATGCAGTTTTTACACACTTGACAACTAATGAACACAGTGTGGATGTGCTGCTGAGTACTCCTGTTGTTGACACACTCTGCACTATTCAAAATAATCACACGTGTGGCACTGGTAAACTGTTTTAGTTCACATTAGCACTCCATACATTTAGGTGAATGAATGTTTTAGCTAAGGATTTATGAAAGCCATGTTGTTTGTTGTCTTTAAGAGGTTGTTAACCATTGTCTACAAGATAAATATTTTAATTCTTGTTTTGAATATTACATAGAATTGCAATGCAAGTTGGCCTATTGTCTGTATTTTTGAAAGTCTGTCAAAAGCATGAGCATTTGCATTAGTTTACACAGTGATATTTCTGCACTGATCACATAGCATACTGCATGCGATGGTTTGAGTTTGATGTAAACCAGTTCTTATCTCTGCTTGCATTATATTGATATCCATATTCTACATCAGTCAACTGCTATGGAAACCTCCCAATAAGTGGAAGAAACATATTCCCTATGGCATCTTTAGGTGTGAGATCATATTAGTGTAAATCAGATTCTGATTCTGATTTATACTAATATTTATGATAATGATAGACTAGTTTGGGCATAAGGTACATGACTGTTAAGTCAGCACCACAAACTTATATTATTATATCTGTTTATTGCCACCAAAAATTTGAAACAATTCCTAACTCTTGTATTTGCCCAACAGTCTTAATAGATGCTTGCCATGTGCTGCCACTCTCAGACCACCTGAGTGTTTGCCCGTGCTTTCCACAGCGTCTCAGCTGGTTCATCCTCTGCCTCAGAAAGAATAGCTCCTTCTCTTGGACAGCAGTTTTTTCGATAAGGGGTGCTTCAGGAGCACACACTCCATCTCTGTCAGATAATCCCCCCTCCCTCCAGCTGTGCAATCATAATTTTAAAGGTGTTGCCTGTATAATTTCTGCGGATTATGTGATTAGGAAGCTATTGTGGCAGATTAATGTGTGAATGAGGTTAACCCATGATGAAATGGCTTTTGTCAGCCTTTGCCCTCTGCAACCCGTTGTAATACAGTGTCCTTGTCCTTTTGTGTGTGGCGCGTGTGTTTGGATGATATAGAATAAAACAGACAGGTGAAGGCCAAAGCCTTTTAATCTTTAAACCTGATTTATTTATGCTCATATGTCTCGATTTATTTAGTTAATGTGTCCGCTGCTAGTCTGTGAGCTCTTCCATGCTCTCATCTCTCCACTACAAAAGGCAGAGCTGGCTGGATGCTGCTGCAGCTTTGAGGAGACCAGGCCTGGCTCTAGCCTGGAGCGAACTGTCACAAACCGAACATTTAATAGTCTCCCTCTCTCCCTTTTCTGTGCGCCTTTCCAGAGCTGGTCCGCTGTCGGCTCAGGTCATTCCAGATAGGACTCTATCTTAGGATGATCTCACTGACAGCACCCACTTTAGACTAATCACTCCATTTAGACTGGAGTGGCCCTGAGGTGGGAGGCACAACGACTCATCGAGGGAGAGACGACAGACCCAAGCAGTGACTAACCCGCAGGAGCAGAAGGAAATGAGGGAAGAGCTGTGGCCGAGCTGTGTTTTCAGATAGCATTACGACAATGTAAATAGTACTGTAAACCCATTCAACTCGGGCATAATAGTATTAGAGGATCTATGTCATGGGTGTAATGTTTAGGATGCATGACTATACATTTCAGTGAAGAGAAATTAAGTCCTTCTTATTGACTATTAATTTAGTCAATCATTTTTTTTCTTGTGGAATGCTGCATTTTGGGACAGACATACTTTTTTATTAGTACGTTTCCCTTTCATAACCTTCCCTGCAGAAACGGTCCTGTGTTGCCTGTATCTTCTTACTGTATGGCAGTCCTACTGTACAATGGCCTTGCTCGCATCCCAGTCGCTTCGCTGTGGTCCGATAACCTCCACCTGTCACTCTGCTTCCTCTGCCTCTCCTTACCCATTCTCCCATCTCCTTTCCCATCCGGCCAGCCCTGGGTGTCCCTATTCATGTGCGCTGATGGAGTTGCTCTGACTGTCTGTTGCCTTTCAATGCACCAGGCACACATAGATGCAGAGGAACACTCCTGCACATACACACTTTGTGCCGGCCATTTACCTGACTCAGTGCCTCTTTTCTCCAGCTCCAAATTGACCGTTGGCTGGACAGATGGACGGATGACCCTTGCTGGTGACGCTCTTTTCATTCTCTCTGTCTATGACACACACACAGACACAATGCCCACTGCTTCCAAAGCACACGTGTGTCAAAAATACATTATTTTCATAACTTTACCTAATTTTCTTGCCTCTTTTGAGCTTTTTCTCTTGCAGTTGGTTACAGGTAACTAATGTCTGCATATAAAATATATCCTAAAATGATAGGTAATATTCCTATTCCTTTGCTTGTAGTTTATAATACATTTAAAGTATATTTCAAATAAGTATATTTCAAATAATGTTAAGATTTTATCAGTCACAGCCTTATGCAGGTTACACAAATAGTCAGCAACGATCATTTGCAAACATGACCATCCAATAATTTTATTGATATTTTTTGGCCTTTAAACTGATTTAACAACTGATTACAGTACTGTGTCTGTCAATACAAAGTTAAAGGCGCAATGGACGATTTTTCGGCGATTTGAGAACGCAGGCGGAAGTGCGCATGCCACTCCCCCGTGCGGACTGATACAACACACACGTGCGTTTGTTTATTAGCGCGACGGAGCGCATCGCATCTCTCGTCTCCCGTAGATTTCAGTCTCTTCTGCATCAGCTCGAACTGTCTTTCTCCGTCTTCATTTTGCCCCGTACACTGAGGGAACTATACTATGATAGATCAATGCGCTTAGACATGCGGAACCGTGCTGCTCTCGGGGGACGAGCCACACGCGGCTGCAGGTGAGCGGTAGGTGCGTTTTATGATTGATACGTGGCAGGACTAATCAGCAGTCCACGCCACGAGGAAATAAGACTCAGATTTGGGCCAAAAAAATCGTCCATTCAACCTTTAACTTGGATATGTGGGATTTGTGTGACATATTGCAAACAAGCACAAATGTCACTAGAGAGAGAGTATAAATCCCTCAGCAACAGGTATTTCAGATATACAGTGAACACAAGCGGGGCATCTGGTGAATCAGAATACATTGGCGTTTTGATCTGAAGAACGCACAGTCCTCATCCTGGCATACGTCGTGTGAGTTCTCATATCATGCATAACGGCGGCTTTGTCGGAAGTGTGCGGGGCCAGATCTCTTCCATCTGAGGTTAATCCCACAGAGAGAGAAGGATCCCAAACCTGAATATTACCAGCCCTCAAATCTCCGCACAGTCAGACACCACCACTCACATCTCACACCTTCACATGGGGGGTTTGCATGTCAAGATAAGTGGAAGAGCAAAAGGGAGACAAACACAACCCCGACACTGCGCTGAATGGCAAATGCTTCCATGCACATCGCACACACACAGCAACAGATTTACAGCGGCGCGCACAAATAAACTGGGGCCCCGCACACTTCCCGCTCGCACAGGAGCACACAGGTGGACCCACACTGGCAGCAGTACTCATCGGAGTGCGATCGGCTCTCCTCGCTCGGCGGTAGGCAGATAAGTGCCATAGTCAAACCAGCCAGGGAGAAACGCTGCACTGGATAGGCCCTGAGCTGTATTTCCAATGGCGTGTGGTGATCGGGGCATGTTTGTTTTTCAGCTTTCAGTCTTCATATTAGGCTGTCAATTAAGGAGTGAGATGTAGATTATATGGGACATTATTACTTCAAAGGCGTTTCCTCAAAAATAGTACCTAAAGCTTTCCCTTCTTTTATTTATTTAATTCTAACCCTGAGTTATAACTCAATGAGGTGAAGTTTGAATTTTTAGACAACGTTTCTGCATGTTAACTAAAATACGGTAAATAATACGGTAAATAAGATGTCTAAAAACTCCAGTATCTAATGTCAACAAAATTAAGCAAACAATTTAAACATTGCTGTATTATTTCTGTGCCTTAAATATGTGCTTTTTTTTTTTTTTACATAGAAATTGCCTTATTTTTTTTTTATATGAAAACGTTATTTGATGAAAAAGGTACACAAATAAAGGTATGTGTAATGTTCTTACACGTTTGCAAGCAAACTAGAGAAAATGTAATATAGTACAGTTTATAGTTTATGTTTTACTTAGTTTAATATGAAACTACAAAGAAGAAAAACAGTTAATCTAATTTATGATTTACAGAGATTTTGTTTCATGATTCCAGGTCTACTGCAGTGGTTCTTCTCCGTAGTAGCTGAAGGTTCACAGTTGGAATATTTCAGAACATGTTTGATTTTTTTTCCTTCTAGATTCTTGTCGGCTTTAGTGCACTTGTGTGACCTGATGTACTATCATACCGCCAAGAAGCCCGAAGAGCTCCATTGATCTGTACCCTGGCCGATATGCTTGTAGACCGCTGCAAAGCTTTCTGGGTAATACCACGCTGGGACAGTTTATCTTCTATTAACATACAGTCACTTCATTTCTGTGTTCTTTTAGTTGTAGAATTGAAGTATTCCCTACAATGTGCACAATTCTTGACCACTCTCTCTTTTTTCCTGTTATTTTGTGTACATGTGTGTCCTTTAGAGGTGTGTCATCTCTGTGGGGATAAAAGCCTTTCAACTGTGAAGCTGCCAGATCAGTGCCTGCCATAGCAGCTTTAGCTCTACCACAGCCCCAGTTAACTATCACACTGCAGTCATTAGGGCAGAGACAGAGCAGAGGGAGATGGGGAGATGGAGGTCCGAGGAATAGCAGGCTCAACAGTCTGGGTCATGGGATCCAGTCGACTGAGCACCACTGATACACCTTTCTTTAGACAAAGCAACTGCCCCAGTAAGGCTACACAAAGGGATGTGGTGTGAGAGTTAAAGTTTATATGACAGCTTCTCGTGTTTTATATTTATGACTCAGTTTGGTGGGATAGAACCTGCGGTAAATATAGTTTTACCGGTAAATGGTTGTTTACCAAGTTGCAAATTTTGAAAAATAAGTCTTAAAAATTGTAGAAAGTAGAGCTGAGTTCTAAAACAGAATCTCTCTGTAATGTCATCAATATGCGACGTGCCATTGAAAATACAATTTACATGCAGCAAACACCAATTTCTGACAGTTTAAACAAAAATTCTACTAAATGAAGGTGTTAACAGGTAATATTTATTGTAAAAGCATAACTGTTGGTGTAATTTATATAGATTTAGGCTCTTAAAGTATAGTTGTAACTTGTAAGTTCCCATGTTTGGGAATTTTTGTCCCTCGACAAATGGCAATACAGTAAACCCTTTTCTGATTCTGATTCTGAATAGTTGTAGAATTACCTCGACCTATTTCATATTTGTTGCCATGTCCAACCAGGAAGTACAATTACCGGTATAGACTTTACAAAAATGGTCAAACTGGCTACAACTAGGCAAATTCATTATTACACAGCAACCAGACATAATTGGCATTAGTCAATGCCAGATGCTCCTGTCAAGATTATCTTCTCTACAAATAAACTGTATAGTACTGACCACAAGACAAAACGGAACCATAATTGAAATCATAATTATTTCAAATGATTACTTCTATACCGTCAAAATGTAGAAAAAGTATCAACCTAATATGTGTTATTAGTAATATAGCAACTTAAAACAAGCCACTTAAAAGTGTATATTTGTTCTCAATGTGCAAAAGGATAAGTGGTTTACACAGCTTTAAGTCCCTTAACAGATCAGACAGAACGTCCATGTTCACCTTCAGCCTTGTGTGGGATACACCAGGGCTCTGACACAGAGACGATTGACCTTGGACACTTATTGCTATCTTTGTAGAAGTCATACATTACATCTTTACCTCTTGTTCGATCTTATATGGTTGTAAAGGGAAGTTTATAGAGAGATGCTGCAAAAACAAATGCCTTAGCTATTGTACATACATATTAATGAGCACATAAAGCACAGTCTGGCCTTTGGGTGACCCAGATTAGTCTTACCAGAGTCGACTGTGATTTGGTCAGGCATGTTTAGGTATGCGTGGGGCTACTTAAAAGATTTGGAGGAAAACTGGATGTTAAGAGTGAACTTGCTGCTTATTTGTTTAAGGTTTATTTAATGATTTAGTTTGCCCAATCCAGATCATTAGTTGTATATTTTTTTTTATAGATTTGATTCACATTGATTTAACAGTTATTTCAGCAGTTTGTGTGGAAAGTTCCAGAAGGTGAGGCCCTGGACAGCATAGGTTCTGGTGCACAATAGTTTTCAACCTGGAGCAGAGAACAATGAGCTGTGACAAAGAGAAGGTTCTTCCAGGGTGTGTGTTGATGTGCAGGTTTGAAGAGCAGCGAGTGGAAGGACTTGTAGGAAAATCTTGAAGAAAGACAATTTCAAGTGAGCAACGAAGGTGTATGATATTGTGATAAAAGATTTGGGTACTGATTTTATTTATTTAATTTTCTATCTTTTACAACAAAATTTATCTTCAACATTTTCTATCACTATATTGTTGTGGTCGTGGAAACGGAAATATTTTGGGGCCTTAGGAGTGATAAGCTTTTATGTTGGAGAAGTTCCTATTTCTCCAGTAACTTAAACGTTTACTCCTTAACTGCATTTTTGTGCAAATGCTCTCTTTTTATGTCTCTTATCAGTCATTAAAACACTTTAGTGCCAGTAACAATGTTCCAGTTTAATGATTCATAAATGTTTTGTATCTCATTTCTTCTTTCACATGATTTGCACTCAAATGCATACAGTTAAAACACAGTAGAGTCTGAACCAGGAATCAAATAGATTGGTGGGAGGCAAGCAGACAAGGCGAGACAAGTATAGAGCAATTTTTGACAGGAAGGTCAAAGGTGAGATGTAATCAGCGCCTCTGTAATTCTCTGCAGCCAGTCAATTCAGTGTTTGTTTGTTTTTAATATATACGCTGGACTGGGGAGCAAGAGCGGAGATGCAAACAATCAGATCACACATTGTTGGCCTTTTTGCATCTTCAGTCCTTCAATTATTTTGGGAATACACTTCAATACATTGTGCATTTTTATCTTTTGCATGAAGTAGGGAGGTTAAGGAGTATTGTATACTTGTTTCTTACAGTCCATTCTTTCCTATTTACCTTCTTGCATGTTTGCACCCCACTCAGCTATACGGGCCTGTCAATCATCCCTGTTTCTATAGTGAAAACGGGCTTTGCATTAACATGGAAATAACACATTAGGTATGCTTGATTTTGTATGTTGGCCATATGGCATACGTTATGTCCCAGGCTGTGTGTCTGGTGTTTGTGAACGATGAGCTAACTCTTGTGTGGCTATGAGCAGGTTGGCACTGTCTCAGCTGCGCGGGTCACCGCTGTCCCCCTCGTGTACACCCAAATTCACAGCTGTCTCTCCCTATGTCCCGTATGACCCTCACAGTACAGTGACCAGCCCATTCTCCCAGGTCATACAGCTGGCTTCTGACATGTGTGCGTGCGTCTGGTTGCGTTGTTTGGTTGTACGAGTGGCGATCTGGAAACGACAGCGGCTGATAATTGGACATGTCCGCTAGAAAACAAGTGGCACCCCCTCCTACGCTGTAGCTATAAACATGTAAATGAGAAGGACGCCGCTCTCGGGGCTCGGTCCATGCCCATCACTACTCCACTCAGCCCCGCAGCAATCAGACTCGCCGTGAGATGCTCCTGGGGACATAGATTTAATATGAAGGTAGGGGGTGTGTATGGCTATTAAAATGTAAAAGCTGGACGAAATGGTCAGCGCAATGTGATTTTTGTATTGAAATAAAGTTTGCACATCATGCAGTACAATTTAGGGAAGTGTATAGTATAGGATATAGTGTATAGTGAGGAAAAGTTGTATTTTGGTACTGTAGATAGTAGTAGTGATTTATACATTTAAATACACATCACTAGAGAGATTCTATGCAGGATATTTATTTATTTTTTTCAATTGTTTTAATTAAGCTCTTAAAATGGGTGGTGTATAATCACATGATAAACATTACATTCCATAATCTTGCACAAAAAATACATTTGACAAGAAAATGATGATCAATCTACAAGCGGGAAAGAAAAGTCTTATATAATATATAAATAATTTGAATAATCGCCTAGCCCTAGTTTGTTAAACCACCGCTCTGTTACTCACAGACTTATATAATTCATAGTCTGGTGTATAGGAATCTAGTTATTTACTTCATTCAAATTCTCACACAGAGGGAAAACTATAGCGGATAGTAATCCATCAATCGTCTGCTTTGCAAACACCCAGTCAATCAGCCTGTGTTTTTCTGATCTTTGTATCATTGCGAGTCTTTCAGCGAGTCTATCAGGCAGTTAGTTAGAAAGTGTTTGGGACTCAGTCTCTTATCTTCCTGCTCAGATTATGGCTGTATTAGACTAAGTATTGCTGACAACTGTGCAAGTACCACAGTTGCATTTAGACAGAAACGCTTCCATCAGGATCTATACAACACTGGCAATTGAGGCGTCTGGGGGGCCACGGGAAAGGTAATTTGGGCAAAAGAAAATGACACCTTGGCACAAAAAAGACGATTGAGTGAAAAAGAAGATGCAGGTAGATAGAAAAAGAAGCAAAAAATACATGGCGATTTACGCAAAAGTCCAAATGACAGGGAATTGGCCACAGACACCTGACTGTGTTATTATATCACCATCAACAGCGACATGCTTCTCTGCCTGAGGGAGAGACAACCAGAGGCAGGAGAGAGAAGCTGAATGGGAAAAATAAAATCACGACAGATCTCCGCGGCACAAACAAAACACACCAAACAAGCATGTTTTCTTGTGTGAGGCTATCAATTCATCCTCCCTGGGGTGGATTTTTTTTAAACGCTGCCATCGCCTACCTTTCATTGTTGTGCTATTGTTTGTCAGGGTCCAGGCGGGGCCACGCGGAGGAGGTGGTATCAAGAAGAAGAAGGGACAATTTGATGGATGTTTGTTGATATCTAGACCACTAGGGCTCTGATTGCCTAACATTAAACCAGCAATAACAGGCCAATCATCCCACTTACACCTCCACACGCCAAGCAACCGAATTGAATCAAACGGCCTCCTCTCCACCTCACTCTCTCCCTCTCCCTGTCTCTCTCTCAAGTCGATTCTTTGCTCTTTTCTCCTCTCCGCTGACATGCTTATTAGCTGATATTGATCCAGGCTGGTCAATTGTCAGCTCCTCTCATCCGCATCGTATTGACGGCATAATCAGTGAGAGGGACGGAGGGAGAGAAGGACAGTAAGATGGGGGTGAAGATGATAGGCAGATGAAATTTTCTGTCAGTGGGTAAATTATTGGCTTCTACCTTGTTGACTCAAGATGCTACTCAAACATCCAGAACACACAAGTATGGTAAAGTTAGTCTGCAGTTTTTCTGTTTTGGGGTCAAGGATCCGTCTAATCCTATCCTTGGCCTTCTCTTCTTCTCACCAATAGGATGTCTTATTATTCACTTAATTCAGCATAACTCCCACCTCTTAAAACAATTTCAGACTTGGGTAAATGCTTTAAAAGATGTGTCACTGCATATACAGTGCTTGAGGATGTGTTTAGAGAAGTTCCCCAGAAAAGTTTGTCTGAAACGTTTCAGGTCAAAGACTTAATTCACCTACATAGTACATGCAATGACATGTACCGAGGCAACGTTTGTACTTGTTATTTTTGTATACAGTGTGTCTCATTCATTCAGTGTTGTTTGGGTTTGTCTTGAAGGCCCAACTTTAGTCAGTGTTTTTACTGCTTCGTGGTGCTGTTTAATATTCAAAAATAAAATCTGATTTGAGAAATGGAGTGTTGTGTCACTTATGCCACTTCTTGTGACTGTGCCCTGGCCCTGTGGAAGCTCCCCAGACTCCCCTGCCTCGTTGCCCAGCTTCGGGGCTCTGTCTCTGGGGAGAGAAGCAGCTGGCGTGGCCCCTCTTGTCGCTGTAGGGCTGGTGCCCATGTCGCACCCTCCTCAGCACACGAACAGGCACTGCTCTTTCTGCACATTAAGTTTTAATCAGGCACTTAGCTGGGCATCTGTTACGGCTCTGTCCGTGTGGCTCACTAAGGACCTGTCGCCGCGGGTGACGGGCCTAACAGCTCTGTGGACTGATAGACCCCTGTCCCATTTTGAAGCCAAGGTCACCATTTCACTGGCAGCCATTTGTCGTGCCTTTCTGGACGTCTCTTGAAGTGTGGCACAGAGGAGAACGCAAGGCAACATAGATTAAATTACAGAAATGATTGTCTCACATGTATCGTTCTGTGTAACATTCACGGATGAAATGTGCAAATCCATGTCGATGTAACATTTCACCAAGGCCAAAACACTACAGCACAAATTTGTGTAAACATGACTTTCAATGTCAACACTTTTCTTAGTCTTCAATGGCCTGCATATGTCCTTTGGTCAGGACTGTACTACAAAATAGTTTTTAATTAAAAATACAAATTACAATTACAAAAACAGAAAATAATCCCTAATATCTACCCACGTCCCACACTTGGTTTGAGGTGACAGTAACAATGACAGTTTGAGCATTGGGTTGTTAGGTTTTTTTCTACGACAAGTAAAATTAGCAGTCTGCCAGCTATTCTTTTCTGAGTCCTTGTTTTTTCCCTCCTGTCTGTCCACTCTTTTGCTCTCCCGGTTCCTGTGTTAGTGGGACTGGGTACACTGCGTTTCTCTCCCCTGTCAGACTAGCAGTGCAGGCTGACGTCTTAATAGCCCCCAGTGAGTGGATTTGAGCGCTCTGCCTGTGTCTGTTTACATGCACTTGTCACAGCTGCAATATTCATATGGTGATGACCGTGGAGAGGTGGTGATGGGGGAGAGGGGTGTCGGATGTAAGGCAGTGAGTTTCAGGTGCTTTAACCGACATTTGCGAAGCTTAACTTTTCTTTTTTACATATGAGCTACGCCTGCTGGACACACATTGGACAGGCTGGTAATACGAGACCATGGACAGAAGGAGAGACATTCAATCGCACGGGACAATTTACATTTACTCATTTTAATTTACAGGTTTCATAGGCTTAATTTGAAAGAACAACAATCAGCGGTGAAGAGGAACATTCAGCAAGTTGTCAGAGTCAGGAATGAGGATAAAGATCACATTTTGGTTTGAAAAACATCACGATTTTATGATTACTCACAATTGTTGACACTTTGACCTAACAACATTGAAATCATTAATTTGATTTCTTTCGGACGATGGACTAGAACCAATCATATCATCATGCCACCCCCTGTAATTTGATTGATCATACTTTTTGTGATCATTGCACAGAATGTAATCAAATTGATACAGTGGCTTTCATGAAAAGAAGTTTTTAAAAAGTGGAGAAATTGTCTGGGGTGTCTTCACCTTTGTGTCTTCCATTGTTGTTCTTGCTCGCAGCCACACTGCATAGAGCCACGGGCCCCGGACTTTATCTTGACACTGGAGCAGCAATCACAGGCCCGGAGATTGACTAGTGTTTATTTTGTGTCAATGTGTCCGCTGCGACCCCAGGGCCAGAATGCAAACGCACACACTGACACACACACACATACAGACAGTCTTTCTCACTCAATCAGCGCAGTCCGACTGTTTAAAATGAACGGATCATATCTGGCCTTTCACCATTCACATCTGTGTTTGGGGCGGCCCGTCTCTGGCACTGTCACGCCTAATCTCAATGTCGCTCTGTTTTGACTGATACGGGCCAGCACCAATGCATTTTTATTTATAGCTTTCATATTGCTTTTCTATTCAAGAACATGGGCCTTATTTTGTTCCAAAATTAAACTTTTTTTTTTCTTCTTCTTCTAACCTACGATACAATGCAAAAAAAAAAAAAAGCAAATAGAATCATGATGTAATACTTAGAGGGTTGAAACCTGCATAATTCTAAATAGAAAGTTAAAACCATTCTGAACATTAGTTCATAGTAGTATAACCAAAAGGAAAAACACTTACATGGAAACAAGCAGCACTCCTCCTGCCAACTACCACTTTTGTGACATTTTTAGAGCAATAAAAAACATCAAAACTTAAAAAAAGAACAACATGCTTTTGTTTTGTTAAAATCTTTTAGAAGAAGTTACAGTAGCGCAGAGGTTAGTGCATTGCAGCTCGTACAGCATGTATTTTCATTAACATGCATTGTCCCAACCAAAACAAACAAACAAACCAACAATAAACCTAATGTGCCTTAAAGAAATGCATTAATTTAATTTGATTAAAACAATTCTGTAGAAGCTACAATGAATAAAGTTGGGGGAAATATTTTTAGATTTTTTGTATGTAGACTTTTGTTGGTTTGCACTGTAATTCCATTTAGAATAGTCTTATTCTAAAAAGGCGCCGGTCCAGCTGGCAGCCCGGTGCAACGCTCCGCTCTTTTTTCACACTTATGTGCTTTATCTTTTGTATTTTGTAAATATTTTTTCTACTTTAGTTGTACAATCGGGACACGCGCTGGAATCGCTTAATTCAACTTGTTTCGACTTTGTTCGGCTGGATTATTGAGTGTTTTTCGTTGTGTCGTCGTGATGTGCGCTAGCTCTGAGCTAGCCCCCCCGGCCCCACCGCGCTCCTCGGCCACAGCCGCCGTATGGATCGGCGCCGGTGCGTTTATACAAAGGAGGAACTCATGAAACTGCTCAAAACCATCGTCTTACCCGGAGATCGTCACGTTATCCCGGCGGACATCCTAATTTTTCCCCTCCATCCCTTGTTGGGAAATGGGAGGTTTTGTCTATAGGAGTTTTTGTTTATAAGAGTTCTTCTATTGAGAGTGTTTTTTAAACTTCCTATATTCTGTGATCTGTCCTTTTCCTCTGTATCTACTGCGTTGTATCAATGAAATTTCCCCATGTGTGGACAATAAAGGATTATCTTATCTTATCTTATCTTATTCACAAAGTATATGACTAAACACTGGTCACCACTAAACCAATGACAAACCAGAGTGACTGACAGCTGACATTGTCCAAATGCCGGCCTGTCGCCCGTAGCAACAAATTGGTCTTGTAGGGTGATGATGGGGTGACTAGTGTTCCACAGTGAGAGAGCTCATCCCTCCCACTCAATTACTGACCCAGGCTGGCTGTGTGAGCGCCGCCTTCCACTCGTCTCCTGGGTTTGACAGTTGGTTATTGTCTGCTGTGGCTGTCACCCATGTCACTTATCACAAAGTCAGTACGCTCCAACCCAATCACCACAACACATAATTCCTCCAGTGTACATCACGTCTGATTAGGAGCACAATGGCTTAAAGATGATTTGTGTCATCTGTCACTTTAGACAGCTCAAGTAAATGCTAAGTAGTTTTTACTAAGTTACGAGTGCCCTTTGTGGCTTTTGGAGGAGTTTGAGGCAATATTGTATTCAAAGGCCTTTTAAAACTTTTTCTTTTTTTTCAAAAAATTAAGTTGAGACACTGTGTTGAAGTCATTAAAAGAGGTATCAAATTGAAATGTTTTATGTAGATTACTTACAGAAATAAATTAGTTTTTCATCATGTAGTTTTCATATAGAAACACAGCATTTTATGTTTAAATATTGCACATATTAAGGGAATATAAATCAGAAAGATGTTTAAATGTCTTATTTGTTGGAGGAATTGGATACCAAAAAATGTTGGTTTGTATAAATTTGATCTTTCAACAGTGTTTTTTCAACCTCTTTTTTAAGTTTAAACTTTAACAGTAAATCAGGTTTGGAAACATATCATCCTTCTATAAAATCCATCAAAACGTTTTTTGTAAGGGCACTGAGGAAACAGCTTTTGAAGTTACAATGTCCCAAATAAACCTATAGATGCAAGTTGAAAAATGGAAATAAATAGTAGGTACGGGTTGGACAATTTTGGTGTTTCCTGCTAAAAGCTTTGGAGGGAGAGTAAACGGACCAAAAATAGAAATAGATTAATAATAGTTTTGCTTATAGTGTCTCGCCTTAATCTATAACTTAATTGTGATAGGGGAAAAAAATATTTTCATGCGAGGAAGACTTTTAGCAACGTAAGGAGCAAAGTAAACATTAACCCTAGTGTAATGCATTCACTGGCACTACAACTACATGTTCTGTTCAGGATAAAGTACTGGAATGACTGTATGTCTTGCCCTTGTTACATTTTCTTTCCGCCGTTTCCTAGTCTGTTCATCTGCCTCATACAGAAGTGAATTTATTCTTAACAGCAAGAACAAGTTTGAGTTTGAGAACTTCACCTTTCCTTGTTCTCTGTTGTCCAAACAGTGAACGTTAGATATAATTGTGACAATGTTTTCCCTCCCCTCACATTGTTGCCAGTGCAAAGGTGAGTTTGTGCCCAGGTGTACATTGTATGTGCTGTATCACACTGGGGAAGGGCTGAGGTGGTGCTGAGGTGGTGCTGGACAATCAGGAGTGGACTGAGGGTCATAGTGGTGTTGAGACTTAAATGGACGTGCCATCTTTTGTCACGCTGTACAATGGACCCTCACTGTGAACTTTGAGGGGTGTGCTGTATTTGTATTTCGACACATTCTTTTCTATATGTTTAGCATTCAGTCTGTGCTTGAATGTGAATACCATTGTTATATTTCACATCTCTTTAGAAATAACCTCCAGCCCTGGTCCCCATCAGAGGCTTCGTTGCCCCAGTAAAGTCCCTCCCTGGCTGGGCATTTGAAAAGAGACATGGGGGAAATGAGGAAATGACCCATGCTTAGCCACACAACATGCTAGCTGTGTGCAGACAATCAGCATAGCATTATCGGGATGGCTGAATAGAGCCATCATGGCTGCCTTTCCCTAGGGAGCCAGTGATCTGCCTATGGGCTTTATGGAAAGTGGAGTTCCAGCAGAGCGGCTGAGGGCCCGAGCGAGGGCTACTGTGGCCCCAGACACTCCCCCAGGGGCTTGAGGGCAGGTGAGCTGTCCCATTCTTTTGCATCCTTTTCTGCTCTTAATTCTCATCATTGTGGCATTTTCTGAAACAAACTTTTAGGAATGTAGACAATACACGTGTCAGCTTTATGTGACTGGAGTCTGTTTCTTCGGTCATTTCTTAAATCGCGCAGTAGAAATGTATTTATGGGAATAAATGTTTTCAGGCCTTTAGAGAAAAATAATTCAACTTAACTGCTTTATTGGCACTTGTAATACATTTTTGATTGAAATAAAACACTGATGGAGACACATTACTGAGAATATATTTTTCCTCATGCCCGATGCACTTGTCTCAGCTCTTTCTCAGGTTGTTGAAGTATCATTCTGGACAGAAAGAGCTTCACTCACTGTACTGTTCACTTTCTGCACTACATCTGCAAATTTAACTGTACATTTTATGTACATAGTAAGCCTATTTTTATTTGAATCTTATTTAAATTGTTTTTCTTTAATGCATGCCCTTATTTTTTGTCCTTCAGGGCTAGCTCAGCTGGCATTTGTGGGTTCATTTTGTGAAGCTTTCACTGTGATTAGAGCATTTGAGTTAACAATTCACTTAGGACCAGATTTCTATTCCCTGCCTCTTGGCTTTCCTCTCACTCTTTCTTTGCCACTCAAAGGAAATCCACATTGTTCGTGGCCCCACAGTCCTCTGGCACTCTCTTTCTAAGTCTGAGGGTATGTTACCTGCTCGTGTAATGCAGTTAAGCTCAGCTAGAAGCCTTTCCTGTAATGCCTCTTAATTCCCATGTGGCAGAAGAGGTAGACTGTGTCCCAGAGTCCTGATGATGGCGGTCAGATAGTGCGGGAGGAGGGAGGCAAGGCAGTGGGCATTGCTGTTTTTTGGAACGTGGTATTGACCTGTGCATACAAATCCAAACGCAAGGGACCAAAGGCAAAGTAAAATAGATGCTGTGTCTGATTTTGTAGCCCTTAATTTCCTTCACCAACTAAAAATACTACCATTTTTTTTTAAATCTTGTCTATTCTGACAACCAGCCCACATGGGACACTAGGACAATGGTTAGTCATTAAAGTGCATATGGTTATGATTTTTTTCTAATTATTACATTATTTAGCGAGATAGAACCTTTGGCAAATATCTATTATAGTTTCAGTCAAGTTGCAGTTTGTGAGGGAAAAATAGAAAAATGAAAGATGTCTATGTCATCACTACGAAATCTTACATCGAAAATGCTGACATCTTTCTCTTTTTCTACAGTTTAAACAATCATTTAACAAAATTATTATTATTATTTGTCAAATTACAACTATTGAGTAATGCAGATGGATTTTGGCCCTTCTTTACATTATGGTTGCTAGGTAACTGTTATGGCATTACCTATGTGCACATCTGCTGCCAAATCCAACCAGGAAATACAATTATAATCTTCACCAAAATGGTCAAATGTGGAGAAAATGTTTATTAAAGGTTTATGTACAATAATGTTTACAGTGTTTTAGGGGAATGCAAAGTCTTTTTTATTCATTTATTTGGTAGAATATTTGCCGCCTTGATGCTTTATTTGACATTAGTAGTACAGTGGTGGAGTGAAAGGGGACGAGGGGGTGAATAGAAAGTCTTCAAATGCTATGGTGGGATTAACCACGCAGGTGCAAGGCCCTAATCCACTGCACCATCAGTGAAGCACCGGAAATGTGTAGTCTAACCTGTCATATGAACTGTAACCTCTCCACAGTGCAACAGTGTAGGCCTACCAAGATTTTAAGATCCTTTGGTTTACACAAGAGCTCACAAATCTTAATGAAATGCATTGGATTAACGATTTACTTCTGTTTATGCAAAGGAGTAAAAGCAGCTAAATTAAGAGTCCGGAGAATGAAAGGAGAACAGAGCCGCAGAGGTGGAGGAGGAGGAAGAGGAGGAGGCAGCAGTCAGACATTGCTCCTGGGTTAGTGCTCTAAAATGGAGTGCTAAAATCATTTCAGCTCAGATAAAGCTGTGGCCAATGGCAGGCTGCCTCGGGATATCTGCCCCGCTCATCTGCCTCTCCAATGAAACGCCTGCACAGGGGCCGTGGGGGGCAGGAGCACACACGTGTCCACAGACACTAACCTGCTCTGAAACACTCCAGCAGCAGCCATACCACAGTGCAATGCTCTGGCAACTTTTCACAGTCTACATAAGGGCCGCTCAAATTAACACCATGCCACCGAACAGCCCACTGCCCACGAGCTTCCCAAATGTTTGTGCTGCAGGCTAACCCCATTTAACATCTTTATATCACCTTTGTGTAAACATGTGCCGCTGGTCTTCACCCAAGCACTGCCACTGACTTGTATTCATGCTTTGGTGAACTTAAATCCACTGCCATCCCAAATTACTTTTTTTTGGATAGATAGATACAATTTTCAGTATTTCAGCCTGCTGAATTGATATTTCACAAAACCAAATGAAATGTGTTAATTCTAAAAACGATGGTAGTTTGTAGTAGAATTAAATAGTTTTACGTTACAAATAATGATTCCATGTACAAATAATGAAAAATACATAGACTTAACTGACAAAGCACAGCCAGGCGAACACAAACACCAACTAAAGCTGTATAGGAGATTTCAGCAGTGCCGTGTGGATGCACTCACACTCAATTCAAACCACTTTTTACCCCAACGCTACCCATCCCAGTAACCTTTTGTCTATATCATCTTCCTCACTCTTGCCTCTTCACCCAGATAGAAAATCTGCCTCATGTTTAAAGCATATGTGCAGTTGTTGGGCAGACTGCTGAATCCTAGCACACTGAAGGATGTTTGGAGTCTTTGTCCTCTGTTGGCCTTATACCAGTCTTGTTTTCTTGTTTGTTTTTTATTTAATGTATAGTAATGATTTGTGTTGCTTTTATCCTTTTGTTGTTTATGTCAGAGACAACTGATTGATTGAAAATAAATTGTTTTACTCTTTCATTACCTGCACTGAAGGAAAAAAATCTGTTATTGAATTGTTATATTGTGTATAACTAAGGCCATATATATTATGTAAACTGAGTTCTCATTACGTTTACATTTTCTGCAAAGCAAGACCAATCAACCAATGTTAAACAAAGACTTGTTAAGTGCTGGACAATAAGCAATCCATAGTATCAATATGGCTCATTGTTTCCCCCACAGTATCAAATTTGTTTGTTAGGTCACCTGAAATAAATTGCTGTTCATTTTATATTTTTATAAAAAATAATATAAAGACTTCCTCTTCAGTTGAGGCTTTTAAGTCACTAAAAACGCACTGACATTTAACTCATTTAACTAAGAATTGTTTGCTCTTTTATGGATTATTTTTTCATGTTATAATGTGTTTATCAATGTTGTGTTCTCTGTGCAGCACTCTGGAGTCTGTGTTGGTAAAAAATTACCATGCAAGTAAAGTTGGATATAGGACTGGGCAATTACTAGAAATATTGCAAGGTTGAGATTTATTCATGTCGAATGGTCCACAGACAATCCTCTGTCGGTAAAAACAGGTGGTTTTGAGCAAAGGTCAGACATTGTAAGAAGAAATTTGATTACTTTTTGTGTTAAATACACTGATTAAAAGTCTTTATAGTTTATATGTTCATGAAATCATAACTAAAACCCATTTCGTTTTTGAAAGAATAAATAAATTTGAATAAAAAATTGAGATTGATCAATATGAGGGAAAATAAAAAGAATAATAATGATATATATATATATGGATATATATATATATATATATATATGGATATATATATATATATATATATATATATATATATATATTTTTCTCCCATATCACCCAGCCCTAGTTGGATTCGATTAGATAGCCTCCACACACACAATTTACTTTCTCATATAATCAGATGTTGTACGCCCACTATTAATATAAAGAAGCACATGATTTTAGTTGTGTGACTCGCACAGCCCAAACTTTTCTGTCTCAACTCCCTACAGCATCCTTTTCTCCTGCCTTGGCTGTTCTGTGTGTCGTAATTGTTTATATATATTAACATTCACCAAACTTGACAGCTTGGTTCAGGTGACACCCTGTAATTTGACATTCTTGCCTTTCTCCTGAGAAGAGAAATGCAATCTGCTTTTGTGTGTCCCCTCTGTAATCTAGGGTTGTCACGATCCCCATGCCACTCTATGTATGCTAATCAATGAGCGGCGCAGTGCTTGGTCCCCCGTCTGGCAGCCAGCGCTCACACCTCAGCCCTGATATGTCTATTAGCCGCGTGTCAGGGCCTCTTTGTTTCGCCCTCATCCTGTCGCTGCCCTATTTCATCATCTGCGCTCATTCGATTGTTCCTGCGCTCTGTAATTTTGGTTCACCATTCCCCCCTCAAATACACATCTGCAGTCCGGCTATGGAAAAACATGTCGCACTGTGTTTTTGACCATTTCTATACACTGTGTTGTATCAAGTTGCTAAATCACAATTATTTTACATAAAGGGTGTTGTAGTATATTATGTATAATTTCCCAACCAAGTTATCTATAGTCCTCTATATTATTATTGTGATATAGTGGGCTTCATTATGGTGGACCCTATTATTAAAAGGTAATGACAGCACAGACAGCTTGCAGTTATTGGCCTGCACCAGTAAAACCATAGCCACTTAGCTTCTAAACATATGGCCATTTATTGTTAATGGTGGGCTGATATATAAACGTTCTTTACAATATCATCTTATATCCTAAGAGGCCATAATCGTTGGTGAAATTAGCTTTGCCCCAGTACAGTGCAGCTTTTCTGGTCATATTTAGGGTGTTATGTGGCGTCTGCATCTAGTAATGAAGGACTTCAACAATCGTGAACCCAGAAGTGATGCTATTGTAACGTGCATTGGGATGCTAGAGTTGCATTAGGAAAGAGAGGAGTGCGTTTGGACCCTTGCAATTTAAAATTATTTTTCTCACGTTATTAAAACTGTAAAAATCTGTTCCAACCTATTTCATTCCCTTAGTTTGAGTACTGTTTTGACTCTACATAAAATAAGGATCACATGCTGCTAAAGTTGTATTACAGTTATGCACAGTCCTGTATTGTATTTGTCTTGATGCTTGAAGTTTAAGGTGAAGACAACATGGCCGACATGGCGATAGACAGGTGACACACAGTTTGAGGGAGTGAGACAGGCACAGCTCTGACATTTTGCAGCAGATAAGTAAGCTATCAGAGGAGAAGGATAAATAGCAAAGTAAAGATTGGTGTGGGCCCCTCGGAGAGGAGCGGGGGGCCATAATGGCGGCGTGGTGGGCAGATAGCCCCCTGCTCTCATTATACTCTGCCTAATCCAAAAGCATGTTTACTCTGAGAGGCAGAGGAGGGCCCTGCTTATCGAAGCCCCACACAGTCCTGAAGCGTGTGTGTTCAAATGAGCCTATTCCAATGGAAAAGGGATCAGAAGTGTCTCTGAGGCAGACTCTGCTGGCAAGAATGTCGATGCTTATCTCACTCTGCCTGGCTCTTGTGGTAAAAGGCGAATAGGCTATCGGCAGTGCCTATTCACAGCATGTGTGTTTACCAGGGCAGCAGTCCAATGATCATTTAGTAATTACTGGTATTGTTAGCGCACTGCTATCACTGTTTCAGGTCTTTAGAATGTAAGCCGGGTTCGATTTACCACTCTTAAGGACACAGACATGTATTTGAAATCATACCTTTTTCACATTTTAATGATTTGGATCATAATAACTTTTGTTCATCAACTGACATGGCAGTAAAATAATTCACTTGAATATGCTATCTATTCAAGATTTCTGTAATTATTTGAAGTAGACATTGATAGTATTTGGGTCTCACACATAATTGTTGATTATTGTTCAAGTTTTTTTCTTTTGGAGCAAAGCTTTAAATGTGTGTCTTAGTGCTTTTCAGCCCTTCAAAGTCACATTAAGTTGTTTATTATAGCGTTCATAGATGTCTTACATGGTGTATTTCCAAATCACATAACAGTGGTGCAGCTCTCTGGTGCCTCTCAGTGGCACACACTCATTCTCCCAAATGCACTTAACCTCTGTCGTCTAGGTCTTGGTCCCCTTGAAAACCAGATGCTTTCATGGGGCTTTCTGTTAATAAACCCAAGTGATTGGGTCAGCTCCCTCCTCTGACTGTCCTGTGCACAGTGTGCTGTGTTGCAGGAACCGAACCCAGTGTGCTGAGCGCTCGGGCTAATCCGAGCCTCGCTAAAGTAGCCGTGTGAGAGCACAGATTGTCAGTTGATCATGGCTAGCCCAGAGCCTTATCCCTTATTGGATCAACCATGGAGGAGGCTTAGGAATTATCTGAGGCCTTGCTTAATGTGGAGAAGGATCACCGCTGAAGGAGCCACGGAGCACAAGACGCTGTGGGCCCGGGGCAGGAGGAAGACACCGTGTGTGTCACTATGTTAGTAGCAACAGGGAATGAGCCGCATCACGGACCACTTAACCTCATCTTGACACCACTTTCTGTCACCTGAACTGTTTTTCTGGGCATCCACAAACAGGCCGTCTCCAAGTGTCTTTTTATTTCCTATCAGAGCTAAAAATGAACTGTTATTGGTGGTCACTGTATTATATCCAGTGCAGTGCCTAAATTAAAGGCTACACTAGGAATATAGTCAATAGAACTGTACTTTGTTTTATACCATGTCAACATGAGGAGAATTTGTGATGACAAACCCTTTTTTTTTTTCTTTCTAATTTTCCCCACTTCTTTACTTCCATCGATCACCTCCATGGCTTAAATCAGTTTGGGAATTCCCTGGAAGTGCTTTAGGCAGAAGGATGTCTTTGTGTTTGCTGGTTGAAATTCTAAGACTGCTGTACATAGTCTTACCCTGGGCCGTCGAGGATAAACAGAAGAAAATAGAAGGATCAGTGCGTCCCGGTGCATGTGATTAGTTGGGCATATCGGGTTAGATTAAAGGTGCTAGAGTTCTCCGGGTCAGCACTGGGTCACTCTGTCCAGGATACACCAGGGTTTAGGCCAATGACTGTATACAAGGAATGCATTGGGTGTTATAACAGAGATTTACTGTGATCTGATTGGTCAAACTCTCAAAAACCTTCAAACTCTGGCAGGTTCTATGTTGTGATGAGATCTACTTAATCTAGTTTGTTACTTGCGACACAGAGCACTGTGTTGATGTGTAGTTACAATTTAGTAAACCTTCATCCATCACTTTACAACACAGGCAGATTTTATTTATTACAAGTACAGATGCACAAGCAAAAATATACCCAAGTATAAGTATCAAATTACAAACTTAAGTACGTCGTTTGAAGCAATTTCAAGGTATTTTTTTCTCTATAGCCTATTTTTGTATTTTTGCTGAAAGGGAGCGCAAAACATTTAGGCAAGATGTTTCCATAAAGGGGATAAAACAAACTTTATCACAGGGCAGCAAGTCTAAAATCTTAAGAAAAAAACTTTTACTAAGCACTAAATTACTAGTTAAACAATATATTGAAAGGACAGATACATGCTTTCAAATGTAGTGAAGTAAAAGTAAAAAATATCCACTGTAAGTGCAGTACTTTTACTTTGTACTTTGTTACATTCCTCCACTGCCCTAATTATAAAATTGACTTTTCCAAATGTCTTATTTTATAATCGACACACATTGTTCACAGTTTAGTACGTGTTTTCCCCATGAAAACATACAATACAAGAGAGAAAGAGAAAGACCTGTTTCATTTTAAAAAGATACATTTGAACCATCCTTCATTGTCACTGGATTATCAGTATATAAATCCGTTTGGGTTGTAAAAAGAATATTCAAGCCGTAACAATAAGCACGCTACAAAAATCGACCCTATCTCCTGTTTTTCTGCATTTCTCTTAGACTCACACTCACAATGGACAGCCTCCTATCAAGTTAACTACATCGCCTAAGTTCCCGACACCAATAACTATATTAAACGTGCGCAGACCCTCCACTCCCCATACACACACCTTAGTTTGCTCATCTGGTAATTGAAGGTGAGAAATAATTTCATTATCCTGAGGAGGGGTAATCTGCTCTGTGCTGCACTGATCCCTTCATTTCCTACAGTGCAGCGTGACCTGACACCAGCACTATCACCAGAAGCACTTCCTATCACCTCCGCCTATTAATGCTATTGGAGTCAGGGATTAAACGACACATGCACATATGCTTTTCAGAGTTTATTACTGAGAGCATTCCCACATACTTGTGTTATCTGGCATGGCGGAGCACTTTTGCATTAAAACTATGAAGGTTTGGTATTTGCAGAGGCCGAGGTGAGGAGCTGTGTGTGTCTAAAGGTGGATCATGTGCCGTGTCATGTTGCATTACCACCCCCTGCTGCTCAGCCTCTTCCTCCAGACACACAGTAACACAGTGAGGGGCAGCTCTCAGTGTCAAGATGTCACATGTTTGGCACTTGTTTTTTAGTAGAGAATGAAAAATATGTTTTTGCATAAGAAAATAATCTCCAAAAAGGAAATAGGAAATATATATTACTTGCAAATAAGTCTAAAAAGGACTATGTATCACGATTTGACTTTAATATTAGCCAAGAAGGCAAATGCTTGAGGATTTGTCTTTTGCTCTGTATTCATTATAATTGAATAGAGGATATTTTGATGCCATGTTATGTCATGTGTATTTTGTAAGCCAGTCCCTTTAAAACTTTGTGGGAAAACAACAAAAAACTGCAATCAATCTGATTTCCAGAAAGGAGTGTGAAAGTGAAGTGCAATATAATGTGATTTCAATTGAGAAACTAGTATTAACTACAGAATATCACAAAATATGAAAGTTCCAGGTGGTTTTGGCAAATAAAACCACTCAGAGACATCAGTGAAATCAGAGCATGCTGGTTTAACATTTAATAGAAGATTATGACACAGAATCATTTTGATGAAGGCAAAATCTTGAATTTTAGTTTTTATGTTGAGCCCAAAATAAAAGAAAATTTATAAAAAAGTAAATTTATCTGAAATTTCTACCCGGGAAATTCTAAATTGTATTTTTTTCCCCCTTACAACGACTTAAAACCAGTATTCAGATCGGATTTAAATCTTGACGACTTATCATTTTAAAGCGTCAATCATAATCCATTATGTGACAGAGAAACAATGTAAGAACTAGTAAAAAAATATCTTTTTTTTTTTTTAATAGATGCAATGCAGCAAATTGCATGCTTTTTTTTCAAGAACCAACATGCTTATGGTTTTAATGATTCTTTTCTTGCAAATTATGTTTCTGCTTTTTTACACGCTAATGTATGTATTTATTTTTTACTTTTTTAACACATACTCAATCTGTATTTAACACTAATCCTGCATGAAAATGATTAGGGTTAAGGAGATGGACATATGACTTGACCAGTTGCCTTAACCAGCGTAGGATAATGTATTCCTAACTTTCCTCTGTCTGTCACAACTGTCTGCTTGAAGTGGCACAAGGATACAAAATTTAAAAATGTGTCATCTCCTAAAGTCGAACATGTCTTGACACTCCAGTAATGCACTATATATATTTACCAGCTGTCAGTGTTTGTGCGAGCATGTGTCTGGCGCATGTCTAATGAGGAAAAGGCATATTTGGACATTTTATCAATAGGCATTATTAAATCCTGCTTGCTTGAGCTAATCTCCAGCGACCGGAGTGTGCGAGTGTGTGGCGATGTCTGCCCTGCGAGGTGAAGAGAGCCCGCCTGTAAGCTGCTTATTATATTGACTTCCACCTTTCCTCCCCTCCCTCCTTATACTCGTTACCTTGTTCACTTTTTCCCTCGCCTGCGTTCTCCAATTCTATATTTTCATTTCATTTAGCGCGCACACACAACGCACACACAACGAGCATCGCCAAGCTCCCCTGTTCAAAGCCAGAAAAAGCCCAAGTTTTATTCAAATGACTGTTTACTTCTTCTACTGCCAAGTTGTGTGTTTTTGTCAGGGAAGAGAGACAAAATGGGTCTAAGTGTGTGTTACTTGCACAGCAGAAAGAGAAGGGCTGACTGTAGGTGATAAGGCAGACAGGCCTGCTCGCTGCGATTATCACCCACCGGACCCCCTGTCTCTCTCTCTTCCTCACACAGCACACACTATAGCCCAGCGAGGGAGCGTGCGACTCGGATTTAGGATAGACAGACAGATGGACAGTGCACAGAGAAGCGAGGAAGCCTTGGATCACAGGCAACGTGGATCACACAAGAAAAGAAAAAGCAGCACAGACGGCACGGCACAATGCAATTATGCTACACAGTCATTGTCTTGCTATTTCTCATTTTGTGGCCGTTTGATGTTGAGACGCTGGGATGCAGGAAGCTCACACAACAGAAGTTAGATATACTGTATGTGTTTGAAGTAACACTGTTCTCTGTTTTCCAGGTGTGTGGCCGTCAGAAGAGGTGATGGCTCACTTCTGTCTGCAGAAACGCACCTTGTTCAAGTGAGTCTGGTCTCAGAAACATCTTCATGAAGGCCCAGATGTAACATTGATTCATAATTTGTAATTGATTTGTAAGCATTATAATACAACTTTAAGTACTATATGAAACCCTACCCAATATCCTGGACTGAATATGAACGGGTAGTGGATATGAAAATTCCCTGAGCTAAGCGATCATTGGTTAGCATCATTGGTCATATCACCTCAATTCCTTATTAGGAAATGAGAGGTTTTGTCTATAGGAGTTTTTGATTATAAGAGTTTTGTTTATAAGAGTTCTTCTATTAAGAGTGTTTTTTTGTTTGTTTGTTTTTCCTCTGTATCTACCTGCGTTGCAACCATGAAATTTCCCCATGTGTGGACAATAAAGGAATATCTTGTCTTATCTTATCTTATATCTCACCTAAATATTATTCTATCGCCAACAACTAGTTAACCTTTTGAGCTTTGTGTCGGGAGGGCCTTGTCAGCTGTCTTGCCCTTAAAAACTTCAATAACAAACTGCAAACTTCCACGAACATCTGACTATGCCTTTGTAATACCTTCATATCAGGATTGTGAATGTAAACGCTGTAATAGTATCAGTCCGCACTATTGCACTCCATGCAGTGCTGCTGTGTGCTGCTCTTTCCCCTGCGCTGATGTGCCATATGGAGGCTTGGCCTGCGGCATGAGGCTGCAACCACCCAGGCACCTTTGATTTCCACTCAAGGTGGAACATCACCCTTTGATTTGCTGTTTTAACATTCAAGAGGCGGGAGGCGAGAAGGAGAGGGCTATCGATCAGAGCGGCCAAGTGAAGGTCAGCCGTGGAGGGGGCAGGATGAAACAGGGAGCGGAGCAGTGGAGGGCTGGAGGAGATGAAAGAGGAAGAGGATGGAGAGAGGGGCTGAATGAGCACGCAGTCAGCACGGCCCAGAGTGTAGCTCCCATTTCCCGCTGATTGAGCTTGTGCTTCTCCATGTTCAGTATGCGGCTTTCAGGTTGACGCTTGAATTGATATTTCTTAGCCTGCTGTGTTTACTGTGTGAGTGTATGTACATCCCTGTACTTGTGTGTGCTAAGCGGCGGCTTGTGGCCAGCTAAAGTAACTCTGACTGTGGTGTGTGTTTTCTGCTCTCTCTCAGGGGCGCCGTGTGTGAGCTAGGAGGAGGGATGACTTGTCTGGCTGGCCTCATGGTAAGTGAGCTCGCACAGGAGAAGTGGTGTACTAATGAAACTGACCCCCGCCGGTCGATACTCAAACAGCATGGGCACACACGATCTGTAACTATTCATATCAGCTGTCATCGTGTGCTAACGGCTCTTCTACAAGAGAGGGAGCTACACATGTCTTCAAAATCCTCATTTAACCTGAACCACTTACACCCAAAAAGGAAGGCTTATTTTTAACGTGGCTCTATCTACAAGACATACCTTATTCTTAGCTTATCTTATTATATTATTATATTATTGTCTTCGTCACGCTTCTACTTGCTAGGTTTGTAACTCACTATTTCCCAACCAATGTAACATTAGCTGGAATTCTAATGATTGTGCATAAAAAAGAGATCCCCTTACTTACTTATACTTAGCCATATGATATAACTTCACTCGCTGAGTTTGCTAGCTCTGCTGCTAAAAGCTGGCCTCCATCGACATGTGTCACACTGACACATACATATAGCTGCACTTGGACAGCTATAGGGTTTATTAGCGCAGGTCTTAAGGGCCCCTCCACATTGCAGGCGTCAGTGTCCCATCGATCCTTTCTCCAGTCATGTGTGTGTATGGTCCAGTTTATCCCCTGCCAGTCGATACGCCATGTTGTGACATTGGCTTGAGATGGAATTCTTCCTACACACCTCTCCTTCACCGCCTGCTCCTCCACAGGCCGACACTGACACCGCCTTTAACACGGGCTCTCCTATTCCTGACTCCATTATATTATATTATATATATATTATATTATGCTTCAATTATATTATTATATTCTTTGTTATAAGGGTGGAAGTTAATTGATTAATCACAACTAATCGATTATAGAAACAATGGTCAATCATTTAGTGATCAAATAATCAAATACTCAAATATAATCGAAATGTCCTCCAGTGGCATCTCTTTAGCTTTATCTGGGTTAAACGTATTAAATATCTTCACAGGAATGCAATCCAAACAACAAATTGATTTATCAAAAGATGAATATATGGATAAATTGATTTGCCATATAATTGTTAGTTGCAGCCCATGTACATGGACAAAACAGGAAGACCATGTGATACTCAATAGATGGTCAATGTGTTACTTATGAAACAAAACTTAACTCCTTTAACTAATTGTATTAGTCAAAGTATCCAGTGTTCTGTGCATTACAAATGAAGCTTAGGCCCGGAGCTGAATACAATGGTTGCAGGTTGGTCTCCTCTTCTTCCAGTCAGATGCTCTGATCTGACCTGCAGGACCTTCTTTTTGAGCAGATGGTGAATATGTGGTACCAAATGACCCTCTGCACTTGCTCCCAGGACATGCACCAGAATGTGGTGTGAATGTGGTGTGAAGTCATCACTGTCTCAACCACTAGGCTTGAATATTCATTTTCATTTGTTTTTTGTGTGAATATTATGGACTTTATGCAAAGTAACATGCTTTTGTCTATGATAATATATTTAAATTTGCATGCCTTATAGTTATAATCACAAATCTGTTAAAAAGAAAAAAGATTAAAGCCTAACCTGTAATAAATAATCAAAAACTTATTATTACCATGCTTTAATTATCAGCCCCACCAATCCCATTTTTCTTTATTATAAAAATAGTCTTTTGATTTTCCATTTGCTGCAATATTCTAAATTATATAATAAAATTGCAGTTGAATTGATCAATAATGATTACAGCGTGAGGCAGTGTCGGAATGCAAATGCCAAAACGCAATTAAGAAAAGAAAAAAAAATCATACAATTATGTTAACTATAAAAATTATTTATTTTCTTATAGATCATGTGCAATTGGAATCATGCAGTGTCGAGATTAATAATTATAATAGTAACAATCGTAAAAGTAGTAATAATAATAATAGACACAAATAGTCACAAATATAAAATCCATAAAATTCTGGCTTCACGTTTTTATTGGACAGCACTAGTTTTGTCACTTTGATACTCATACTTGATACTCAATACCGATTTCAATACCACAATCATGGTAATTAAAAATGCTCTTTTATTAGACTTTATTTGATCATATACTTGTTCTGATAGAGCTCACGATCATTTTAAGACGTTTGGGAAAGTTTTGTATCCGTGCATGCTCAAACAAGTATCTAGTTTCCATACTAGTTCTAGTATTGATTAGTATCTGATTTTAGATAATGTTCACAATCCTTACATCGATAGCATGAAATTAAGAGAAACAGAGGGTATAGACATTCAGCAATTGCTCAAGGCCGTGAATTGAACCCAAGAGCACCACCAGCGAGCTTGAAAACTTTCTTCTATAGACTCACTTCATATGCCGCACACTGTCTGTCCTCCTGCTTATACTAGAGTGCCTCACAATACTCCCTCTCACTCAATACGCACATTTCTTAACACAACCCGACACGCACTCTCCGATATGAAAAACACGTTGGTAAAGAAATGCACCTTTGAAAAGAGGTTTTTAGTCAAGCGCGCACACCTCTCTCCCACTATCTATATCTCTTTCCCTCTATCCATTCTCCCTTTTTGTTCTCCCCATCTCCGATATAGTCTCCGCTGCTGCAAAGTTATATGAAGGGCATCAGGCAGGCCGCGGCGAGCTGAGTGCAGAGTGACAGCGACAGGCAGCGAGCGCCGGAGTGATGGCTCGGCCCGATAAATACCCAAGCGTCAAATGAAAAGGCTCTACGCTTGCCATCATCCCCTGTCACAATGCAATTACCGAACAGAGTGATAGCAAGATAGCAGCTGCCCCCACCGCTAGCCACAATGATAAAAGTATTGACTGATTTGATTGAATGATTAAAATAATGCAGACGTAAAAATTGGGGTGGGCGAGATAGAGGCAAAATGGCATGGAGAGAGAGAGTGGGGGCGAATCTTTGTAGATATGTCATTGCTGTGTATGTAAGTAATGTGTGTTTGCTTCATCTAAAGGCGCGTTTGGTTTGGGTTCTTTTGTGCGCTGTTGTGTCATTTCTTTGTCTCTCTGTCTCGCAGGTTGCCATTTGTGCTGACGTGAGGGAAGTTCTGCTATCAGATGGGAATGAGAAGTCTATTCACAGTATCCTTTCATGGGCCGCCTGTGTTTCATTTGCCTGTGCGGTCGCTATCGCTGCATCGCTTCCTCATGGATTCATGTATTTATATGCACTTATGCTCATTCATATTCATTTGTGTCATTTAATGTCCATGTGGAAGACAAAAAAAAAAAGGTTTGGTTTAAATTAAAGTAAAATCTATTTTATAGTTATCTGCACTTGATAGGCAATGTGTTTTTAAATCCAATATATTTCACACACTATATTGCATTGTACAGGTAATGACCCATTATATTACATCTTTTATAATTATATACATCTTTTATAATTGTTTCTCTTTTTCCGGGAGTGTGATTTTGCATAGGGTGGCTGCTGATCTCTGTAGCAGCTAAGTAGTTAAATGCAGCTTACAAAGCTGTTCCAAGTCCCCCAGAGAAACCATGCAGTATTGACTTGTTGGTACACATTTTGGATAAATAGCAGTCAAAAATAAAAGTAGGCACGGGGGAGATTAAGGTGAATATAGAATAATAAAGAGCTATATAATTCTTATATATAACTTTATACTTTATACTAAAAGTATGTCTTGGGCAGAGCATGGATATCACGGCACATAGAATAAAACAGTATTGTAACTAACTGCAACATTTTAATTCAAGTTCAAAAAAGTTTTTTTAACAAAAAGTTAAACATGCGCAATTTAAAGTTTATTGTGGTAAATCTTTGTTGTCACCTATAATACTGCTCTTGAAGTACTTACCTTTCTCATCGGGTTTTGTTGTTTTTCCATTTCACTTTTTGATTCCAAAGTAGTTAATAAAAGCACCTAAACCTTGACTACTCTCCAGCCCTGAAAACCCAAGATTGGCTTCTTGAATTATCTTTTATATTTGGGTAAAATGGAGCAGATGGGGCACCAGCCATGACAAATATCCAGCAATTGTGCGCTTGTGTACCAGTGTTGGGCCCACAATGCCATGTTAAGAGCACAGTAATTGCCATCCTGTCAGATTTAGCTCGAGACTTCATCCAGGGTTAAAGCTTGATGAGTGTTTTGGAAGCTAGGAACAATCAAGTTTTGTTGTTTAAGATGTTTTTGGGTGCAAGTGGTTTGGACTGAGGCCTATAATTAAGTTTTTAGGACCAATCTGAAGGTGAATTTTTTGTAGTTGGAGTGGTTTATTGATCAACTCACGTTTGTCAGCTTAAAACATGGCATTTTTCACTTGTCTCATTTTTTTCTGGCTTCCCATCGTAGCCAACCCCTTTTCAATGTCCCCCACCACTCCAGCAGCTGAAAAAGCAGACTCCAGTCCTGCAGTTTATCCACAAAAACCGGAAATATAAATACACATTTCTTCCCCATTGACTGATACAACACTTCCATATTTAGCTCTGCTTACATTATCTCTCCCATAGTTGTCTACAATGCTCCTTTACCAATCACAATAAGCCCAAACAATACTCGCTGGAGCCCGTAACTCACTCGCACACTTTTGGGCACACAAACAATGTTCTATTGACTAGCTGCTTTGTTTCACACTGCAAACCCAGAGAGCATTGTAAGTGAAATCATAGACGGAATGGACCAAATATACACAGAAGCTACAGAAAAACATTGTTTCGCACACTGAAGGCTTCGGAGGGCAGTTCGGCTCGCACAGGAAGCAGCTGAGCTTTGTCTTAGTCCGATGGACACTGATAAACAAGGCATTATTGAGCTGCGAGTGTAAGAATGGAAACTGATAGTTGGTTATGATATACTGTAGCAAAGTGGTAGCAGTTCAAAAGATTACACTGGAAAATTGGAGAAAAGGTAAACTATGGAATTAGGTTTCTCAATGGCATACCACAAAGCTGGTTGATTTATTTTGAGTGGAGTTTGCTTACATTTCCCGTGGTACACCTCTCTTTTCCCTCTCACTCTCCAAAGGCATGCAAATGTTTAAGAAAACATATATCGTATTAATTTAGTTTGTTTAAAAATGCATGTTTTATTTTCAAAGTTCTCCATTAAAAGACTTAATTAAACCATAGACTATGAGTGGGATAGACCCTAGGGCCACGACTCGGGGGAACTATGAACTACCACACAGATGCACCACATACATTTGGACGAACAGATGGAAACTATATTACGCTATAATAAGTCATATTTACACTGTAACTGGTATAGATGTTCATTAATGTGCACTTTCCTCATTAAAAAGTTTGATAATTGAAATAATCTGCACAACAGTAAAAGCAGACCAATGTGGAGAAACAGTCCTCAAACATAATATCTTATTATTCAGTAATAATAATATTAATATTATTACTGAACAATAAGATATTTACCCAAGGTCGTCCATGAAATAATTGTCCAAACTAGGCCTGCATGTGACGTACCTAAACTGTTGACTAATACATTGATTATGCTGTATAAACCTACCACAAGAGGGACAGACAATAATACACAGCCCTATTTGTATTTTGCAGTGAACATGTAATTCAAATTTCTTGCACATTGGCATCTACTTATCTGGCATTCTTCCTCCGGTGTTTAAAAGTTTTTAAGTTGAGGATGTTTATACAGACGGGAAGTCCAGGAAACAGCTCTTGACCTTGGATGATGGTTGTTTTTAAGTACGATCGATGGACGTCATTGCCCGCTTGTCTACTTGAAATGCTGTGCCTAATTAGGCCCGAGCGCCACAAGCTGGCGAGAGGCCTATTAATCTCGTAAGGCCGTGCGAAGCACGGCTGCGAAAGTGCGCACGTAGTGCGCACGAAATCTAGCGCGAAGCGCTCGCCCACTTCCAAACACTCACTAACGCACTCCTTCACTCACGCACGCCCCGTGCATACTAATTAGTAGCAGAAAAATGGAACATTACCGTTGTAAACGGGCGAAGCCCGTGCAAAAGTGCGCACTAAACGAGCACTTTACATTGGGATGACGACCGCTTCGCGGTCGTCATCCCCATATAAAGCACTCATTTGCCCTCACGTAGTAGCTCACGAATATGTTCCCCATCTCTTGCATGTTCCGTGCATATAAGCATGTAATGCAAAAATTTAACATTATTACTGTATAGAGGGCCAAAAACACAAAGTGGGCGGAGCCCACTCAAAATTAACGAAAGTACCCGTCAGTGACCAGGGACCCACACCATGAGGTAGGAAAGCGCGAGCGCTTTCCGAAAATGTATAGTTTATGATATTTGAAAAATGGGAAACATTGTTTTCGCATCGGAATATTTAGGCCCGAGCCCCAGCAGGGCGGAGGGCCTATTGCTCCCGCAACGCTGCCGAAGGCAGCCCGCATGTTTGGTAACCCGTCGCCCCTGGCAAGTACAGTGAACTAGCCCATGCCGAAGGCATGGATCATGCATACTTACTCCTGCTATGACAGAACAGCAGCGCGAAGCGCTGCATTCCTCCAAAAACCCTCCTGGCATCGTCCCGTACGCGAGAATCCATGCCGCAGGCATGGGCCATGCTTGTATCTGCTCAAATCAATGGAAGTCTATGGGGAGTGGGCGGGGCATCCCGACGGAATAAGGAGTGACGAGCGCGTAAGCGCTCGTAATGATGATTCCACCCCATGGCGGCATGGGGAAGGCTTAGAGCTTTCAAACGATGTATAATTTGTTGTTATAGTGGAAACGGCTATATTGTTTTTGCTAAAAATATTATTATTTTTATTAGGCCCGAGCGCCACAAGCTGGCGAGAGGCCTATTAATCTCGTAAGGCCGTGCGAAGCACGGCTGCGAAAGTGCGCACGTAGTGCGCACGAAATCGAGCGCGAAGCGCTCGCCCACTTCCAAACACTCACTAACGCACTCCTTCACTCACGCACGCCCCGTGCATACTAATTAATAGTAGGAAAATGGAACATTACCGTTGTAAACGGGCGAAGCCCGTGCAAAAGTGCGCACTAAACGAGCACTTTACATTGGGATGACGACCGCTTCGCGGTCGTCATCCCCATATAAAGCACTCATTTGCCCTAAGTAGCTCACGAATACGTTCCCCATCTCTTGCATGTTCCGTGCATATAAGCATGTAATGCAAAAATTGAACATTATTACTGTATAGAGGGCCAAAAACACAAAGTGGGCGGAGCCCACTCAAAATTAACGAAAGTACCCGTCAGTGACCAGGGACCCACACCATGAGGTAGGAAAGCGCGAGCGCTTTCCGAAAATGTATAGTTTATGATATTTGAAAAATGGGAAACATTGTTTTCGCATCGGAATATTCTTCTTCTTCTTCTTCTCGGGACCAACCCCCCTATTTTTCACCCAGTGAACATTGACGAAAAGTCACAAAAAATTGCACACCTCTAAAAATCGTGCCTCTCTACATTCTGGCTATTTCCCTTTTCTAAAATAAAAAAATTGGCGCGTCAGCGCCCCCAAATGGACCAAAAATGCATTGAGAGATGGGAAATGACCCAAAAAAAATCTGATCGTAGAATCATGAAATTTGGCGCAGAGGTAGATGGTGACAAGAGAAGTAAAAAATATTATTACGGCAACGCCGTCCGCCCAACCAAATGTCGGCCATAGTGCTTCAAAAATGGCTAAACATGATTTTGGAGTTTTTCCAAACGTCGTACTTTTACGAACTCCTCCCAGGGAGTTGGCCCTAAAAAGCTGAAATTTGGTGAAAATGCTACTGAGGAGTGGGACATCAAAAGTTATCCAAATTACATTGATACCTCTCACGGTCTCTGTGCGGCGAAGCCGCAAACTGTAGCTAGAATTTCAGAAATCTCCCATATTTAAAATTTCTGCCGTTTGCGCAGATAAAGTCCGAATTGCGTCAAATTAGAATCAGTTGTTAAACTCTTTGCCCTAAACCCACTTGAAGTGAAATAAATTCATTTGGCGCCACAGCGCCCCCTACAGATTTTATATGGAGGTTAAATGTTTAGTTTTGCGAAATTATATGAAATTTGACACACAACTCAATTTTAGCATCCCCATCAAAAAAGTCAATGAGACCCATGTCATAATTGTTATGGCGTTGCCGTAACGATGACCGAAACCATCCATGTTATTCCAATGGGGAAATCGCCAGAACATGTTTACACTTTATACTTTCACAAACTCCTCTTAGGGCGTTAGCCCGATTAACCTGAAATTTGGTGAGACTCATCTTCAGGGGTGGACCATCAAAAGTGATCCACATTTTTATTCAAAGAGTCACGGTGTCTGTGCGGCAAAGCCGCACATTGTGCCAAGAATTCAAAATAAAATTGCTTTTTGATGGTAAAACAAAGGGGAGAAGATGTGACAGCGTCACAGATTCAGCAGTAGGTGCAATAAAAGGACAATTGGGGCGCGTTAGCGCCCCCTCCTCTTGCGGCGTGGCGGCGTGGCGAGGGCCGATCATTGCCGCTTGCGGCTATATTTAGGCCCGAGCGCCACAAGCTGGCGAGAGGCCTATTAATCTCGTAAGGCCGTGCGAAGCACGGCTGCGAAAGTGCGCATGTAGTGCGCACGAAATCGAGCGCGAAGCGCTCGCCCACTTCCAAACACTCACTAACGCACTCCTTTTCTCATGCACGCCCCGTGCATACTAATTAGTAGTAGGAAAATGGAACATTACCGTTGTAAACGGGCGAAGCCCGTGCAAAAGTGCGCACTAAACGAGCACTTTAAATTGAGATGACGACCGCGAAGCGGTCGTCATCCCCATATAAAGCACTCATTTGTGCTAAGTAGCTCACGAATACGTTCCCCATCTCTTGCATGTTCCGTGCATATAAGCATGTAATGCAAAAATTGAACATTATTACTGTATAGAGGGCCAAAAACACAAAGTGGGCGGAGCCCACTCAAAATTAACGAAAGTACCCGTCAGTGACCAGGGACCCACACCATGAGGTAGGAAAGCGCGAGCGCTTTCCGAAAATGTATAGTTTATGATATTTGAAAAATGGGAAACATTGTTTTCGCATCGGAATATTTAGGCCCGAGCCCCAGCAGGGCGGAGGGCCTATTGCTCCCGCAACGCTGCCGAAGGCAGCCCGCATGTTTGGTAACCCGTCGCCCCTGGCAAGTACAGTGAACTAGCCCATGCCGAAGGCATGGATCATGCATACTTACTCCTGCTATGACAGAAATAGTCAACAATTAGTGAATGGGCGTAGCCCATTCACTAATTGTTGACAACAGCAGCGCGAAGCGCTGCATTCCTCCAAAAACCCTCCTGGCATCGTCCCGTACGCGAGAATCCATGCCGCAGGCATGGGCCATGCTTGTATCTGCTCAAATCAATGGAAGTCTATGGGGAGTGGGCGGGGCATCCCGACGGAATAGGGAGTGACGAGCGCGTAAGCGCTCGTAATGATGATTCCACCCCATGGCGGCATGGGGAAGGCTTAGAGCTTTCAAACGATGTATAATTTGTTGTTATAGTGGAAACGGCTATATTGTTTTTGCTAAAAATATTATTATTTTTATTAGGCCCGAGCGCCACAAGCTGGCGAGAGGCCTATTAAACTCGTAAGGCCGTGCGAAGCACGGCTGCGAAAGTGCGCACGTAGTGCGCACGAAATCGAGCGCGAAGCGCTCGCCCACTTCCAAACACTCACTAACGCACTCCTTCACTCACGCACGCCCCGTGCATACTAATTAATAGTAGGAAAATGGAACATTACCGTTGTAAACGGGCGAAGCCCGTGCAAAAGTGCGCACTAAACGAGCACTTTACATTGAGATGACGACCGCGAAGCAGTCGTCATCCCCATATAAAGCACTCATTTGCGCTAAGTAGCTCACGAATACGTTCCCCATCTCTTGCATGTTCCGTGCATATAAGCATGTAATGCAAAAATTGAACATTATTACTGTATAGAGGGCCAAAAACACAAAGTGGGCGGAGCCCACTCAAAATTAACGAAAGTACCCGTCAGTGACCAGGGACCCACACCATGAGGTAGGAAAGCGCGAGCGCTTTCCGAAAATGTATAGTTTATGATATTTGAAAAATGGGAAACATTGTTTTCGCATTGGAATATTATTCTTTCTTCTTCTTCTTCTTCTTCTTCTCGGGACCAACCCCCCTATTTTTCACCCAGTGAACATTGACGAAAAGTCACAAAAATGTTCACACCTCTAAAAATCGTGCCTCTCTACATTCTGGCTATTTCCCTTTTCTAAAATAAAAAAAATTGGCGCGTCAGCGCCCCCAAATGTACCAAAAATGCATTGAGAGATGGGAAATGACCCAAAAAAAATCTGATCGTAGAATCATGAAATTTGGCGCAGAGGTAGATGGTGACAAGAGAAATAAAAAATATTATTACGGCAACGCCGTCCGCCCAACCAAATGTCGGCCATATTGCTTCAAAAATGGCTAAACATGACTTCGGAGTTTTTCCAAACGTCGTACTTTTACGAACTCCTCCCAGGGCGTTGGCCCTAAAAAGCTGAAATTTGGTGAAAATGCTACTGAGGAGTGGGACATCAAAAGTTATCCAAATTACATTGATACCTCTCACGGTCTCTGTGCGGCGAAGCCGCAAACTGTAGCTAGAATTTCAGAAATCTCCCATATTTAAAATTTCTGCCGTTTGCGCAGATAAAGTCTGAATTGCGTCAAATTAGAATCAGTTGTTAAACTCTTTGCCCTAAACCTACTTGAAGTGAAATAAATTCATTTGGCGCCACAGCGCCCCCTACAGATTTTATATGGAGGTTAAATGTTTAGTTTTGCGAAATTATATGAAATTTGACACACAACTCAATTTTAGCATCCCCATCAAAAAAGTCAATGAGACCCATGTCATAATTGTTATGGCGTTGCCGTAACGATGACCGAAACCTTTCATGTTATTCCAATGGGGAAATCGCCAGAACATGTTTACACTTTAGACTTTCACAAACTCCTCCCAGGGCGTCAGCCCTATTAACCTGAAATTTGGTGAGACTCATCTTCAGGGGTGGACCATCAAAAGTTATCCACATTTTCATTCAAAGAGTCACGGTGTCTGTGCGGCAAAGCCGCACATTTTGCCAAGAATTCAAAATAAAATAGCTTTTTGATGGTAAAACAAAGGGGAGAAGATGTGACAGTGTCACAGATTCAGCAGTAGGCGTAATAAAAGGACAATTGGGGCGCGTTAGCGCCCCCTCCTCTTGCGGTGTGGCGGCGGTGTGGCGACGGCGTGGCGAGGGCCGATCATTGCCGCTTGCGGCTATATTTAGGCCCGAGCGCCACAAGCTGGCGAGAGGCCTATTAATCTCGTAAGGCCGTGCGAAGCACGGCGGCGAAAGTGCGCACGTAGTGCGCACGAAATCGAGCGCGAAGCGCTCGCCCACTTCCAAACACTCACTAACGCACTCCTCCACTCATGCACGCCCCGTGCATACTAATTAGTTGTAGGAAAATGGAACATTACCGTTGTAAACGGGCGAAGCCCGTGCAAAAGTTCGCACTAAACGAGCACTTTACATTGGGATGACGACCGCGAAGCGGTCGTCATCCCCATATAAAGCACTCATTTGCGCTAAGTAGCTCACGAATACGTTCCCCATCTCTTGCATGTTCCGTGCATATAAGCATGTAATGCAAAAATTGAACATTATTACTGTATAGAGGGCCAAAAACACAAAGTGGGCGGAGCCCACTCAAAATTAACGAAAGTACCCGTCAGTGACCAGGGACCCACACCATGAGGTAGGAAAGCGCGAGCGCTTTCCGAAAATGTATAGTTTATGATATTTGAAAAATGGGAAACATTGTTTTCGCATCGGAATATTATTCTTTCTTTCTTCTTCTTCTTCTTCTTCTCGGGACCAACCCCCCTATTTTTCACCCAGTGAACATTGACGAAAAGTCACAAAAATTTGCACGCCTCTAAAAATCGTGCCTCTCTACATTCTGGCTATTTCCCTTTTCTAAAATAAAAAAAATTGGCGCGTCAGCGCCCCCAAATGTACCAAAAATGCATTGAGAGATGGGAAATGACCCAAAAAAAATCTGATCGTAGAATCATGAAATTTGGCGCAGAGGTAGATGGTGACAAGAGAAGTAAAAAATATTATTACGGCAACGCCGTCCGCCCAACCAAATGTCGGCCATATTGCTTCAAAAATGGCTAAACATGACTTCGGAGTTTTTCCAAACGTCGTACTTTTACGAACTCCTCCCAGGGCGTTGGCCCTAAAAAGCTGAAATTTGGTGAAAATGCTACTGAGGAGTGGGACATCAAAAGTTATCCAAATTACATTGATACCTCTCACGGTCTCTGTGCGGCGAAGCCGCAAACTGTAGCTAGAATTTCAGAAATCTCCCATATTTAAAATTTCGGCCGTTTGCGCAGATAAAGTCCGAATTGCGTCAAATTAGAATCAGTTGTTAAACTCTTTGCCCTAAACCTACTTGAAGTGAAATAAATTCATTTGGCGCCACAGCGCCCCCTACAGATTTTATATGGAGGTTAAATGTTTAGTTATGTTTAGCGTAATAAAAGGACAATTGGGGCGCGTTAGCGCCCCCTCCTCTTGCGGCGTGGCGGCGGTGTGGCGGCGGCGTGGCGAGGGCCGATCATTGCCGCTTGCGGCTATATTTTTTTATTATTTTTCTTGTTCTTCTGCTTTTTGAGCTCTAATTTGACCCCCTGAACATGCTCAAAAACTCACCAAACTTTGCCCAAAATTCAGAATCGGCGAAAAATTTGATTTTTTCTGGGCTATTTTTTTTTTTCATTAAAAAATGGCGCGACAGCGCCACCGACAAAAGTCAAAATACATTGCGCCTATGGGAGACGCCCCGAGGTCAACTTTGGCGTAAAGCTACGAAATTTGGGACACGCATTCCTCTCGTGAGGAAAAAAAAAAAAATATTGTTGTGGCCACGCCCCCAGACTTACCCTATGGCCGCCATCTTCCTTTGAAAATGAAAACACGCGGTGTTAGCCATTTTGTTCACGTCAAACTTTGACGAACTCCTCCAAGGGCGTTTTGCCAACCAACCTCAAAATCGGCGGACGTCCTCTGGACAAGTGGGGCATCTAAAGTTATCCAATTTTTTGAGATACCTTTACCGGTCTGTGTGCGGCGCAGCCGCAAAGTTGGACAACTTATTTTGGAATATTGCAGATCTAAAAATTGCTCCCATTTGATCAAAACGAGTCCGATTAGGACCAAATTTGAATCAGTTGTTAAACTTTCAAGTTTGGACCAGTTTATGATGACAAAATTTAAATGGGCGCGATAGCGCCCCCTACAGAGTTGCCTTTGAGTGAACATTGATGGACAAAAACTGGTTTTACACAAATGTTCTAAACTTTGCCCAAAATTCTATTTTGGGGTCCCGAGCAAAAGGCCAATCAATCTTATGCCTCAATTTTTACGGCGTAGTCGTAGCCATGACGGAAACCTCCCATGTTATCCCTATGGGAAAATTGCTAAATCTCTCGAATATCCACATTTTTCTGTTTCACACTTTAACGAACTCCTCCTAGGGCGTTTTGCCCACCAACCTCAAAATCGGTGTACGTCCCCTAGACAAGTGGGGCATCTAAAGTTATCCAAATTTTAAGGATAACTTTTACGGTCTCTGTGCGACGGAGCCGCAAACTTTTCCCTGAATTCTGACTATTTGGCCTTCAGAGTGGCCTATAAACAATAGAGTTTTTCCAAATGACATTATATTTTGCACAAAATTCTAATTTGCAATCCTGATCATAAAAGTATGAGAGCCAAAGTCATATTTTGTACGGCGTAACCGTAACGATGACAGAAACATCCCATGATATCCTTATGGGAAAATCGTTGAATTGCTCAAATCACCACATTTTTACGCTTCAAACTTTAACAAACTCCTCCGTGGGCAATAGCTCGATCAAGCTTTACTTTGGGAAATATCATCTACACAAGCGGTGCATCAAAAGTTATCCATATTTTTATTCCAAGTGCTACGGTCTCTGTGCGGCGGCGCAGCAAATTTGACTGACACTTGTGTTGATTTGCACTGGATTGGCCATGTCCAATAAGGGGGCCATCTTTATCAAGTCGAAAGCGCAGAGTCGGAAGGCCGCTTGCGGCTTTAATATTCTTTCTTTCTTCTTCTTTCTTTCTTTCTTCTCGGGACCAACCCCCCTATTTTTCACCCAGTGAACATTGACGAAAAGTCGCAAAAATTTGCACACCTCTAAAAATCGTGCCTCTCTACATTCTGGCTATTTCCCTTTTCTAAAATAAAAAAAATGGCGCGTCAGAGCCCCCAAATGTACCAAAAATGCATTGAGAGATAGGAAATGACCCAAAAAAAATCTGATCGTAGAATCATGAAATTTGGCGCAGAGGTAGATGGTGACAAGAGAAGTAAAAAATATTAGTACGGCAACGCCGTCCGCCCAACCAAATGTCGACCATATTGGTTCAAAAATGGCTAAGCATGACTCGGGAGTTTTTCCAAATGTCGTACTTTTACGAACTCCTCCCAGGGCGTTGGCTCTAAAAAGCTGAAATTTGGTGAAAATGGTTCTGAGGAGTGGGACATCAAAAGTTATTCAAATTACATTGATACCTGTCACGGTCTCTGAGCGGCGAAGCCGCAAACTTTAGCTAGAATTTCAGAAATCTCCCAAGTCCGAATTGCGTCAAATTAGAATCAGTTGTTAAACTCTTTGCCCTAAACCTACTTGAAGTGAAATAAATTAATTTGGCGCCACAGCGCCCCCTACAGATTTTATATGGAGGTTAAATGTTTAGTTTTGCGAAATTATATGAAATTTGACACGCAACTCAATTTTGGCATCCCCATCAAAAAAGTCAATGAGACCCAGGTCATAATTGTTATGGCGTTGCCGTAGCGATGACCAAAACCTCCCACGTTATTCCAATGGGGAAATCGCCAGAACATGTTTACACTTTTTACTTTCACAAACTCCTCCCAGGGTGTTAGCCCTATTAACCTGAAATTTGGTGAGACTCATCTTCAGGGGTGGACCATCAAAAGGTATCCACATTTTTATTCAAAAAGTCACGGTCTCTGTGCGGCAAAGCCGCACATTTTGCCAAGAATTCGAAATAAAATAGCTTTTTGATGGTAAAACAAATGGGAGAAGATGTGACAGCGTCACAGATTCAGTAGTAGGCGTAATAAAAGGACCATTGGGGCGCGTTAGCGCCCCCTCCTCTTGCGGCGTGGCGGTGTAGCGGCGGCGGGGTGGCGAGGGCCGATCATTGCCGCTTGCGGCTTTAATTATTCTTGTTCTCTAATGTTCGATAACGTCCCAGACTCTTTCCTGTATGTGCTCTGCTTCACTCCACTGTTTGCGTCCACTCCACTGACCTCTTCGCCCAGTGGTGTGCATGTGATGAGATTATCGTAAGCTACTCTGCTCTTCGCCCTGTCATCTTATTCTTAATACACCAATGCACAGGTGTCCAGCATGCAAGTTATGGGTTCAAAATGTCCTCTAATTTCATCATACTCATTGTTAATGCATTTAGTTCTTATAGCACTTTAAATCAGTATCTCTCATATTTATCAACTAATCCATCCTTCCCCCTCGTTCCTCTTTTCTCCTTCCAATCTCTATTCTTTACGATTGGATTTGTCTGCAGCTCTTTGGCGGCTTTAAAGACAAGGAAATCCTAATTGAATTGCTTTGCGACTCCACAAGCCAAGTGTATTAATAGACAACTTGACATCAATCGGCCTGGCTTTGTGCTCGCTCATTGGTGTGTGTGTGTGTGAGGTGGTCAGTGTAACTTTGTGCATGTGGTGGTTAAAAGCCTCTTCATTGATGCATCATGAGGCTTCTGTGATCTTCTCCTGCAGGCCTCCTCTGCACCTCCCTGGAGATCTGCCCTGCGGCTCACTCGAGCTACTGAAGTCATACTGCTGTTTCTTTATCCATCTCTTGGCTGTCGTTTTACCTTTTTCTTCTCAACCGATTGCATACTATCTTTGAATTTCCAGCACCAAATCTACTGTTATTTGACGTGTGCAGCTGATCTTATGTAGTCATTGTTGTCATTGCAGTGAAAAGAAAACCTGTTCTTTGCTTTAATGATTCTCTCGCAACAATACAGTATACGAGAGTGACTACATAACAAACAAATACAACCCATTGAATAGACGTTTACAAAGATCATTTATAACCCGGACTATCAATCCTTTTGTATTTCTATTCATGCATTTATTTTTCACAACAGGTTTGTAATGTGTTAGTTTGTCATTGTTTGCATATCCTTGACTGCCTGTAACAGATGTGCGGGAGCTGGTGGAGAGAAATCGGCAAGCTGGAGTCTTCAGCTCAACAAGTGTGTCTGCCAAGTAAGACTGACTCCTCTGCAGACGGCAGCTGCACAACATGTTAGATTTGACTTTTTGTGAACAAATATATATTTTAATGGACCAAAAAGCCAAAGTAGTAGTTGGAGGACGCAGAAAGAATGGAAACCTTTCTCTTTGTAAGTTAGATTGACAGACCACATAATTGCCCCCTTCACAAGTCAAAATGTCCTCATTTCATAAATATCAAATCACATGCAAACACAATGAAAACACAATTGTCAGTCAATGTTTCACTCTTACAACCTTAACGACCAAAGCTGTAAAGTAAAAAGTGAAATTGGCTGACTTGTAAACAAGGGCAGGGCAAGCACAGCATGGAGCATTGCTGCTACCTATGTGGTGGCCTGAATGTGCATTAGAAATGGAGAAGGCCAAAATAGTACTGGTAGTTGTAAGACGGGAATTAATGAACCACTGTCTCCGTTTATTGAGGGGAGAAATGGCAGAATGAGCATAAACCCTTTATCTGTTACAGTGCAGGACCACAACTACATACAACTATTATTATGTATTATTTATTATTATGCACTTTTGTTTGCTTGAGTGATTATAGGGCATTTCAACACTTTCTTGAACATAACATTTTAAGTTACTACTTGATAAAAATTAAATAATGTTACTAGGTAAAACATACAAACAAACAAGGCTAAAATGAGTGATAACACTGTTTTTCCCTTCAACTTATGTGCTTGAAATAAAAGGCCTCCATGGTATCCAGCCTGAATATACGTGTACAGACTCAATCAACCAATTCCTTTCCTTTGATAGGAAGTCCTCATGTGGAACTTATCTATATACACAAAGTGGGTCTGAAATGTCATTTGGTTTGTCCACTACCCCCTCCGCTCTCTCTCTCTTGTTCTCCTGCTCATATTTACATGAGGGCGAAGATGAAGTGAAAAAGTAAACGTATAATTAGGCTACATTACTTTGATTGTTTTCTTTTCAGATTATGCCTGCTGTCATGTGCGCCAGGCGAGAGAGGGCGAAGGGCACGATATGATTGGACGAGAGGAGTGGGATGGGGAGGGGCGAGCGAGGGGGTGTCGCGCTCCTGCTGCGATTGGAGATTGTGTTTCTTGCGAGGCTAATGTTTTGTTTACTGAGTGTTAATAATGTCTAATTAATAATCCTCCAGTCGTCCTGACACTCTAAGAAGGGAAAATGGTGTGGAAGGAAGCAATGAAGGGGGTAAAAAGGCGCTAAGAGGGGGGGGGCAGGTGGGATTGGGGAGGGGGGAGGGGGAGGTCTGCTTGAGAGGTGGCTGAGGCTCTGTGCATAGTATAAATGTCAAGTGTCATGTCAGATGCTCCCTGGACTCACCTCAGACACGACATATCTCCTTCGGCACTGCTTTCTCCGATTTTCCACCCAGGCAGAAAAACAGTAAGGGTCACGTCGTGCAGTCATGTGCTCTTTTATGGACAGTTTTTGACTTCCCCATATATAATAATTTACTCAATATTAAAGGCATGAGAATAGAATAAAGATATTTGCTATACTGGAATAAAAACCAAGTCTATAAAACAATAAAGGTGTAACTTTTCTGATGGAGGGTCCACAAACTGTTTTTCTCCATGGAGATGTATTTTGCTTTGCCCGGAATGTTCCACAGTATGGCTTTTAGTATCTCAAGAGACAAGCAGGTGATACCACCAGTTACAGATCAGATCTATGGAGAGCCGAGTACTCTCACTGTAAGAATGCATGTTTTATTTATTTTTCCATCCATCCATCCATCCATCCATTTTCTACCGCTTTTTTAATTTATAGAAAAACAAATGCCGGTAATGAATTGAAGATTATTATTGTTATGAATTGAAGAGGTTATTTTAAGGCCATACTGTGGAACATTCCAGGCAATACAATGACATCTCCATGGAAGCAAGAATGTGGTGGACCCTCCACCAGAAAAAGGGTTGTTACATTTTTGCTGCTGCAAAAAGCACAGTAAATACTCAACATGTAGAAAAAATACAATGTGTTATTAATATTATTTCAAGTGTGCAAAAGTCAAACATATCTTCCCCCGGTTTGGTGAATGTTTAATTCTTGTGAGTGTATCACTGGACACCATTACATACGTCATAAGGCGCTGGTACAGCTGGCAGCCCGGTGTAAACGCTCTCTCTTCTTTCTCACACTTATTGTGCTTTATCTCCTATATTTTGTAAATATAATTAGTATATTTTTCTATTTTACTGTACGATAGGGACATGCGCTGGAATAGTTTTTTAATTCAACTGTTTTTGACTTTTTTCGGCTGGATTTGAGCGTTTTTCGTTGCGTTCGTTGTGTTGTTGTGACGTGAGCTAGCTCCGAGCGAGCCCACCAGCCCCCCCCCGCGCCCTCCGGCCGCGCTAAAGTACGGCGTGTCGTCGGTACACGTTTATATACACGTTTATATGAAAGAGGAACTTCACGAACGATCGGGACACGCACTGTAATCGCTTTAAATTAACTTGTTTTGACTTTATTCGGCTGGATTGAGTGTTTTCGTCGTGTCGTTGCGATGTGTCTTGGCTCTGAGACCCCCGGCTCCGGCCCCGCCCCCCGGCCGGCGCCGTACCGCGTTTACACAAAGGAGGAACTCATGAAACTGCGGAGAACAGTCGTCTTACCCGGAGATCGCCACGTTATCCCGGCGGACATCCTAAGGAAAACGCAACGAGGCAGACGGGCTGGACGTAAACTCCGAGAGAAGAGCGGGACAAACAGGAAGTCGGTTCCCGCCGTAGTCATGGGTAACGTGAGGTCCCTTCAAAATAAAATGACGGAAATAGCGAGCCTCATGCGGTCCCAGAGGATTTATAGGGACAGCAGCGTCTTGATTTTCACAGAGACCTGGTTAACAGCAGAAATGCCAGACTCTATTGTAGGTTTGGACAATTTTCATCTGCTGCGGGCGGACAGAACGAGAGAATGCTTGAAGAAAAGAGGTGGAGGTCTGGCGGTGTATGTGAACACGAGCTGGTCCAAACCCGAACACTGCACAGTGAGGGAGCAGCTATGTAACAAGGATATTGAACTATTGGCTATTGGCATGAGGCCATATTATCTGCCCCGGGAGTTCTCACATGTGATTTTGATCGCAGTCTATGTGGCCCCGTCTGCCAATGCTGAAAATGCTTGTGAAGCACTGCTCTCCTGCACTTGTAGGCTGCAAACACAGCATCCACAGGCACTCTTCCTCATCTCTGGTGACTTTAACCACGCTTCTCCCTCTTCTGTTCTACCAACATACACCCAGTATGTTACCTGCCCCACCAGAGAGAATAGAACATTGGATTTGTTTTTTGCCAACACCAAGGAGGCTTATTCTTCTTCCCCCCTCCCTCCCCTGGGCAGCTCGGACCACAACCTTGTACATCTGAGGCCTGTGTATGAACCCATCGTGCGCAGGCAGCCTGTGGTGTCCCGTGAGGTGAGGATGTGGTCTGCTGAGAGCGAGGAGGCTCTGAGGGACTGCACCACTGTCTGGACTGAGCTTTATGACCCACATGGGGAGGACATCAACACCATCACAGAGTGCATCACGGACTACATCAACTTCTGTTTTGAGAACATTGTTCCCTCCCGGACGGTGCGGTTTTTTCCAAACAACAAGCCATGGATTAACCGTGAACTGAAGGCTCTGCTGAAGGAGAAGAAGAGAGCCTTCAGGTCAGGGAACAAGGAGGAGCTGAGGACTGTGCAGAAGGAGCTGAGGAGGAAGATCAGGCAGGCTGAGGCCGGCTACAAGAGGAGGATGGAGGAGCAGCTGCAGCAAAAGAACATTCAGGGAGTGTGGAGGAGCCTGAAAACCATCTCGGGCTTCAAAATCCCCCCTGCCCAGACAGAGGGGGATCTACAGTGGGTGAATGATTTAAATGCTCACTTCTTGAGGTTTGATCGGTCACCCGCCCCTCCCCCTGCACAGCTGCATGCTCCCTCTTCCACAGCTGGACAATGCCCTGCATCTGTTCCTCTTCGCTTATCTGCCCCGGACCATCAGCTCCCCACTTCGCCTGGACTCACCCATCCCCCCAGCACACGGTCCCCCTGCCAACCACTGACTGTCACAGCAGCACAGGTGAGGAGTGAGCTGAAGAGGATTAAAGTGAGGAAGGCAGCAGGACCTGATGGCATCAGCCCCAGGCTCCTTAAGTCCTGCGCAGATGAACTGTGTGGAGTTGTGGAGCATGTCTTCAACATGAGCCTGAAGCTGAGGGTGGTACCACAGGTCTGGAAGACCTCCTGTCTGGTACCTGTGCCTAAGACACCGCGCCCCAAAGACCTCAACAGCTTCAGGCCAGTGGCTCTCACGTCCCACCTGATGAAGACACTGGAGCGGCTAGTCCTGGACCACCTCCGCTCCACCGTGAGCTCAGCCATGGACCCGCTGCAGTTTGCATATCGGCCTGGCATCGGAGTGGAGGACGCCGTCATCTCCCTGCTGCACCGCTCTCTCTCTCACCTGGAAAAGCCTGGCAGCTCTGTGAGGATTCTGTTCTTCGATCTTTCCAGCGCCTTCAACACCATCCAGCCGCTGCTCCTGAGGGACAAGCTGGAGACGGCTGGTGTGGAGTATGACCTGGCAGAGTGGATCCTGGACTACCTCACAGACCAACCCCAGTTTGTGAGAGCCCGGAACTGTGTGTCTGACACTCCGACCTGCAGTGTGGGGGCGCCCCAGGGCACTGTCCTCGCGCCCTTTCTCTTCACCCTTTACACTGCAGACTTCAGACATGACATGGACAGCTGTGTCCTGCAGAAGTTCTCTGACGACTCTGCCATCATCGGACTCATCACGGACGACGATGACGCGGAGTACAGAGGACTGGCGCAGGACTTTGTGGACTGGTGTCAGCGGAACCACCTCCTCATCAACGCGGGGAAGACCAAGGAGATGGTGGTGGATTTCCGCAGACGCCACCCCACTGCCCCCTCACCGGTGAACATCCAGGGACGGGACATTGAGAGAGTGGACTCATACAAGTACCTGGGTGTTCATCTGAACCACAAACTGGACTGGACTCATAACACAGACGCACTGTACAGGAAGAGCCAGAGTCGGCTCTACCTCCTGAGGAGACTCAGGTCTTTTGGAGTGACAGGGCCACTCCTGAAGACCTTCTACGACTCTGTGGTGGCATCAGCCCTCCTATATGGTGTGGCCTGCTGGAGCAGCAGCATCACAGAGAGGGAGAGGAGGAAGCTGGACAGAGTCATCAAGAAGTCCAGCTCCGTCCTGGGCTGTGCTCTGGACTCGGTGCAGGAGGTGGGGGACAGGAGGGTCCTGGCTAGATTCACATCTATGCTGGACCATGAGTGTCACCCCCTGCAGGACACTCTGTCCGCTCTGGAGAGCAGCTTCAGTGAGAGACTGATCCACCCTCGCTGTGTGAGGGAAAGGTTCCGTAGGTCTTTCCTTCCTGCTGCTGTCAGACTTTATAACAAAAACTGTTAGTACTGAACACTCGCAATACTGACCTAACCATGTGCAATTCTGTCATATGTGCAATTGCTGTTGGAATTCATGTGCAATTCATGTGCAATTACTATGAAATTCATGTGCAATCTATGTGCTGTCGTGACACATATTCATGTGCAATTACTGTCGGGATCACATGCAATGGTATTTATGTATTTATTTATTCATTTGTCTATGGGAGTTTTTATTTATTTATAGGAGATCTTCTACTGAAAGTGTTTTTCAGACTTCCTATAAGTGATCTGTTCTGTTCTTCTGTATCTACCTCTGTATCTACCTGCGTTGCACCAATGAAATTTCCCCATGTGGGACAATAAAGGAATATCTTATCTTATCTTATCTTTATAGTATATACCGGTATAGCTTGTCAAAGGCTTCACTAACTGTGCTTATGAAAACTAAACTATAGATTTGCAAAATTGAATGGCCAAAATTGAATGTTTAAAAAGACACATTTAATATCTTATTGCTCAACATCCTTTAGCGAGGTTGATCAAAGTGTTTGTTTGTTTTTTTTAAAGTTGGAATGTTGTCTAATTGTTGTCAGAAATGTAAATATTTAATTTCAGCTCAACTACACTTTTTCCTTGCCAACAAAACTATATCTGATCTTTGTGCCAACAGGGTCCTGAGATGGGACTGTGATTCAGACATCTCACCAGTGGAGGGTCACTTTGATGTGGTCATGTGCGCCGACTGGTATGTTTCAAATGTAACCTGGTCAACGCTCTTGTTACATTTTAGTGACAGTTGCAGCCTTGTCTCTACAAGTTACTGGACTCCTGCCTCACACACACACACACACACACACACACACACATACACACACACACACACACACACAGACACACACAGACACACACAGACACACACAAGCATAGATGCATATGCTCTGGTGCCCACGTGCCTCCATTTTACACTAAATTGCCTCGTTTTCATGCTTGGTGTGCCAGCAAATGGATGACTTAGGCAAATTGCAAATAATTGCGCCTTGACAAGGAAGGGGACACACTAAGATAAAAGAAAGAGTTGAGGGAGGAAGAAGGGAGGAGTAGAAATGGAGATGGAAATGGAGCGATAGAGCAACATAAACATAACAATTAGCTCGCGCACATTGAAATGTAGATCTTGGCCAATCTCAAAGTAAATCTTGTCCAATTGCTCATGTTGCAAGTGGGATTGAATTCATCAAGATGGCTTAGTGCACTCTGCCCAATCTAAGAAAGAACGAGTGTGAAACACAGTCAGTGAACTTGACTCGAGTTGATGATTTGATGGCTTCAATTCTGCCTCATGATTTATTTTGGACATTTAATCGGAACGTTTCAAATTTTAAAGTAATAAACGGATGTAGATGCTTCTAAGTTTCAGCAATAGCCAACTTTTCACGTTGTTCACAGTTGTAGGTTTTAGAAGAAGTTTGTGATTTTCATGGACCAGTTCATTGTAGAGGGTGCTTGGAGGGATATAGTTATGTAATATTTGTTACGTTTGTTACGACCCAAGTTTCTGCTCTGGGTGATGAGATGTGAAGTTTTATCCCCCTTATAAACAAAAACATTAACTTAATATGTAAAGTTTAAACTCATTGTCATAAACCTCAGTAAATGCAAATTAAAAGTAAGTATTCTGGTACTCCAACTTCTCTGTCATATACATACAAAAGCCATGTGCTGTGCACTGTATATGCTGTTTGAACTGTAGTTGTAATTATACATTTTGAACAGCAATGTTTCACCTGTGACACAGATGTAACCCGAGTTACTAAAAGTCCACCTTACACCAACAACAATACAATTAATGTTCCTACTGAATATGTAATTTCCACAAGCTGCAGAATAAATGCATATTCGTTTAACAAACAATGACCAGAACCATTTTAGTGTGTCTGTGTGTGTGCTTCAGTAAGTGCATTGGCATTAGCAAAACACAGTTATCATTATGATAATGTCATGGTCATTACATGTAATAGCCAGATACAAGAACTGGAAAAAGAGCTTGAGCGGGCAGCTAATAGACAGCGGTTTCACTCTAGAAGTCTACTGACATTATATAAAATGTACAAACATATATATTTATTGTATATAATGGTAAAATAAGTATATAACAAATGAAATACCAATAGCCTGCAGCCAAAATTGATCGTACAAATCCATTATTATAAATGACGTTGTCTATTTGAATTTGTCTTATATTGTTCTTGTGAAATTCTGTCTGTTCCCACCTATTTTATATGTTACATACATTAAATCTGAGGCATATATGAAAAAGAAGCTTTCATATATGGTTCTGTAGTTTGTGAAGCAGTAGGGGGTGGGGCCGTAATAATTGCAGCGGTGACAGTTTTAGAGTGATGGCTGACCGATTAGTGAGCGCATCTTTCGTGATGATCACCTGTAAAAAGGTCAACAACACGGCCCCCTCTTGGATTAATTATAGCTCCTACTGCTCCTAGTGTAGCCACCGCTGCGAGGAGACGAGAGAAGAACAGAGGAGACTGGAAGGAAGACGCAGGGAATTTGGGAATAGCAAAGTAAATTGTTCAATCCAAGAGTAGCTGGAGCCATTAAATCAGTTATTTAAGTGCCTTAAAGTGTTAAAGTGGTACTTTTATTTTTATTTTTAAAAAATGAAATAAACATAAAACACAGCACAATACCAGAGAGTGAAAATCTAAATAAGAAGAACACAAATAGACATCAACTAAACAGCAAAAGAAACAAAATCAAATGTGTCCATTTCCAAATTAAGTCCAAATGTCAATTATGTTACTATGTCAGTCTGCCAAAAGTACGTTCCAAAGGTATCCATATATGGTGCCCATGGTTCTAAAATTGAGTGGGATGTCAATGTCAAAAACAGTCCTGTTTCTCCAAGCCAAAGGATTCTTTCAACATATCAAAGTTTTTAATTAGATTTTCTTTCACAATATGGAAAAATATTTTTATACTTTTTGCAATCCAGACCTTGCATCTCAGGTGGGAGCTGTTTGGTGCGAAACCTTGGTCATAAGCCAACCAGTTTAGGATTTTACCAACTTTGTTTGATTTGTATGTTTTGATCAGCTCTACTCCCAGTAGGGCCTGTATAGAAACCTCCGGCATCACATTACTCTCAATATTTTTTTTATTGCGCTTCATATTCTGGGTCACACTAGTACAGCAACGCTCTGATTTGAGCTGAATAAAGTCATTTTGAAAGTTGAACCTCATACCTCAAACCTTCTTTTTCTTTTAATACCAGTAGTTGTAGAGTTTTAAATCAGAACTATGCCCAAATATTTAAGAGATTTGCCATTGAAATGGATAGGTCTCTCTGAAAGTCAAGGGGGGGCACCAGTTAGAGAGAATTGGGTTTTTTTGTACATTCCGTTTTTGGAAGAAAATGCATCACATTAGGTATGGAAGGTCTCTGGTTTGGTCAAATATAATAGGACATCATCTGCGTAGCTGGCAATGTTATGTTCTGTCCCCTCATTTGTAATACCATTAATTGTTTTTGATATTTTTGGCCCAATATATTTGTCTAATATATTGGGCCAATGGTTGCAAAGCAAACAAGAGGGGGACACAGACACAGCCCTGCCTCACCTCTCTTTCCATCGTAAAGAACCCCAATTTGTTATGCTGCATTTCACTTAACATGAGGGCCAGCTGTTGTAGAGTTATGTCCTCTCGTCTGTCCACCCAGCGGGGCCCCAGGGACAAGGCTAGTCTTATTGGCGGGGTTAACATTCATTAGCATCATTAGTTTGTGAGAGGGTCTGTTTTCTGTTAGCTTTGATTGTTTAGCTCCTGAAGCTTTACCTTTCTTGTTCTTTCCGTATTTACTTATCTCCCAAAGCAATTTGCTCCTCGTCTTTTGGGTTTCTGTGGGGCAAACAAATATTTTAAAGGCAATTGTCGGCAGAACGTCGTAGTAGTGTAGCTAGTCACGTGTGTGCCATACCCGAAAGTGGTACTTTTCCTCTTTCATTCTCATTTTAAAAGATCGAAGACCAGCCTATATAGAAAATAGGATTATACTGGTATATGCTAAATACTGCGAATATAGTATATCATTTAATCTACCTTAACTGTGTGCATAACCGATTCTTATCATATTTAATATGGATTGCTGTAGCTTACACACAAACGCCAGGCAAGTTTGGCTAAGATTTGTTAACAATCTATTTTCAATCTGTTGCATACTGGAGAAAGCATAATGGGAAGAGTTTGGTCCCAACATGTCAATGTAGGTTTGGAACCACAAAACTGAAAACCTACTGAAATGTAGACGCACCAACTTGTGTGTTTTGTTTTAGTCTACACTGATCAAAATTAACTGTATCAAAATGAACAAAGTAAGGGAAAGGGAAGATGCACATACAGTATAGAGAGCAGATTGAGACGTGTGACAACCTCTTAAAATGCAGAATATGTCAACATTAACATTACCTATCTCTTGGAAAAATGCAGATGACTCCGAGTTAGAGGTCAGAAATGTGGAGAGATGAGATCATTAGAATGTATGATTTTAAAGTCCTTTGTTTGATTTGAGCCCCTGCCCCACCTCAAGTCCTTCACCTCCCCCCTGTTGGACCCCTTGCAGTTTGCCTACAGAGCAAACAGGTCTGTCATCCACCTGGCACTCCACTTAATCCTGCAGCATCTGGACTCCCCGGGAACCTACACCATCCTCCTGCTCTGCTCCAGGACAAGCTCAACGTGCCTGACTCCACCTGCAGGTGGATCACTGACTTCCTCACGGATCGGCAATGAGTGTGGCTGGGGAAGAATGTCTCAGTCACTCGGACTATCAGCACAGGAGCTCCACAGGGCTATGTACTTTCTCCTCTGCTCTTCTCCATGTACACAAACTGCTGCATCTTCAGCCACGACTTCATATAAATTAAGATGTTTGCGGACGACACCACACTCATCGGGCTCATCTCGGACGGGGATGAGTCTTTCTACAGGAGGGAGGTGGTCCGGCTGGTGTCCTGGTGCAGCGGTAACAACCTGGAGCTCAATGCCCAGAAGACAATGGAGATCATGGACTTCAGGAAAGTCATAGCGCCCCAGCATCATTCTGATTCTGTTTAGATATTTTTTTAAAAACTTAAACTGAAATAGGTACGATATGTATCGGTAAGTGCAGTGCCATTTTATGGAACATTCCAGGAAAACCAATCTCCAGAGACCGTTGGCAGTTGTTTGTTTTGTATTCATTTTAAATGCAGCGACTCATATTGTTTCAGCGGCGACTCTTCATTAACTCCATTACTTTACTGTGGTTGGGTTGTTTTGGAATAGTTTGTCAGTATTTTTTATTTTATATAGAACTTTATACATACAGCCTTTCAGCAAATTATGCTGAAACAAAGACAGTGTTGTTAAATGACTTTGTACGGGCTGGGATAAATGATGTCATTGTTTCGCTTCTATTGCGTGACAGCCGTGATGATCATATGTGTGTAAGCAGATAAATATAGTCGTCATGGTCACTTGCAGACACACTCTGTCATGACCTCTGACCCTTGACCAGACTGAAGGGGCCATCCTGGGTGGGAGGGGTCAGACCGAGACAATAGGACTGTGCACGGCGAGAGGCACCAGTGGGGACCTAAAAAGGATACACCACTCAATTTTAGACTCTATAAATCTTGTGAGTGGTCTGTCAATGAAGTGTGATTGACAGTGTTCAATGATGTCATATTGTTCTAGGCCAGTATTGGATAAAATCATATATTATAGATTTTGTTATTACCGAACTCACAGCGACCTCACCGCAGCTGCCCTTTACATGACTCTGTGTCCTTCCTTTGGCCTATATGTCTGTGATTGTATGAATGTGTTGGGCCTCCACCCGACTTGCCCACTTCCTTGTTTTGCTTCACCAGCCACTTTTCCGTCTACTAATATCTGTGACAAACAAAACAAAACAAACGCCTCTCACCTTTCAAGTTAAATAAACCCCTGACTCGGACAATCCTTCAAGAATAATAAACATTTAGTGCTTAAACTGCATAGACCTAACCAATGGATGCGATGGCAAATGCGATCAGGGAGGATTTTGGGTAAAGCTCATAGGTCACCGTTGGAAAGTTATATGCAGATTGCCTCTTTGATTGTGGAACGGATGTAGCAGATTATGTCAAATCTGCTCGGCATTGTTGCATTTTAGTCAAATTACTGCACTCTCATCTGTGATAATAGGTGCACACATGGACACCAGCTTCATAATGGATTGAAATGTGGCGCGGTGGCCATAGAGACAGGTGTTACTTTGTTCCCAGTGATTAGAGATGAGGCTGAAAGACTTTGTGGATTTGTGTGGATCCCCAGCCCATTGAACACCTATTGTTGGTAATAGAATGTTTTATTGATTTATTTGGAGATCCTTTAGCAACCCACCTTTACTGTTATCACCTGTGTTTATTTGTCAGGCCACACGTGCGAAGGGTTACAATAGTTTTACAATGCTCAGTGCTTTAAAAAAAAAACAGGTATTGTCTACAGTGGTTTTGCCCTTTTTAAAAACTTTATATAATATCCGGGCAGGTAATATCACGCTCACATAGAGATGTTAAGGTATTGGTTATTAGTCAGAATATAATCGTGAGAGCTAAAAAAATATAATCGTGACCATTTTAGAAGCAAAATTATGTATTTAAATTCAATCTATTGTTTGAAAAATGCATCTAAAGGTAAAGTACTTTTTATCTGTTTTCTTTTTGTCACATTAACTTTATATTGTCATTCAGAAAGTTAGAATTTTTCAAGCTGGTCACAAACTTGAGGACTAGTAACGTGTTAGACATAAAATAAGATTACAAAAAATAAAATTATATAAAATACAATCTGGGAATAAAAGAAAATTTAAATTGTTAAAGGTGGTTTGGACGATTTTTTCAGCAAATATTTTATCATTTTTCCTCGTGGCGTGGATAAATCATTTGTCCTGCCACGTATCAATCATAAAACGCACCTACCGCTCACCTGCAGCCGCGTCAGGCTCGTGCCCACGTTTCCGCGTGCCTAAGCGCATGGATCTATCATAATATAGTTCCCTCAGTGTACGGGGCAAAATGAAGACGGAGAAAGACAGTTCAAGCTGACGCAGAAGTGGACAGAAATCTACGGGAGACGAGAGATGCGATGCACTCCAATGCGCTAATAAACAAACGCACGTGTGTGTTGTATCAGTCCGCACGGGGGAGTGCGCATGCGCGCTTCCGCCTGCGTTCTCAAATCGCCGAAAAATCGTCCATTGCGCCTTTAACCCGCTGTTGTAATGGTTTCAGTAATAAATAATTGTTATATTGTGTTTTTTTTTTCTCACAATAACATTAAAAGTTGATATTGTGACATCTTTACTCTCACATTTGAAGGAAAAACTGCTCACTTTGTTAAACACATATGCCATTCTTGTATTCCCTTAAACTCCAGCCTTTTTACCACATTGAACTGATCAGGTAAACGATTGTTTGTTGAAGCGGATGCTATCTTTGCTGTTCTTGCTTTGCATTCTTCCTAGAGCCGAGTTGAATCCACCTGAAAACTCCTACGTAAACAGAAAAGAGACCATCTTATTGATGCAAATTGTTTTTCCCCTCTTCGTGCTGTTGGTGGATTTAGTTGTAAACAAAGCAAAATAAATAGGTTGAGGTTTATCTGCTGCTGCCATCGTAAGTGCGCATTCTAACCGGGCTACCTCGTTTTTCCACACAGTTTGTTCCTGGACCAGTACAGAGCCAGCCTGGTTGATGCTATAAGGAGATTGCTGCAGCCCAAAGTAAGTATGCAGACTCCATACATCTAAGCCTGCTCTTCTCAATCATAATTAGACCCTGCCCACAACCCTATGCACATTAATTGGCGGACAGGATTAATATCATGTAATGCTTTAATGCTTATTATGAGCAACTTGAATGCGGCGCTCTGATCCGCGGCCGACTCTCCTTCATCATAAATCCAAGGCGACTTCTCCCTTTTGGCCCCGCGATAAGACCCCACGCTGCGACAGCCAAAGCAAATGGGGAAAAGGCAGAAAGGCGAGGAAAGATAGGGCTGAGATTTTCCCATTCATGTGAGAGAACGAGGGGGAGAGAGGGTGTGTTTAACCATACAGAACTACAGAGCCGACTGACATGGGATTTTATTTATGGAAAGGAGAAGAAAACAAGTGACAAGCTAATTGTAAAGGATGGTATAGCTCATTCTTCATATTTCAATATACTGTCTTGCTCAAGTGACTCAATGGCTGCTATTCCTATAGTTTATTATAATTTATAATGTTATTAATTTTGTTGTGATTATGTAAGGTTTTCCAAGATTTTTCAGGTTTTTACATATTACCGTGTTTTTTTAAAAATGGGAATACTGTTATTTTTATGTGCTTCTAGTGCATGTAATCATGAAGGTTTGCATATGGCTATACCTCTTGACCTTCACATTTCAACAGATTGGGGCTGTGATGTGCGTTTTGTCATTTTTTTCCATAAGACCACAGTGTAAATGCCTGAGCAGCTGTTGTGTGAGGACTAACCTGACATGTGGCCATTGTTGTACATGTGTGTGTTAAGTCTCACCTCATGTTTGCGTCTATTTAATCCACGACAGATAAATCCACAGCTAATATGATTTAACTGCGGACCAAAAGACCGCCACAACCATAACAAGCTTTGGCAAATATTTAATATTCTGCTAAGCTGATTTAACAAATAACAAAGCAATTAATTCTCCTTTTAATGGCACTAATTTGTTGTTTTTGACAGAGGTGGATCATATGGTGAATCCTCTAATCAGCTGATTTTACTGCCAGGACTTTTGTTGTGTTGGTTAAAGGGGAGGTGTACAGATGAAAACTCATCTGTCGGAGGCGATCCTACTGTTCCCACTGGATTTGTGAGCCTTGAGCTTTGTTGTGCTAGTGTCTATCTACCACACACACTCATGCCTCGTCTTTCTATTTAATTAAAAAAGCAAGTATGATCAAAATATGAAATGAAACCAAAAGCTGCAGGATTTCAAAGAAACTTAAAACCTGTTGCTAATCCTCTTTGTCTGTCGCCTGTGATGTAGCATATGTCTCACAACGATCATGCCCACTCCTACTCTGTTGTGTTTTCATTTCAATGCTGGATTAGATTAAGAGCATTTTCATCTCAAATATCAGAAATATGAAAAGCACAATGACACATTCTAAGTCTACTCTCATTTTGTTTTAATACAAACGCATAGATGTATTTTTCTTGTTTGTTGTCTTCAGGGCACAGCACTGGTCTTCGCTCCGCGCAGAGGTCAAACTCTTGCTCTTTTCTGTGACCTGGCCCAGCAGGCTGGACTGTTCATCTCTCAACACCAGCAGTATGACCACTATGTCTGGGACATGCACTTGAAGGTGAATTATTCCACTTTTTGTTGTTGTTACTACTACTGCTGAAGCAGAATATACAAGAATCCAGCCCTCGAAAACATGCTACTTTCTGAGGCCTCAAATAATACCACATGATACATGAACACACTTCAAAAAGAAATATAGCACCTTGTAAAATATAAAGCTCCCTTTTGTGTGTTCCGAAAAGAAAACCTTAATCCTAACAAAGAGACCAGCCTCAAACACAGGCGTCAGGTAACAGTCTCATTGGAAAAGTGTTTAATTTTAACAAGCGCTGTGCTGAATACTGTAATACATAACTGTCTAAACTGTTCCAGTGCAGCAAAAGGAAGAAAACAAAAACCCTTGTAAAGAAGAAAAGGATACAGAAGTGGCACAGCTGTGGAACAAAGTGGTGCACATATATCTCACTTAAACACACAATTCAAATAAATAAAAATCACCTTTTCTTTTTGGAGACAATAAATATCAAATCAGACTTCTTGAATCTTCATTGATCCAGTTCTAAAGCAGAAGAAAACTATAAAGGGAAACATATAGTTAGTCAACAGACCAATACATCCAATCTGCTGCTTTGCTATATGCCACTATGAAGAAGCGTTGCTTATCAGTTCTGCAGTTTTGAGCCAATGGACTAGTTTCTACTATAATATGTGCAATGAGCAAAATGTAACAGGTGTAGGTGTATGTAAGGGGTCTAGACTGTAGAACTGTCTTCCCATCTGCTGTGGTTAGGCCAGAGCTGCTCATATAATGTTTGAAAGATGATGTTGTAATGTTTTGAAATCTTTAGGGATTAAAAACCCTTTAACCCCTATGTGCAGGTGCTGAAAATGAGCACTTATGTTATAAGACTTTAAAAAATACATTTGGTTCAGCCCAATGTAATTGTCTATATTGAATAAATAAATCAAAAACTGAAAAAAGCATATGTCCTTTTTAAGCATTTATATAAGACCCTGAGTTTTAATTGTACAGGTGAGATAGCAATTTTCTGAGCACTCAAGTTTTGAATAAAAAACAATGCAGGAATCAATCAAAATACAACTCAATCAACAAAGTTTCATGAAATGTTAATTTTGTATTATGTTACAACACAAATTGTCACTCAGAGCTGTTGAGTGACCTCATAACACCATATACCAAAAACAAACCTAAAACATAATCGGGGCCATTATTACTTATTTATATATTCATAAAAACAAATTAAGATGAATAGTTTCCTTTTGCACAGTTTTGTTATGGTTCAGGTTGCGCAATATATCGATATTGTCATATATCGGACTTCTTGGCAATACGTGTATTGATACAGAGATGTGTATCCTGAAATGGCCATGTTCTACACTTCTGAACCTACAAACTGCTGCATCAAGGCCGAATCTGAGGAGCTGAATATTTGACTTCATCAAAGGACAGTTGAATTCTGCTATTGAGGATGAATGTTGTTATTCTGGAAGGTTCTTAAGTATTTTCTGCTTATCTTCCAATGAACAACCTCTGTGTGTGTATGAATATAAGACACGCATTAAACCAAGGTCCCACCACGCCCCTCCTCAGACTCAAACCTCACTCAGATGCTTGGCTCCATACAACACAGAAATGGGGCTACTGATATCACAGCAAAACATACCGAAGATTAGCACCACACACAGCTCGTCTTTCTAGACAAGGGACACAATGTATAGAAGAACGTGTAGGGGTCACTCTCAGTTATTCGTGCGCATTGATTTTAATACATATGATCTAAATATTGCCCTTTACTCTCAATTTGTATAGATTTTATTCAAAAGTAAAATATTCCATTAAATATAAAAGTTGTGTTGCATGTTTATTGCATAATTTCATACTGGAGATCAGTACCGTTGATCCTTCTGATTCAGTGCATTGAACAGGTTTCACTGAACCGCCACATCTTTGTTCTGGCTTGGAAATTTAAAGGCGTATCAAATTTTGAGAACTCAAGCGGACGCACAAAAAAAACCTCTTGCCACACGTACGTTTGTTTATTAGCGCGACGGATCGAATCGCATCTCTCGTCTCCGTAGATTTCTGTCTCTTCTGAATCAGCTCGACAGTCAGTCCTGTACACTAAGGGAACTATATTATGATAGATCAATGCGCTTAGACACAGGGAAACATGCTGCTCTTTTGGGGACGAGCCACACGCGGCTGCAGGTGAGCGGTAGGTGCGTTCTATGATTGATACGTGGCAGGACTAATCGGCTGTCCACGCCACGAGGAAATAAGACTCAGATTTGGGACAAAAAATCGTCCATTCCACCATTAATATCAAGTCTAATTCACACAAAAAAAATTTGATCTTAAGGTTATGATGGTAGAAAATGTTCAAATGTACAGTAAATATAACTATTTATGGTAATCTGTACCAATTAAGCAGGGCCCAACAAAAATTGGTGTGAGGGCTGAATTTGGTACTCGGCCCATAGGTTGGACACCTCTAGTCTAGAATGTCTATAATTTAATATTGAGCTGAAAATGTCATAGATTTTGCCTTTTAATTGGAAATATCTCTGTAATTATTGTATATTAAACTAAAACTGGCACAAAGTTCAATGTCTTCTGTCGGCATGATGAACACAATTGAAATTATTTTGAGCCAATCTTTAGCAAATGATTGGGTTTGACATTTGTGGATCATGTTTGGATATTTCTTTCAAAAACTGGACATCTCTTGTAGAGTCATACAGGTCTCCGCCCTCCATCGGGAATCATGACTTGTATGACACAACACAATCTATATTCTCATTCTTTTTACTCTGTCAAATCTAATGGTGGAACACAGTTCTATCCCTTAAAATGTAACCATTGTTTTTAGTCATTTTGTAGCCTTTGACAGGAGCCCTCCAGAAGGACTCCCAGCTGCAGACTGGCCTAACACGCTGCTGTGTAATAAACCTGAGAGTGTGTGCGCTGGGACGGGCAGACAAGGCCGGCCCGTTATCCTCTTATCCCCACTGTTGTGGAATAGAGAGGCAAGCAGCTGGAGGGACTGCAAGCAGCCTGATAATGCCAGTGCTATTTTCTAACCCACCTTCTTAATCTTGTTACTCAAATGGTTGTGAAGAGAGAGTCATGAATTTTAATTTCTCCCAAAATACACACTGGGGCCTGAATGTGCTGCTCCCTGCTTGGTACCTACTCCTACCTCGCCCCTCCTTCCTTCTTTGCTATCTTCCCATTCCCAACATCACAACCCACTTGGCTATTTATTCAAGCTTGTCCGTCTATCCCTTCCCCTCCTCATCGCTCCATGCAGCTCAATCCCGGATCCTCTGTTTCCTAATCCTGCCGAGAAAGACCCCAGACATCCGGTTTCATCCCTGCCTCCCTCGTCTCCCAAAAAGCCCCCGCATACTCGCTCATTTTCTACCTTGTTCACTTTCTCTTCTCCAGCCCACCTTAAGTGCACAAGCAAAATTAACACGGGGGAAAATGTGGAAAAGAGAAATACAAGGACACAGAAGCCAGCACGGAAAGTGGCAATAAAATAAATGACTTGCACCTTGGCAAGAGGGGAGAGAAGAAAAGATTTTCAGGGCAGTGGGGCGGGGGGTCGAGTTGAGAGCCGATTTAGCCAGCCACCCATGAAGCTGATTAGGCAGCCTGCGATCAGGAGGAACAGCTTTGCTTGTTAAACTTTTCACCTCTACGAGCTCTCAGCCCTCACTGTGTTAAAGCACCCCCAGCTCTCTCTCTCTCCCTCTCTCCCTCTCTCTCTCTCTCTCTCTCTCTCTCTCTCTCTCTCTCTCTCTCTCTCTCTCTCCCTCTCTCTCCCTCTCTCTCCCTCTCCCGTGTCTTCCCCTCCACCTGCGTCTTCCCCTCCACCCGCCACTTCCTCACTCCTTCCGCCTGGTAGGATTTGAATGTGAAAGCTGTCTGCGCACCTCACGGCAGCCTTTGGAGCAGAGGGCCAGTGCAGCTGCAGCGTGCACACCCCAGCGGCCCCCTGCTCTCTGTTCTTTAGGCCGGCCCAGTTCTCAGGGGGGTCAGAGGTTCAACTATCGGCCAGAGCCTGCAGGGATGGCTGCGTGGAGATAACGCACATGAAGGGGAGAGGGCAGAAGGGGAACGCACCCAGAGTTTGTTTGTAGCAAAAACTACTAAAAGCAGATAGCTTGAATGTGTAGCGATAGCTGTAATATGGCTTTAAGTACGCTACACCCATTTCTGCTCATTTAATTTATTCATTGTTATTGATGCTAGTGTGAAAAAATAATTTAATTTAAATACCAAAATAATTCTATTACTTGTACTATCTGTAAGTGACTAAAAATGTGAACTGTACCCCTTTTTTAAGAACAAAAAACAAAAACATTACAATCTTTTACTGACAGAATTGAGCTGTAAATATTGAAATGGAAAAAGTTTCAAAAGGTGTGGTGTTGTGGGCTTGTTTATGAAGAAACAAAAGTAAAGTTGTTAAGCTGCAATAATATAAACATTAGACTTGCATATAGAATTGGGCGATATTTACGAAAATGAATGCATGAATATCTCTTTTTTTGTTCTGATAACAATATTAAAACAATATTATGTCAATACAACAAGCAAACTTATTAGTTGAGGTTTAATGAAGACAACCGAGAAATGTCTGAACAATTATATTATATACTCAATATTCAAATTTGAACAACATTCTTTTTTAATTTTATTTTTATTTTCCTGATTTTCCCGTAGGCTTTATTGGCAGTAAAGTACAGAGTGAAATGGGGGATGAGAGAGAAGGAAGGACATGCAGTAAAGTCATGGTTGTGATGTACTTGGAGCCTGACATACGTGTGCAATGCCTTAACAGCTCGACCACTGTGAACAATATTCACAATATTATCTAGATTTCTGGCTGACATTGCTCAGTGAACCTTCGAGGTGAAATCTGGGGTCAGTCTGAGTCTGTGCTTGTTAAGGAAAAACATTCTCCTCTCCCGTCTCATTCTCATCACACACATTCACACACATTCACACAGGCAGTTACACTCATCGTTTGGCCTGATGCTTCATGAGCTGATCATCTGCTCTGCCCAAACTGCCAAGTGTGCTTAAGAGGGCATGAGCTGGGCACCACCTGATCACCAACTACTACTTGGATTTGGAGTTCCTACAACCCAACAAAAGTCTTATCATGTGTGTTTATGTATGATCTTGATATAGAGGAATGTAGCATGTTTAATATTGTGTTTTTCTGCTTGATTTCAGATGTTGAAAGAAGGAAAAGAAGCCTATGATGAGAACATCCACTACCCCCTGCTCCTCACATTGACCAAAGGACCCCAAACTGTCAGCCATTTCAAGTAAACACAAACATCCACGTCTCACAAAACCAGTGGGATATTTCTCATTTTGATCTTAGTAAACAAGACCAGTTGATCTTAAAACCATGTTATGAGAGTGAATAACCAAAACAACTATTCTGATAATTGAAATACTGAAAGGCTCTTGGATAAATATTCCAAAAATAAAAATTTTGGTGGGCTGAGACTGAAAGAAAACATAGAGATTATCAAGTAACAACAAATGACACGGTTTGGATGAATTTGTGACATCAAAATGGCTGCTTACTAAAGGTCAGACGTGTTACAGATGCCCATGACCTCTTCAAAGTACTGTCTTTATCCTTAGTAAGTTTTACCAATGAAACTGTGGCACCGGAATGATTGTGTTTACAGTTCACAGCCATATGTAGGTCTATCTAACGAAATGAGAGAAAGAATACGAACGCTAATGGAGCCGACCGTCCTGTGGTATTGTTTGTTGTTGACAGAAAATCCTGTGTAATACTGTGTAAAGTGTGCAGTACAAAATCCACACAACCTACTTTTAGCATCCATTGTTTTAGCTCGTT